>NC_061862.1:51260508-51574883 GCF_907164915.1 Impatiens glandulifera | reverse complement strand
CTTCGCGAAACGTGAAACCCTTTGCGAAACGTGAAGCCCTTCGTAAAACGTGAAGTCGCGAGAATCTAATGAATCTTCCCTGAAACGGAACCGAATCAGAGCATCGTCAACTTCATCATCGACAAGATGAATAACCCCGATGAACAATAAGATGAATAATAAGAAAACATCATGGTTTAGGTTTGAAGATGAACATAATGAAAATAAAACATAAATCGATGCAATCACCTGATATTAGAACGGGTTTTCGTCGTCGATATGTATAATGTGTTCATTTAGGTTTAGGGTTCCGCCGTGTTGTCACGAGAAGAGAGGGAAGAGAGAGAAAGAAAATGACGAAATCAAAAAATTTAAGTATTTATATAAAAATAATTCGCTTTGCGAAACGCAAAGTTCGCTCGTGTTACGCGAAAATGGTATTTTAGTCTAAAACAAATAAAGTGGTCACTAGAGCAATAAAAATTATCAGGTCACCACGGATGTAAATACATGCATCTTTAGGGTCATTTCGTCAAATTTTCCGAATTGTACCCATGTTCAAATATACATTGTTTTAATAATTTTGGATATATAAGAGTTTAATAAGTAATAAAAAATAATTCCTTGGACTTAAATCTAGTATCGTCTTACATAGATTAATCATTAGATGTAACGATAAACTTATGATAAATTTTGACATAATTTGATTTGTTTTTATTATTAATTTGTATTTTTGTATGTTATAAGCTATCCTATCTTTAGTTGTAAGGGTGAGTAAACGGGTAAACTCAACCCGTATTATCCAACCCATATTCAACCCAAATTTAATTTACCCAACCCATAATTCAACCCATATTATTTACTAATATGGGTTGGGTATGGGTTGGGTTGAGTATGTGTTGGGTAACTCAAATTATTTTATTTTTATTTTTTTATTTAACATGTATTTGACTCATTTAACACATTTTTATTCGTTTAACACGTTTTTACGTTTTGACATTTTTAATACGTTTTTCACACATTTAACACGTTTTTGACACGTTTAACACGTTTTTGGCACGTTTAACACATTTTTGACACGTTGAACACCTTTATCATGTTTTTGGCATGTTTAACACGTTTTTAACACGTTTAACACGTTTTTGACGCGTTTGACACGTTTGACACATTTTGACACGTTTTTTCACGTTTTCGACACATTTAACACATTTTGACACATTTTTGGCACGTTTAACACGTTTTAACACGTTTTGACACGTTTAACATATTTTTCACATTTTTGACACGTTTCACACGTTTTTCACGTTTTTGGCACGTTTTGACACGTTTAACACGTTTTCCACGTTTTTGACACGTTTTGACACGTTTAACACGTTTTGACACGTTTAACACGTTTTGACACATTTTTAACACGTTTGACACATTTTTCACGATTACGACACATTTAACACATTTTGACATATTTTTCACGTTTTTGGCACGTTTAACACGTTTTGACATGTTTAACATATTTTTCACGTTTTTCACATTATTAACACGTTTGTAACATGTTTAACACATTTGTAACATGTTTAACATGTTTTCACACGTTTTTCACGTTTTTGACACGTTTAACACGTTTTGACACATATTCCACGTTTTTGACACGTTTAATACGTTTTCCTCGTTCTGGCACATTTTGATACATTTAACACGTTTTTGACATGTTTAACATGTTTTTCACATTTTTGACACGTTTAATACGTTTTCACATGTTTAATGTCAAATGTGTGAAAACATATTAAACGTGTCAAAAATGCCAAAAATGTGTTAAACGTGACAAAAACGTGTTAAAACTTATCAAAATGTGTTAACGTGCAAAAAAATATATGTTAAACATGTCAAAATATGTTAAATGTGTAAAACGTGTTAAAATGTCAAAAACGTGTTCAACGTGCCAAAAACGTGATAAACGTGTTAAACATGTTACAAACGTATTAAATATGTTACAGACATGTTAAACGTGTTAAGAATGTGAAAAACGTGAAAAACATGTTAAATATGTCAAAAACGTATTAAACGTACCAAAATGTGAAAAATGTGTTAATATGTGAAAAACGTGTCAAATATGTCAAAAACGTGTTTAACATGCCAAAAACGTAAAAAACATATTAAATGTGTGAAAAACGTGTGAAAACGTGTTAAACATATCAAAAACGTGTTATAATGTTAAAAACGTGTTAAACGTGCCAAAAACGTGAAGACCGTTTTAAACTTATCAAAAACGTGTTAACGTGTTAGTTATGTTCAAAACGTGTTAGAATGTCAAAAACGAGTTAAACGTGTCAAAAATGTGAAAAACGTGTTAAACTTATCAAAAACGTGTTAAATATGTTTAAAACGTGTTAAACGTGCCAAAAACGTGAAAATCGTGTTAAATTTATAAAAAAAACGTGTTAGCGTGTTAGATATGTTAAAAACGTGTTAAACGTGCCAAAAACGTGTTAAACTTGTCAAAAACGCGTTAAATGTATTAAACATGTCAAAAACGTGTTCAACGTGACAAAAACGTGAAAAACGTGTTAAACATGTCAAAAACGTGTTAAACATGTCAAAAACGTGTTAAACGTGTCAAAAACGTGTTAAACGTGTCAAAAACGTGAAAACGTGTCAAAAACGTGAAAACGTGTGAAAACGTGTTAAACGTGTGAAAAACGTGTTAAACGTGTGAAAAACGTGTTAAATGTGTGAAAAACGTGTTAAACGTGTGAAAAACATGTTATAAGTGAAACATGTTAAAAATATTAAAAACGTGTTAGATGTGTGCAAAACGTGTTAAACGTATGAAAAATATGTTAAACATGTCAAAAACGTGTTCGACTTAAAGTTGGAAGATGATTAGTTTATATTGGATTAATAATAGAGAATTAAACTAAATTTATATAATTTGGGTAATTTGGGTTAGCCTAACCCAACCCAAATTAAACCCAACCCATACTAATCAACCCAAATTAATATTTTGGGTTTGGGTTAGGGTTGGGTTTGGATAAACCCATATTATGCTCACCCCTATTTAGTTGTAATGTGGATCAATAAAAAAAATGGTATGCTCACCTTTGCATTTTTCTAAGGTAACATTAAGATTTTTGTTTTTATAGTAGTAGATGGCCTGGCATATATTAGATATTTTGCAAATGTATTTAGGTATGCTATATTGTTTCTAAGACATTTAATAATAAATATTTTAAACTCATGTAGAACTTGATGTCTTTAGTCATTATATTTTAGTACTATTACTGGAGAATTTTGTGGGTACATTATTATTATTATTTTGAATATGGGAACTATCAATATTTTACACTACCTCAACTTTAGATATCTATATATATATATAATGATGCTTAATTTTTAAAGTGTCCGGATTGCCGGGTCGAGAGTTGTGGTTAATTTGGATATAAATGTGAGAGTAATGGATACTTGGGTTGGATTGTGGGTTGACCAATCTATAAACTTAAAACGGTTAAAAATAAAATTAAAAATGTTATTTGTATGTTTCAAACTCGCAGCCTAACAAAACAACTACAACCCTTTAACCAACTAGGCTAACAACACTTTATATTTAAAATTTAACACCAAATTTGATGAACTCGAGACATTTTAATAATAAAAGTTCAAATTTTTAACTAATTAATCTCTCTTTATATATAATGATGCTTAATTTTTAAAGTGTCCGGATTTCCATGGGTTGACCCGCCCATAAATTGGGTCGGATTGTGGGTTGACCAACCCATAAACTAAAAACGGTTAAAAATAAAATTAAAAATACTATTTGTATGTTTTGAACTTGCAACCTAACCAAACAAATATAACCCTTTAACCAACTAATCTAACAACACTTTATATTTAAGATTAAACACCAAATTTAATGAATGCGAGACATTTTAACAATAAAAGTTCAAATTTGTAACTAACTAATCTATATATATAATAATACTTAATTTTTAAAGTGTCCGAATTATCGGGTCGAGAACTGGTTAATTTGGATATATATGTGAGAGTAATGGATAATTGGGTTGGATTGTGGGTTGACCCGCCTATAAAATTAAAACGATTAAAAATAAAATAAAAAATGTTATTTGTATGTTTCGAACTTGCAACCTAACAAAACAAGTACAACCCTTTAACAAACTAGGCTAACAACACTTAATATTTAAGATTCAACACCAAATTTGATGAACACGAGACATTGTAACAATAAAAGTTCAAATTTTTAAATAACTAATCTATATATATATATAATGATGCTTAATTTTTAAAGTGTCCGGATTGCCGGGTCGAGAACTGCGGTTAATTTGGATATATGAGAGTAAATAGATACTTAGGTCGGATTGTGGGTTGACCTGTCCATAAACTCAAAACGGTTAAAAATAATATTAAAAATGCTATTTGTATATTTCAAACTTGCAACCTAACAAAACAAGTAAAACATTTAACTAAGTGTGATTAAGATGTGGTTTCCCGAGGGATAATAGGCATGTATCATTTGAAAGTGGTTAAACAAATATGAATCAAAATTTTGATTGACCAAAGTGTGAGGTCACGATGCTAATTATTAAAAATAATGAATCAAATATTTGATTGACAAAGTAAAAATGTAAAATCACGATATTAGTTATTCAGAAAAAAAATATGTGATGAAACATGTGAGAAAATAAATTGTTTTACCGAAGTGAATAAAATGTGGAATAAGAGCGTTCTATTTTTATTTTAATATATTATTCGTGATTTATTAAGTATTTTAAACATTGAATACATATTATTAGAATTTATTTAATTTATTTTGTTTTTATTCTTATCCGTGTGCATCGCACAAAAATTTTCCTAGTTTTAAATAATAATCGAACTCGTGACTTTTGTTTTATTAAGCACCGCATTTGTCATTTGAATTATCCTTGTAAATTAGGATTGACGGTTATTAGCTATGAATAAGGGAGATTATATTATTTGGTAATTCAATAATTCTCTTAAATCATTATCCTTAATCCTGAATGCATAAACTCAAATCTTCACATCACTTATAAAACCAACCAGACACTTATAAATATGAATCTATATCTTTTTTTTGGGGAATCTTGATGGGTGTCTTTTTTTTTTTTTACAATTTTCTAAAATCACACCATTTAGAAAGACTTATTTATTCAACAATATGAAGTTTTAGAACTTATTTATGGATTTTCTTTTAACTTTAAAATAATAATTGACAGGTCAATATTTTATCTGATTATACAAATGAAATCTTTTGCTACCAATTTAGTGTCGAGGCGTTTCTTGTCATTACGGACGAATTTTAAATTCCGGGTAAACGGGTTAGGGTTTTCTGTTATGAAAACGGGTTAGAGTATAAATACATTTTATTGGGTATTTTTCTCATAACACAGTAAGGTTGAGAGAGAGTGAACAGATCTAGGGTTTTTCTACTTCTTCTTGTTCTTTGGTTGATCTAGAGTGAGAGATTGGGAGAGCTTTTGATTGTGGAGGATTCCAATCATTCCTAGTGTAATCACTTCTTTCATTTGAGAGCAGGGCATGTAAGTTTCTACTATTGACATTTGTTTGATTTAGTGAAACGTATCCCTCCCGTGGACATATGTCGATTTTGACCGAACCACGTATATTGTGTTGTCGTTTATTGCTTTGTTCTATTTCAATTCTTGGTAAATTTGTTGTTCGTCATAGACGATTTGGAAACTGATTTTTTATAGGTTTGATTTCTAAGAAAATCCGTAGTTTTGCTGTAGCAAAACCCAACAATGGTATTAGAGCAGTATTGATTAGTTATCTGTTTTAACATTAGAGCAGAGTGCTCTACTAGTTACTTGACGAAATTCAAAGAGGAGATCAACTGGTTTCTTTGCTGGGGTTTTTGTCAGCTGTTAAGGCAGTAATAATGGGGAAATCTAGACCTGATATGGTGAGTCTGAATGGTACAAACTACATGCAATGGAAACTGATGATTAGTGATCTGTTAGTTTTAGATGATTTGAATGATGCAATTGAAAATGAGGGTGTTAGACCTGAGACTACAAAAGAGGCTGATTGGAAAAAGACAGATAAAAAGGCTTGCAACTTTATTCGTTCCTAGGTTGGTGTAAATGTTGTGCACCATGTTGAGAACGAGACTACGACGTATGGTGTGTGGAGCAAATTT
This sequence comes from Impatiens glandulifera, assembly GCF_907164915.1. Taxonomy (NCBI): domain Eukaryota; kingdom Viridiplantae; phylum Streptophyta; class Magnoliopsida; order Ericales; family Balsaminaceae; genus Impatiens; species Impatiens glandulifera. The sequence continues at coordinate 51,568,717 of NC_061862.1, read as the reverse complement.
GAAGCTCTCTATGATGGGAGGTCAGTAGGGATAAAGAAGCACTAGTACGAAGGCTGGTGAATCTGAAGTATATTGATAATAAATCAATTGCTGAGCACTTGAATGAATTTCAAAATATTTTGAATCAGCTAAGTAGTATGAAGATAAACTTTGATGATGATGTGCAAACACTTTTAGTCCTTGGATCTTTGTCTACAAGTTGGGAGACACTTATTATCACTCTCAGCAACTCAGCACCAAATGGTAAAGTCAACATGGTATTTGTCACCAGTTCCTTACTTAATGAGGAGAATCGAAAGGGGGATAAACCCTCTAAGTCTGATATGTTGGTGACTGATAGAGGAAGATCAAAGGATAATAGAAGTAGTTCGAGTAGGGGAAAGTCTAGAAGCAAGTTTGCTTCTAGAAGCAAGTCTAGAGCTCCAAAGAAGGATGGTGCTTGACATTACTGTGGCAAAATGGGTCACTGGAAAAACGAGTGCTGGAAATTTAAAAATGATAAAGCGAAGGGTACGGTGAAGCCCATAGAAAAGAAAGAATAGAGTGCAGATACATTTGCTTATGCTTCAGATGGTGAACTGACATATGCTTCTAACTATCAAGACTCATGTCTTAGCACATCTTTAAATGAAACGACATGGATTGTTGACACAGATGCCTCATTCAATATTACTCCACACAAAGGTTACTTTCAGTCCTACAAAGCTGGTGATTATGGTGAGGTTCGCATGGGTAACAGTGATGTGTCTAAGATAGTTGGTCTTGGTGATGTTAGAATCGAGAAAAACATGGGCTGTTTCCTGACATTGAGAGATGTAAGACATGTTCCTGATTTGAGAATGAATTTGATTTCAGCAGGTAAGCTCGATGATGGAGGCTACCATAATGTTTTCAGTGGTGGAGCATGGAAGCTAAGTAAGGGTTCATTGGTTGTTGCACGAGGTAAGAAATGTTGTTCCTTATACAAGACAAATTTAAAAATTGTCTATGATGCAGCATATTCTGTTTTGATGGAGTCATCCTCTGAGTTATTCCACAAGAGACTAAGTCACATTAGTGAAAAGGGGCTGAATTTTTTGATCAAGAGGAATGAGTTGTTGAATCTCAAGGATGCTCATCTTGAAAATTGTGAGCATTGCATGAAGGGTAAGCAGAACATAGTCTCCTTTAGTAAGTCAAAAGTGAAACTGAAAAAGAATGTCCTTGAACTGCTCTATACAGATGTTTGTGGTCCTATGAAGATTAAATCCATAGGTAATGCTTCCTATTTTGTAACCTTCATAGATGATGCATCTAGGAAGTTTGGGCCTATGCTATAAAGTCTAAGGATGATGTTGCATCAAAGTTTGAGATCTTTCACAAGCTGGTTGAAAGAGAGACAGGAAGAAAACTGATAAGGGTGCGGTCAGATAACGAGGGAGAGTACATAAGCTCATTTGATGATTATTACAAAGAAGAGGGTATTCGACATGAACAGACTGTACCCAAGACACCACAATAAAATGGTGTGGAAAAAAGGATGAACAGAACAATGTTAGAACAGATGAGGAGTATGCTTTCCCATGCTAAGTTGGCTAAGCATTTCTAGGCTGAAGCCATGAGCACTACAGTGTATGTGATCAATCGTTCTCCCTCCAAGACATTGAATAATAAGTGTGCAGAAAGCATCTAGTTAATTAAAGATGTTAATTATGACTATTTATGTGTTTTTGGTTGCAGAGCTTTTGTGCATGTTCCAAAAGATGAGAGGTCTAAGTTAGATGCAAAAACCAAGCAATGCATATTTTTGGGTTATGGTGATGAAAAGTGGGGATACAGGTGTTATGACCCAATTGACAAGAAAGTTTTGAGAAGCCGAGATGTGGTATTCCTTGAAGATCAGACTATTGAGAATTTTGAAGATGGTGAAAAGCTTGATGCATATATACGTGACCTTTCTAGTCTTGAGCTGTCTCATGATGTTGAGGAGACAAGGCCACATGTAGCTTCAGACTTAAATAATGATGATGATGTTCCTCAGGGTCAAGCTGTAGGCCATAGAAATGATACTAATACTGTACTGATCTTGGTGATAATGTTGAGGTTGATTTTGAAGTTCAACAAGAAGATGGAAATCAATAGAATCAACAAACAAAGGTACTTAGGAGGTCTACTAGGGAGAAAAGATCAAGTTCTAAGTACCCTACTACAGAGTATGTCCTTCTAACTGATTGTGGGGAGTCTATATGCTACAAGGAGGCTCTTGAGGATGCTCATAAGAAAGAATGACTAGTTGCCATGGATGAAGAGATGAAGTCATTGCTGAAAAATGACACATATGATCTAGTTGAAAGACCAAAGAACAGAAAAGTATTACAAAATAAATGGGTGTACAAGATCAAGCAAGAAGATGATGATAACAAGACAAGATACAAGGCTAGGCTAGTTGTCAAAGGTTTTGGCCAAAGGCATGGAATCGATTATGATGAGATTTTCTCACTGGTAGTGAAGATGACTTCTATCCGGGTGGTGTTAAGTCTAGCTGCTTGTATGGATTTTAAGGTTGAACAACTTGATGTCAAGCCTGCATTTCTCGATGGTGATTTGGATGAAGATGTTTATATGAAGCAACCTAAAGGTTATAATAAGAAAGGTGAGGAAAACAAGGTGTGCAAACTTGTCAAAAGTCTGTACGGTTTGAAGCAAGTACCAAGACAGTGGTATCTTAAGTTTGAGTCGTTCATGACCATCCATGGATACATGAAGACGTCTATAGATCACTGTGTCTTTGTGCAAAAGTTTTCTTCTAATGATTTTATTATACTTCTCCTATATGTTGATGACATGCTAATTGTTGGGAGAGACAAGCTCAAGATTGCGAAGTTGAAAAAGGATTTAGCTAAGTCTTTTGAGATGAAAGACTTGGGTCAAGCAAGACAAATTCTTGGAATGCAGGTCATTCGTGATCGGGTGAAGAAAATGCTATGGTTGTCTCAAGAGAGATATATTGAGAAGATTCTAAATCGTTTCTATATGGACAAGGCAAAGCCAGTTGCTTGTCCATTGGGTACACACTTGAAAATAAACAAGACAATGTCTCCCAAGGATGAAGAGGAAAGACAAGAAATGTGCAGTGTTCCATATGCTTCAGCAATAGGTAGTCTGATGTATGCAATGATCTGTACAAGACCATATATAGCTCATGCGGTTGGAGTACTTAGTCATTTCCTTTCAAATTCCGGTAAGACACATTGGGAAGAGGTTAAGTGGGCAATGAGATATCTTCGAGGGACCTCCAAATACGCTTTGTGTTATGGTACTGGAAAGCCACATGTTGAAGAATTTTCTGATTCAGATATGAGTGGTGATATTGACACGATGAGATCAACTTCAGGGTATTTGTTTACTTTTGGAGGAGGAACTATATCATGGCAGTCTCGTCTACAGAAATGTATTGCTTTGTCTACTACATAAGCTGAATATATTGCCATTACTGAATGTTATAAGGAAATGAGATGGATGAAAGAATTGTTGAAAGAAATATGCATTACACAAGACAGGTTTGTGGTGTTTAATGACTCACAAAGTGCTATACATGTTAGCAAGAATCCAAGTTTACATTCACGTTCAAAACATATCCAAAGAAGGTACCATTGGATCCGTGAAGTGCTCGAGAAGAAGGAGTTATACCTGGAAAAAGTGCATACAGATGAGAACGGGTCAGATATGATGACAAAGGCTTGCCAAGAGGTAAGCATGAGATATGTTGTGCCAAAGTCGGAATGGTTCTGGCAGGAGCATCACGATGATAAATGTTTATAGCAACATTCTCCCATGGCTCGGAAGGGGGAGAATTGTTGAGGTGTTCCTTGCCATTGCGGGCGAGTTTTAAATTACGAGTAAACGGGTCAGGGTTTTTTTCTATGAAAACAGGTTAGAGTATAAATATTTTTTTTTGGGTATTTTTCTCATAACACAGTAAAGTTGAGAAAGAGTGATTAGATCTAGGGTTTTTCTACTTCTTCTTATTCTTTGGCTGATCTAGAGTGAGAGGTTGGGGGAGCTTTTGATTGTGGAGGATTCCAATCATTCCTAGTGCAATCACTTCTTTCATTTGAGAGCAGGAATGTAAGTTTCTACTATTGACATTTGTTTGATTTAGTGAAATTTATTCCTCCTGTGGACGTAGGTCGATTTTGACCGAACCACGTATATTATGTTATCGTTTATTGTTTTGTTCTATTTCAGTTCTTGGTAAATCTTTTGTTCGTCATAAACAATTTGGAAACTGATTTGTTACATGTTTGATTTCTAAGAATATTCGTAATTTTGCTGTTGCAAAACCCAACATTTAACATACTCCCTCGGTTCTGATAGCAGAATATCTTGAATAATTGTTGATTATAATAAAGAGCCTCCTTTAATTTTGCAACAAATTAACTGTAGTTTGGAAATATTTATTTTTTTAAAATTAGTAACAAACAAATATTTTTTAACATAAGAAAAATGAAACTATTTATTATTTATATTTATAATAAGTTAAATCATTAGAATCACATTTTCTTTTGGATATGCTTTTCGTTATGCGCTTTTAATTGCGTTTAGTCGCCTGTAACTTAAATATAAGAATATTTTCATCACATTTATTTCATCTATACAAGTATTTTGGTTTATAAAAAACTGTGATATATTAGGAATAAGAAGTTTTAGTCGACTGTACTTTTTCATTATGACAAAATAAAATATTATTATTTTTGTCCAAAAAGTAAAATATTATTGTATTGTATAGATGGATGGTGTGGAATAATAATGCTTAAAATCTTCTTTCACAATTTCCTCAAAAAAAAACAATAATTGAAAGAAAACAAAAATCCTACATTCTGATTCAATTTGTTTTTTTTTTCATCAAAAATGTAAAAAAATAATTTAGTTATACTAAATTTAATATTCATACTGATAACAAGATTAATTCAAATGTGGGTTTGGTTGATCGGATAAATTTGTATATATTTTTTAAAAAATGATTTTAAAAAGTTAAAGAATTAATTATAAGATTTAACTTATTACAAATATAAGAATTATAATGTTTTAATTATTTAGGTACATAATCTAACATTAAAATGAGATGTAAAAAAGTGGTATAAAATAAAGTATTTTTAATGATTTCTTTTTTCCAACAAATAAAGTAGATTTAAATTGGACATCTTTCTTATAAGCTATAGTTTTAATTATTTTCTTAAAGAATAAACATTACTTTATAAAAGTAAGACTGTATGTTATTTTGGAGCTAGTCGGTTTGTTTGGACTGGAGTCCTAAATAATTCTTAATTCGAGTTTAAATCAAAATAAAAATCAGTTAATTTAGTGGTCAAATCATTGTGAACCTCAACTTATAAGATATTCAAATAATTTATTATACATTCTCATTCAAAAGAAAGAACTAAACTTGTTTAAAATTTTAAATAAAAACTATTAAATGACCCGTGAATTTTCACATGAATTGGAAACTCTCAAGATTGTTATTTTCAATAATTCTTCAAACTAGACTACAAGAAATACTTAAATTTTCAAACAAAATTGAAATAAAAATATATTTACACAAATTTGAGCTTAGTGAAAACAAATATGAGAAAAATGTCAATTTTATTTATAAAGTTGGGAACATGTGTCAAATTTATTTACAAAGTTGTAAAATTTTATTTATGTATATAAACTTGTCAAAATGTGTCAAAATTATTTAACATAAACGGAATGCCACAAACGACATTAAATTTTTATCCACGTGGATATTTATTTTATATATTTTTTTAAACCTATTTTTTATATTTCAAACAGAGCTTAAATTAAGTAAATAAAAAATTTCTTCTTCTATCTCCTTACCGTCTTGACCTAACCCACCAACATCTTTATCCCCTCTCTTCACCAACAGGCAGCCCACCATCATCTTCATCCCCTCTCTTTCATCAGCAGATGTCGTCGCAACCAATCTAATCACATTCAAGAACTCAACAAACGAATCTCAATCTCCAGAGAATGTCGTAGACTTTTTTTTGCTATTCCTTTTTTAACTAAAACATTTCTAGACTTTGATATTGTTGTTAGGCCTGATAATACAGGCTTGTTTCGTGATCTGATCATCGGATGAATCAGTTTCGATCAAACAATATAATATCTATAATAAACCTCATTTATCTGCGATTGAACTCTGTGATTGAGGATCTAACTAAATAAATTCTAAAACTCTAGCTGAAGCAATCTTGGAACTAGTTTTTCCTTTATGAATAACAATCAGAAACAAGGAGAAACATGTGACATATCACATTTAACCTATGAACTCCAACTTCGATTATAATCAAAGCTAGAATCTCAATAACTATTTCTAGAATTTCAGTTTCATTTTTCAAAATTATAACCATCACAGGTGACATATCACATTTAACCGTTAAAAACTCATTGTTTTGATCCACCTAGCGAAATCGGAAATAGCAGGCAAGTTATTCAAACGAAATCTAGAATTTTTAGTCTTAATGTTTCACATTGAATATATAACATATTGCTTTGACATCAATTGAGAATAACATAGAGTGGAATTCGGAGAGAGACGGTAAAGTGGGTATGAGAAATGGTGGATGAAGTTTTGAATATTGAGATTTGGAATGAGAAGAACATGGATCGGTGAAGGAGGAGAGAGAATGAAAATTTTATTTATTTATTTACTTTTTATGTATTAAATGTAAAGAAAAAATCTATTTAAAAAAAGTTAAAACAAAATATAAAATAAATATACACGTTGATAAAAACTTAGCTGATCCGTTTGAGGTATTCCGTTATGTTAAATAATTTTGACACATTTTGACAAATTTATATACATAAATAGAATTTTATAACTTTATAAATAAATTTGATACCTCCTTCCAACTTTATAAATAAAATTGACATTCTGCCCAAACAAATATTGGGTTCTCATCTATTATGAAAACAAGATCTGATGGGATCACATTTGGTTGTTCATTCCCTTTTCTAGGAAGGTAATCTTTGTGCCCTTCTTCCAACCTTTTATGTATCATCGTACCATCACCAAATTAAATGTGTAAATAATATTAATAGTTAAAAGTAAAATCTTTTATTTTTCATTATTTGGATGGCCTTTAAATAGCCCTAAAACAAAGTCAGTCACTACAATAGAAAATAAACTAAACTAATAAAACGAAATGCTCTAAACTATTAAGTTATGCTAATTAAGGGAAAACTTAATTAAAAATTAAAATATCTAAATGATCACGCCACACCGATGAAAAGGGGGTAAAAACCGAGAGTAAAAAATCTCGGTAATGACCCTATATCTTTCGGTATTGACTTAATACCGGCGGTACACTTCTTACCAACCAAATCTCGACTCTGGGTGACTCTCGCCATTCCTCGGTATTGACTCTTTTAGTAAATATAATTGGGCATTTACCGACAGATATCGTAGAGTTTTCGGCTTAGACACCCGAGAGAAAAACCGAAAGTTAATTGAAAAACTTTCGGTTTTTCTCCAAAGGGAAAAGCCGAAAGTTTCCAATAAAATTTCGGTTTTTCTCCGGAGGGAAAACCCGAAAGTTTTCCAATTAACTTTCGGTTTTTCTTCAGAGAGAAAAAATTAAAGTTTTCCAATTAACTTTCGGTTTTTCTTCAGAGGGAAAAACCGAAAGTTTTCCAATTAACTTTTGGTTTTTCTTCGGAGGGAAAAACCGAAATTTTTTCCAATTAACTTTCGGTTTTTTTGAAAGTGAAAAACTGAAAGTTTTCCAATTAACTCTCGTTTTTTCTTTTAAAACAAAACCGAGAGGTGTATGAAGAACTTTCGGTTTTTCTTCAATGGAAAAACCGAAAACTTTCCATATAACTCTCGATTTTCCTTTGAAGAAAAACCGAAAGATTTTCATTTAACTTTTAGTTTTTCCCTACAAAATGTACAAAATAGGCCAATTGTTTTGTACGCAATCAAAACTTGTTCAGTAAACCAATATACAAATAACATTCATACAAATAACATTCATAAACCAAATAACCATTATCATTCCAAAATTCTAAACCAAACCAATCATCCAAACAACTTGTTATCATTCGAATTAAAACGTACTCAGTCGAAACAACCAGTGAGAAACGTACTAGAATTAGCTGGTGGGGGAGGGGAGGTGGTTGATATTACCTCATAAACATTTCAAATTCCTCAATTCTTGTCCTCATTTCTAGCTTCTCCGCTTGCAGTTTTTGAATCGTTCTAATAGTGTCTTCATCCTTCTTTACTAATTCCTCCACTTTTATCGACAATCTCTGATTCTCTTCAAACAACCAATCAGTCGATCGTTGTGAATTGTTGTCACTTCGACAATCCTCTCGAAAGTGTGTGGGTTGGACGCCTGATCCCATACCGATCACTCTCTCATGCTTTTGGCGTTCGAACACCCTCTACGTCAACTCAAAGTCAGATATTTCTAGTTCGTTACTTCTTACTTCCTCCATCTCAACCTGCACATTTGAAATAAAATTTCATTTATATAATAAATAAACTACCTATAAGTAATTTATTTAAATTCAATTCACTTACAATTTTTTTTGTGCTAGTTCGTCCGGGATGGGGGTTGAGTTTTCTTTGGTAGGTTTTGGGGTACGGGTCCTCTTGAATACTTCAATGACAGAGGGTGTCCGTCCCATTTCAAGCGCCTGTTAAAATAAATGATTTATAAAATTAATAACAATATTTATATTAAGTTATTAGAAATAATATAATTATCAACTCTTCTTCCACTTGAGCAAATGGTCTACTTCCCGTATGATGTGGGAATTTTAGTTTATTTCTGTTAACAACATTTGTACGACTGGTTTTCTGAATTTGAAATAAAAAACGAAGTTAGAATAATTAATATCAGATTTTATTTGAATTATGAAACCGTACCTTAAATGTTTCTGTGAAGTAATGGTTTCGACCCACACTTCCTAATGGTTACATACTCCCAATCATCCCGATTGTAGTCTCGTGGAGGATTGGCAAGTACTGCCGTCTCGTCTCCTTGATGAATTCAGATATAATCTCTATTCAAATCTAAGCGTCATCTATCCCATATCTATTTGGCGTGTGTCAATCCGGACTTTCGATGATCATCAATATAACCATCAGTACAATCGAAATGATCCTAAAAAATAAATTTGAATGTTATAAATAAGTATTGAATTATTAATGTATAATTAAGTAATGATTACCGTCATAGAAATCCAAATTGAATCCAATTGATCAGCACTTAATGCCTTCCACTTCAGGAGGTGGTGTGAGACGGTTGAGGGTCTCGTACAACCGACCCCAAATGTCTAGACCACATTGTTCTTCCATCACCGACATCGCCCAGCCTCACATCTTTCGTTCTAAAAGTCAGAGCAATCTTTGTCCCCGGTGGCCTCCCCGATAGCGCGATATTCTTTTTCTTCCCCCGTCTCATGCGGACGAAAGATTCTTCAAAATTATCAAATTCATGATTAGATGTAAATCAATACAAACAATCACTAAGTGTAAACATGTTACTTGTCGATGATGGGTCGGGAGTGGAACCGTGCTCCTCCTCGTCATCCTCTTCGTGAGCCTCCTCGTGAGCCTCCTCATGAGCCTCGCCGTTAGTCTCATCGTCATTCCCCATATCAGCAAACATACTCTCAACAAACTCTTCAACCTCAACATTAATATCCTCGTCATGTGTATCTGGTGGGAGAGCAGAAGCTATCGGGTTCACAACAATAGGTGCTTGATCTCTAGAAGACTCTTCTCGGAGCTTTAGGTTTTCTGACTGTACTAGTAGGTTTTGGAATGGCTTAGAAAGTTTGCTGGGTGTTTTCCTCATAATCTTCCAAGTTTCTTTACGACCTTCAGACATTCTTAATGCACCATTAATAAATGAGAGAATAATTGAAATAAAGTAGTAATAAGAATGAATATAAAGTAAAAAACATAAATCTACCTAATTAATTAATCTGAACTATATATTTGTAAACTGCGGATTTATTTTTGACACAATCTTCCAACCGGGTCAGACTGACATATTAGGGGCGTAGAATACTTGTTTTTCTTGACTCGCCAATATATATGGGTCCTGACTTTGAGTTTTTAAAATTCGGTTTACATTTATACTTACGAAGTCATATTTATCCACTTTCACTCCTAGTTCCCCCGAGTGTGTATCAAACCACTTACACTTGAATAAGACAACTCATTTGTGAGAAAAGTATTGTACTTCGATTATATCCGTTAAAACTCCGTAATATGACATAGTATCTAACCCGTTGTATCCTTCAACAATCACCCCACTATTCTGAGTTGTCAGACCTTCATCGTGTTTTTCTGTACATAATTTGTATCCGTTTACTTTACACCAAACATACGTAGACGAGTATATACTTGGACATTCTCTTAAGATCTTGAGGTCTCTTGATATGTCGTTATGTTCTGCTAATTGAGCGACCTATATATATATATTCCCGAAATTTAGTCGTTAAAATAAATTTAAAGTTATTAGATATGTTTTAGAATTTACTCACTCTATGCTTGAAATAGGTGGCATACGTTTCTCCACGGGACTCATTGTTATTGCAATACTGCATATAATCACTGTAAATAGATCAAATATTAAATAACATACTCTTTAGTGCTAATTAATAAGATGTTGAGTCAAATTATTTTGACTAAGTGTTGAAATAATATACCCTCTGATATTTTGATGATGAAATAATTTATGAGTTTCGATACAGGTGTATTGAGACAATACATCATTAGACTTGGATCTAATGAGGGTCATTAGACCTATGTTGATTTTCATTCGCATAAAATTATACGCACAGTCTAACTCATCGGAGTCAGACGTGCAGTCTAATAGACGTGTAATTAGACGGACGGTTTAATAGTTACACGGAATTAGACATGAGTCTAATGGAATTAGACGTAAGTCTAATATATTCGGAATTAGACGTACAGTCTAACCCATCGGAGTTAGACGTGTATGTCTAATAGATATGTAAAGAATTAGACGCAAGTCTAATGAATACACGGAATTAGACGTACAGTCTAACTAATCGGAGTTAGACGTGTAGTCTAATATATGTAAAGAATTAGATGGATGGTCTAATGAATACACGGAATTAGACGTAAGTCTAATAGAATTAGACGTACAGTCTAACTCATCGGAGTTAGACGTGTAGTCTAATATATTTGAATAATTAGACGTGTGGTCTAATTAGTGAAAGTTAGACGTGCGTCTAACTCCTTCAGACAAGTCTGAGATAGAACCGGAATTAGACGTGGAAGTCTAACTCATCGGAGTTAGACGTGCCGGTCTAATGGTTATTGAATAATTAGACGTGTGGTCTAATTAGTGAAAGTTAGACGTGCGTCTAACTCCTTCAGACAAGTCTGAGGTAGAACTAGAATTAGACGTGCAAGTCTAACTCATCGGAGTTAGACGTGCCGGTCTAATGGTTATTGAATAATTAGACGTGTGGTCTAATTAGTGAAAGTTAGACGTGCGTCGAACTCCTTCAGACAAGTTTGAGGTAAAACCGGAATTAGACGTGCAAGTCTAACTCATTGGAGTTAGACATGTCGGTCTAATGGTTATTGAATAATTAGACGTGTAGTCTAATTAGTGAAAGTTAGACGTGCGTCTAACTCTTTCAGACAAGTTTTAGGTAGAACCGGAATTAGACGTGCAAGTCTAACTCATCGGAGTTAGACGTGCCGGTCTAATGGTTATTGAATAATTAGACGTGTGGTCTAATTAGTGAAAGTTAGACGTGCGTCTAACTCTTTCAGACAAGTCTAAGGTAGAACCGGAATTAGACGTGTTAGTCTAACTCAGTGGAGTTAGACGTGCCAGTCTAATGGTTATTGTAATTAGACGCGAGTCTAATTCTATTAGACCAGGCGGTCTAATAGACGTTTTTCATTAGAAGGAGTTGACCTATTTTATTAGACTGATTTTCACAATCCGTCTAACTGAATTACGTCTAATGCTCAGTTTAAGCAGTACGCTTGAATCTAGCATTTCTCCTACCCACGTGCTATAGCTGTACCCTACTTCTGCTCCACTCTCTAGTGATGATTAGTACAACAACTATATGCATCCAATCAAGGAATACCACGTAAGATAATTTTCCTCACATTACCCGGTTTGCAGGTACATCCCTGATGGAATATTCGGCGCACTACCAGTTTTGTACGGCCACGATCCTTGTGCTTAGAACTTGCTGTGTACAATGGAGGCTTTCCAATGGAAGAGTGCCACGTATCATTCTTGAAGATTCGACCGTTAGCTCCTGCTCAGTATTTAACCAATCCTAAGGACAACGGACGAAACACCTTACGAGTAACCTTGCCTTACACAACGAATAAACAATCTGATTTTGTAGAGAGAGAAACTACTCAATCATCTTGCTTACTGAACTTATTCTTTGGAGCTTCTTTCTAATTGTACTGTGTGTGAATCGAGAGAGAGAGCTAGAATGAAAACACCTTTAGCTGAGTGATATTCTTCATCTTGTAATTGAACAGAAAGTGTTCTGTTCAAAAGTGAGCTAAGTGTGTGTAAACTGTATTTGATTCTCATCATATTATAGTGAATCCATCCGGTGGTTCGAAGAAGGGGTGACGTAGGAGAGTTTCTCCCAATATCCATAAAAAAACTGTTGTGTTCTTCATTTCTGTCATCTTTTCATATTTCATTTTGTGCTTCAAACCCAAGTAAACAATTCTGTCTTGAATCTGTTTCAAGGTTTACACAAGTTTGGGTAGAATAGAAAGAGAATTAAATCCCTAACAGGATTTCTTTCAAACTGTTTTTCATAAGCCTTCATCCTTAGCCAGACCCCCGTCTCTATCGATAAAGCCGATCCTATCAATTGGTATCAGAACCCTGTTTCTATTCTCAAGCCTTTCTTGAAATATGTCGAACATACCCAAAGATGCCAGTGCTGCAGCCATTCCAACCTTCTCTCGTGAAAACTACATTGTTTGGAAGAAAAGAGTTCGTGCTCATCTCTCGTCTCTTCATGATGACATGTGGAGTGTTGTCACAGAAGGTCCTATCAAGATTGATAAGGAGAAGCCGACTGGACTACTGATCAAAAGAGACAGAACAACCTCAACAACATGGCTCTTGATGTTCTGTACAGATCTCTCGATGACAGTATGTTCAACTACATCATCGAATGTGACACTGCCAAAGAGGTCTGGGACAGACTCACTCAACTGTGTGAGGGCAACGAGCAAACCAAGGAAAACAAGATCATGGTTTCCACTCAACAGTTCGACAGCTTCAAAATACGTCCTGGTGAAACAATGAATGATTTCGACACCAGATTCAGCAAGATCGTCTCCTCTCTGTCCATCCTAGGCAAGACCTATAGCAATCGGGAGCTTGCTATCAAGGTCATGCGTGCTCTTCCAAGAGAATTGGACATAAAGACTATGACGATGAGAGAATCCAAAGATCTGAACAAGATCTCTCTCTTTGATCTCTTCGCTGACCTCAAGGCCTATGAGTTCGAGCTGAACTGTAGAATGGAAGAAGATCAACCCTCGTCCGTTATTATTGCCAATGCGTTGGTGATTACTGAAGAGCCACCAACCGCTCCGGACGTGAAGATGGCAGCTCAGCAGCTGAGCAGCGATGCCATGTCTCTCTTCGTGAAGAAGTTTGGCGACTTCATGAAGAAGAGCAACTCTAACTCAAACTCTTCAAATTCTAATGATAATAGAAAATCTAAAGCTAATGTTACTTTTTTAACTGTGGTATTAAAGGTCATTATGCATCGGAATACCGGAAGCCAAAGCGTGAAGATGCCAAGGATGATGGAAAAGAGTTGAAGGCTCTTATGGCTGGTGACAGAAAGAACAGAGGAAGTAGTCGTGGCTCGTACTTCTCATCTAGTGAAAGTGATGAAGAAGACGTGGCTTGCTTCATGGCCAGAGAAGATGAAGAAGGAACTCAAGAGACTGAGGTATTTGATTTCTCTTCCGAAAGGTTTTCAAGGGAACAACTGCTAGCTGCACTAGATGACATGGTCATTGAGTACAGAAAGCTAGCAGAATATCTAAAAGAAACTAAATCTTCATCAGATTTAAATGAACCAAATCTGTCTAAAGAGGAAGAGTCACATGTTCTTGAAAAGAAGATTGAAGAGATCTCATCTGAGAATGAGATACTCAAAGAACAGATTCAAACAAAAGGCTTAATTATGTTGTCTGTGCATGGACAAGGTCTGGTGATGCTGTCAAATATCAGATCAGCATGTTGAAACCTGCAGAATCTAGATCCGGATTGGGATTTGATAGTAATGATCCTAACATGTCTTGCAAAAAGTCAAAGACAAATGACAAACTTAAGCCAATAAGTTTTGTCAAAGGAAGTATGACTGACATTGAATCTGATCCTATTAATGAAGAAGTTGCTCTAAAATGAAATAGATTATGTTCCACCAACTGTTAGTTGGCTCAAGAATAAGCTAGAAAAAGCTAATAAGTCTGGTATTTTAAAACCTGACTCTAAGTCAAGGAATTTTAAAAGAAAATCTTCTTCAAAAGTTAATTGATCCGTGGCTAGCAGGAAGTCATCTACTAAGTCAAAATCTTATGCATTAATCACAACACAAAATGAGAAATCCATTAGAATAACTCAAATATGGATTCCTAAGGGACTAATTGATCGAGGACCCAATTAAGTCTGGGTACCAAAATGTGTAAATAGTTTATTTTGTAGGTGATGCAGGAAGGAAGCTAGAAGAGTACTCCTCTAAGTACACAGCTTGGAAGATCAACAATGGCTCTTGCCATTCTGGAAGAATAAATGTTTTTATTTGTTAAAAATGTTTTTGGTCTTTGGATCACAAAAATTGTTTATAAAACTCTAATGTCCATACTCATTATGAGAAGAAAAATTTCTTTGGAATTAAAGATACTCTCTAGACGAATATCCTTAATCGGTCTAACTAGACAAGGGCGTCTAAAAGAAACAGTATGTACTTAGACGTATTTTTGCTCACAATCCATACATCTAAGTCTATAAGTTGAGGTGTTATACCTACGCAATTAGACGGACACGTCTAATAGACGTTAGACGTTTCTATGTCTTGAGCAAAAGGATGCTCACGTCTAATAAACACACGTCTAATATGTGGTGTTTATGCGGAATTAGACGTACGCGTCTAATAAACATTAGACGGATTTGTTATAAACACGGAATTAGACGTATGCGTCTAATACACTCATCCGTCTAATAGACGCTGTGTTATATTGGATTTGTGAAGTAAGAAAAAACGTCTAACTACGTGTCGATTAGATTAATCAAGGACAGCTGTCCCACGTTGAGAGCTGTCTGCTTTTCCTGCTCAAAATATTAAACAGTCATTTCTTAATAACATGAAGACACATGTCTATCAAGATTAGAGAAAATGACTGATATACCCTTGTTTTTAATGATGATTTCTTGAAAAAGGACGTTTAACATTTATTAATGGGCCATACCCCTAGAATAGACGGTTATTATGTATCTCCATTTTTCATCTATATAAGGACATTACTACATGATTTTGAAAACTTTCAATCTCACGAAATCTCTAAGAACCCTAGCTTTCTTGCATTTCTCTCACTAAATCTCTCTGAAATATCGTGTCGATTCACATTCTCTCAAAAATGGTGAAGAAAATCACTCTCGGTCACTATACTTTGCAGGTGGACTTTCCATCGGTGTATTCTTTTGATCAACCGGAGGTGGTGAAGATGTTCCAAACCCTAGAATATTCTGGGTTAAGGAAGTATCTGGGCGGACCGTTCATCTTCTATGAAGACGAAGTTCGTGAGTTCTTCAAGACGACAGTTATGGTGGATGATTCCATCGTAGCAACTGTCAACGGAAATGAGATCTCTTTTGACGAAGCAGTTTATGCAGAGTTCTTTGAACATCCGACGGAGGGTCATCTGTTCGACTTGGTGCTCCCTTCAGAAATCATGGAGGAAATGAAGACCACTTTCTCTGCAGACGACTCTAAGATCTATGTGAATGGATACAAGAAGGTATTCAAACCCCACTTCAATCTTCTAAACGACGTGGTGGAGAAGGCATTGCAAGGGAAGGCTGGCTCCTTCAATCTCCATAGTCAAGACCGTTTTGACTATATGTGTGCCATTTCTAAAGGGATCTAGGTAAACTGGGCTCATACCCTGTTTCAGAATCTGTGTTTATCTATCAGCCAGACGAACAAGGAGAGTATCACGTATGCGGCTCAACTGAGTCACCTGTTGAAGTACTTGGGGGTTCCCGTTGGTGAACCAACGCAGATCAACTCTCCAAGAGTTTTTACTGCTTTTACGGTGGCTAGCACGCTGACGAGGTTGAAGAGCAACCTAGAGTCTACATCTAGTGCTTCTAGTTACCAGACAGGTGGAAATCCTTCCACTCGATCAAAGCCCTCTGCTTCTGTTCTGTCAACAGTGGCAAAGAGAACCAAAACTGTGAACAAATCGGAGGCCAGTTCCTCTAGTATGAAAAGTCCAAATCAGAAGGACTCTGAATCCGTTGATTCAAGGGTGAAGCAAGGTCCAGGCGTACTAGCTGCAACTCCAATGACATCGTTATCCACTCCCTCAACCTATTTGAGGAAACTTTCAAGGTCTTGTGCCTCAAAGGAGAAGAAGACAAAGGCGCTCCGCGCGTCTAAATCTGCTAAGGTAAAGTCTTCTAAATCTTTGGCTGCTGTGCCAAAATTTGATGTTCCCGAAGTGGAACAATCTGAATCTGTTTTCTCTCCTTTGAGAGAATCTGCTGAAGGGCCTACTGTTGAGTCAACCGGTCCAAATGATGAAACTGTTGACAGGGTTGAGTCTCCTCTATGCAATCTGATCATGTAGCCGTCGGTGCTACAGAGTCGTCGCAACCAGAACAAGGTGATGTTCTTACCCTTGTTGCTGGTAAACCCAATATTCATGCTCCCAAAGATTCCTTGGTGGTCGGAAAGATTGTTTATAGAGAGCTTCCTGCTGAGTTCTGCTTGAAACCTCAATCTGCCTTTGAACTGTTGCGGTCCAGAAAAGGGACAAAAGGAATTGTGATTGGTGAACCTAGACCAGCTCCAAAACCCATAGAGGTTGTTAGAAAAGGAAAATCCATTGCAACTCAAGCTCCTGAGAAGGTATCTGAAGCAAGAGACATCGTTGACCTTATTCTGGATCAAGTGAAAGTTCTTTCTGCTGAAAAGTTGGAAATCTATGATTCCTGGTCCATGGAGAGGCTGTCCTCCAAGTACAACGACTCTCTGTCTAACGCTGCCATAGCAAAATAATGGAAGAAGAGGGTGGCAAACGAGACGAAAGTCCTGAAATGTGCAAGAACTTCAGATGTGGGTGAAGCTCTGAATAAAAGAGAACTGGTGGAAGCTTATATTCTTGGAAAAGCTCTCTTTCCAATTTATGAAGCCAGGAAAGCTAAATTCAACCCTGATGCAAAAGGAGCTGATGTTGAAGCAAAAGTGTTGAAAAAGTTGAATGATATCCTGGAAAGCTATGTCACTGCTGCTTCTAGATACATTCATGGCGCCGATTGCTCTGGCGCAGAACCTCTCAACGAAGAAAAAGCTATGGACATTCAAGATACAGATAATGATGAGCTAGATGCTGCTCTCCTGATCGAATTTGGGAATCTTTCTGCCGAAGAGAGACGCATTCTAGATCATCCTGTCCAAGGACTTCCGAATGAAGAAGAAGGAGGTGTGAATGTTCAAGAGCCTGAACAAGCTCTTGAGACAAATAATGAAGAAGTCATCATAGAAGATGTGACTGAGGAGGCTTTGAAAGCTCCTATTGAAGAAGAAGTGATTTTAACCACTGTTGCGACAAAGGTTGTTCACGAAAAACTGGCCGAGGTCACTCAGCCGGAGACTACAAGAACTGAGGGGGAACCCTCAAAAGAGAAAGACAATGAAGAAGAAAGTTCCTCTTCTGAGGAGGAACAAGATGAGCAACCAACGTTTGTGAAGCCCCGCTTATTTCCCGATGGCGTTGTGGGAAGTGTTCACGAAAACATCAACATTCCCCGTCACTATTCTGGAAATTTGCTTAAAAGATTTGAAAGGGCAGAAAAAGAAATTGAAGAAGAGGCACGAGAAAAAGCTGCTAAGAATGCTAAAATGAATCAGCCGGAGCAATCCTTGCAGGTTCATACAAACTTTGAGCCTATTCAAAGTATGGCAATAGAGTCTGAAGAAGTGTCGTCTCACGAAGAGTCATCTGCTGGAGGAAACAAAGTGCTAAGATCTATGAGGACTATGATCTCCTCAATTCAGAAGACCATGTGTCAGACAATGAACTCCAGGGAAGAAGAAAGAGCGAATTTTGGCAATATCTTCAAGATCCTCACTGAGCTGGATAAAACCTTGAAGAAGAACACTTATGAGACCCACATTGCTAATGTAAACTTTTCAAAGTTTAAAAAGGATCTCTTCAGCCGTCAAAGTGAGTTATTTGACATTGAGAGGCATATCAACGATGAACGCCACAATGAAACAATGGAGGAATTATGTCTGGTGAAGAATCAAATGGTAGAAATGCAGGGCTGCATGAGAAGGAACGACAATGAACGTCAGGAATTCGCTGACACCATTGCTAGGAAGTTTCAAGCAAAGGAGGATGCAAAGGCCAATGCTGAAGGTGCTCAACCTCGACAAATTCAAGGTGAGTCAAGCATTAGAAATGATGGTGTGTCAACCGGGACAAGATTCATGCGAGCTCCAAATTCTGATGACAATCCTAGGCCAACCAAGAGAGGTGGTGGTCGAAGCAGTGCTGAGCGTGGAGGAAGAAGTGGTGGTGGCCGGAGTAGGCTATCAAATGTTGATCAAGGTGGACGTGCCAGTGCTGGTGAACATGGAGGAAGATCGAGTGCAGGCGGTCGTGGTGGTCGCGGCTATCCTCATTTCATGAACATGCTTCCTAGCCAAGAGATGAGTCCAACCGATCCTAGAGTTAAAAGGGAAGAACAATGATTTCTCTTCTTTTACTCTATTTTAACTTTATTAAACATGGTTTCTTGATGGTTTCTCGAATACTGGTTTCTGGATGAATTATGTAAGTGAACAAAGTGTTTGTTTGTGTGTATGATGAATGCATGTTTTAATATATGTATGCAGGTTTGCAATTTCTTCATCAAAAGGGGGAGATTGTTGGGTCAAATTATTTTGACTAAGTGTTGAAATAATTTACCCTCTGATATTTTGATGATGAAATAATTTATGAGACAATACATCATTAGACTTGAATCTAATGAGGGTCATTAGACCTATGTTGATTTTCATTCGCATAAAATTAGACGCACAGTCTAACTCATCGGAGTTAGACGTGCAGTCTAATAGACGTGTAATTAGATGGACGGTCTAATAGTTACACGGAATTAGACGTAAGTCTAATATATTCGGAATTAGACGTACAGTCTAACTCATCGGAGTTAGACGTGTAAGTCTAATAGATGTGTAAAGAATTAGATGCAAGTCTAATGAATACACGGAATTAGACGTAAGTCTAATAGAATTAGACATACAGTCTAACTCATCGGAGTTAGACGTGTAGTCTAATAGATGTAAAGAATTAGACGGATGGTCTAATGAATACACGGAATTAGACGTAAGTCTAATAGAATTAGACGTATAGTCTAACTCATCGGAGTTAGACGTGTAGTCTAATATATTTGAATAATTAGACGTGTGGTCTAATTAGTGAAAGTTAGACGTGCGTCTAACTCCTTCAGACAAGTCTGAGGTAGAACCAGAATTAGACGTGAAAGTCTAACTCATCGGAGTTAGACGTGCCGGTCTAATGGTTATTGAATAATTAGACGTGTGGTCTAATTAGTGAAAGTTAGACGTACGTCTAACTCCTTCAGACAAGTCTGAGGTAGAACCGGAATTAGACGTGCAAGTCTAACTCATCGGAGTTAGACGTGTCGGTCTAATGGTTATTGAATAATTAGACGTGTGGTCTAATTAGTGAAAGTTAGACGTGCGTCTAACTCCTTTAGAAAAGTCTGAGATAGAACCGGAATTAGACGTGCAAGTCTAACTCATCGAAGTTAGACATGTCGGTCTAATGGTTATTGAATAATTAGACGTGTGGTCTAATTAGTGAAAGTTAGACGTGCGTCTAACTCCTTCAAACAAGTCTTAGGTAGAACCAGAATTAGACGTGCAAGTCTAACTCATCGGAGTTAGACATGCAAGTCTAACTCATCGGAGTTAGACATGCCGGTCTAATGGTTATTGAATAATTAGACGTGTGGTCTAATTAGTGAAAGTTAGACGTGTGTCTAACTCCTTCAGACAAGTCTGAGGTAGAACCGAATTAGACGTGCTAGTTTAATGGTTATTGTAATTAGACGCGAGTCTAATTCTATTAGACCAGACGGTCTAATAGACTTTTTTTATTAGAAGGAGTTGACCTATTTCATTAGACTGATTTTCACAATCCGTCTAACTGAAATACGTCTAATGCTCAGTTTAAGCAGTATGCTTGAATCTAGCATTTCTCCTACCCACGTGCTATAGCTGTACCCTACTTCTGCTCCACTCTCTAGTGAAGATTAGTACAACAACTATATGTATCCAATCAAGGAATGCCACGTAAGAGAATTTTCCTCACATTACCCGTTTTGCAGGTACATCCCTGATGGAATATTCGGCGCACTACCAGTTTTGTACGGCCACGATCCTTGTGCTCAGAACCTGCTGTGTACAATGAAGGTTTTCCAATGGAAGAGTGCCACGTATCATTTTTGAAGATTCGACCGTTAACTCCTGCTCAGTATTTAACCAATCATAAGAACAACAGACGAAACACCTTACGAGTAACCTTGCCTTACACAACGAACAAGCAATCTGATTTTGCAGAGAGAGAAACTACTCAATGATCTTGC
Organism: Impatiens glandulifera; assembly: GCF_907164915.1. Classification (NCBI taxonomy): domain Eukaryota; kingdom Viridiplantae; phylum Streptophyta; class Magnoliopsida; order Ericales; family Balsaminaceae; genus Impatiens; species Impatiens glandulifera. The sequence continues at coordinate 51,547,763 of NC_061862.1, read as the reverse complement.
TTACTGAACTCATTCTGTGAAGCTTCTTTCTGATTGTACTGTGGGTGAATCGAGAAAGAGAGCTAGAATCAAAACACCTTTAGCTGAGTGATATTCTTCATCTTGTAATTGAACAGAAAGTGTTCTGTTCAATAGTGAGCTAAGTGTGTGTAAACTGTATTTGATTCTCATCATATTATAGTGAATCCTTCTGGTGGTTGGAAGAAGGGTGACGTAGGAGAGTTTCTCCGAACATCCATAAACAAACTGTTGTGTTCTTCATTTCTGTCATCTTTTCATATTTCATTTTGTGCTTCAAACCCAAGTAAAAAATTCCACTTTGAATTCGTTTCAAGTGTTTACACAAGTTTGCGTAGAATAGAAAGAGAATTAAATCCCTAACAGGATTTCTTTCAAACTGTTTTTCATAAGTCTTCATCCTTAACCAGACCCCCGTCTCTATCGATAAAGCCGATCCTATCATAAGACGTACCATAACTACAAAATATTGAATCTTGCATGTAAAAAGGTTCTGTTTCGGGGCAATTTTCAAAATGTAAGAATGCGTTGTCACTCGATCTCTATAATCCAAGTTGTATACTTTCCGTTGGATAGGTCTTCCAACGACGAAAATATTGAAATGCCCGAGATTTCAGTTTGTGCATTTTCTTGGTCTTCTTCCTCCATATACCTAACACATAAACTAATACTCTCATTTACAAGATAGCTCTCGCTTATTGAGGCTTCTGGGTGATTTTTATTTCGCAAATATATTTTTATTGTACCCATGTAATGTTCAAACGGATACATTCATCGATACTAGACAGGTCCCCTAAGCAAAGCCTCAAATGATAAGTGAACTGGGAGATGCATCATTATGTCGAAGATTGACGGTGAAAAAATTATTTCAAATTTGCAAAGTGTCAATATAATATTCATGTACAATTGTTCGAGGTCCGCTGCAATCAACTCTTTAGAGCACAACAACCGAAAGAACTGAGACAAATTTACTAACGTATCATACACATGATCTGGCAGTAATCCACGGGTTGCTAAAGGAATAAGATATTCCAATAAAATGTGACAATCATGACTCTTTAATCCCGTAATCTTTTTCTCTTCCAAATTCACACAATCACCGATATTTGAGCAAAAACCATCAGGCAACTTCAGATTTTTCAAGAATTTATAAAGACGTTTTTTATGATCGGATGTCAAAGTGAAAGGTGCTTCTGGATAATGAACCACTCATTCATCATTTATAGGATGTAACCATTGTTTTATGCCTAAGAGTTATAAGTCTTTACGGGTTTTAGGACCATTCTCTTTTACATTCATTATTATTCCCAACACGCTATCACAAATATTTTTCTCAATCTGCATCACATCCAAATTATGTCTCAATAATAGTGATTTCCAATAAGGCAAATAGAAGAAAATTCTAAGTTTGTTCCAATTGTCACCCCGCGTTTCATGATATATCTTGGTTTTCTTGCTTAGATCCGTAGTAAGAATTGTGTCTTATAGGTCTCGTATTCGCTCATAACATTCTTGCCCCGTTAACAATGTAGAGGGTTCTTTGTAATTTGTTCGACCATCAAACGACTCTTTATCCCTTTTGTATGTGTGCTTTGATGGAGGAAGCGTCTGTGACCCATGTAACATTGTTTGGAACCATGAACTAATCGAAGAGATACCGTGTCGTTGTTACAACAGGGACAAACGAATTTCTCTTTCGTACTTCAGCTTGATAAATTCGCGTACGCGGGAAAGTCGTTAATGGTGCATAGCAACGCCGCTCGCATATTAAAGTATTGCGAGGTGTGTGCATCAAATGTTCTCACACCCGTTTGCCACAGTTTAGTCAACTCGTCGATCAATGGCTAGAGAAATATGTCAATTGCATCTCCTGGACTCTTAGGACCTAGAATTAACATAGATAGAATGAAATTGCTATAATCCATGCAAGTAGTGGGTGACACATTATAAGGAATGAGAATAACCGGCCATACACTATATGACTTTTTCCCATTAGCAAATGGTTGAAACTCATCGCTTGATAACCCAGTCTCACGTTTCGTGAATCCAACGCAAAATCCTTATAATTTTCATCAAAAGTTTTCCAAGTTAATGAATTAGTCGGATGTCTCAACGTATCATATCATCTCTTTCTTCCTTATGTCATCTCATCATTGGAGCAGATTTTGAGGACATGTATAGTCTTAGTATTAGAGAGAAATATCTTAACACCTTAGTTGACATGAATTTCCCATTTTTCTTCTTTTGAACTACCTCACTTGCTTGGTCGACTTTCCATCTAGATAATCCGCAAACTCTGCAAGACTCTACAATTTTGTCATCTTTCCAAAATAGCATAAATTGTTCTTACATGCGTCTATATTCTCATACTTTAGCCCGATATCAGTAATGAATTTTTTACTTTCGTAGTAAGAGTTTGGCAATTGAGCGTCCATCGATAATATGTAATCTTTAAGAAGACGCAACAACATATCGAACGAAACATTTGTCCATTGACAAACATTCTTTATGTGAAGTAGTTTCAATAGTGCTGATGATTTCGTTATTCGAGCACCTTCATACAATGGCCGTTTAGAATCATCAAGCAATTTATAAAATCTCTACGTATTTTCGACTGATTCATGGTTGTTCGGGACATCATTAACGTTGGGGAACATATAGTTTATAAAATCCGGCATATAACGTTCTTCATTGACCTCTTCATTATTCATCTCTGTTCTAAGATCGTTGAATTCCGACACAGCATCATCCGATTGACCATCATCATCATCATCATCATCCAAGTCATCGGCATCATCATCGGCATCCTCATTAATCATGTGAGTAGTACGTCTCTTTTCTCCATGACAATACAAGTACTCATAATGAACATTTATTCCATAAATGATGAGGTGAGTCTTCACATCGTCTATTTCCATAAACGTCGTGTTCAGACATTTCACGCAAGGACATTTCACTTTTTGTCGGGATGTAATCCTAACAGCATACTCGAGGAATTTGTCAACACCTTCCTCGTAATCTGGATGATCTCGACGTAAGGTCATCCACGTTTAATCGGATACTTCCATATTTCCAATAAAATGGAAAATAACCCGCATTATTATTTATTTAACTTTATCTATATTAGGCTAATTTACATTTCTCTTATCTTCATAATTTATAATCTAAAAGGAATACATTATTCAAACTTATGTACTTGAACAATCCAATTCTAACCTAAAAATCAAATCTAATCCAACATTATTTCAATCATACATAATTCAAACAATTTAATTTATACCTGCAATCCAATTCATTCAAAAATAATCCAATTCTAACCTAAAATATAATTTAATTCAACATTATTTCAATCATACATAATTCAAACATTCATACCTAAAATCCAATTCATTCAAACAATTCAATTCATACCTAAAATCCAATTCATTCAAACAATTCAATTTATACATATAATCCAATTCATTCAAACATAATTCAATTCTAACCTAAAATCTAATCTAATCCAACATTATTTCATTGATACATAATTCAAACAATCGAAATCATACCTAAAATAACCATCAAATTACCTATTCAAATCTAACCAACAATTCAAACATATTCATCAAATCAAATTACCTATTCAAACGTAACCAACAATTCAAACATATTCATCAAATTACCTATTCAAAATCAAATGTAGACCTAAATCAAATCTAACCTAAATTAAACCAAAACCCTAAATCAAACCAAATAACCATACATAATTTAACATAATCTCAATTAACCATCATTCAAACTAAATAACCAAACCTAAAATAACCTAAAATCAAACTCAATAACCAAAAATCAACTAAATAACCAAACCTAATCTAACCTAAAATCAAACTCAATAACCATTAATCAAACCAAATAACCAAACCTAATATAACCTAAAATCAAATTAAAAAATCATCAATCAAACCAAATATAATCTAAAATCAAACTACAAAATCATCAATCAAACTAATATAACCAAAAATAACCTAAAATCAAACAAAAAAAACTAACCTTATTATCCTTAAAACATTACACAATCCCAATACATTATTAAAATCAAATTTTACACACAACTTTAATATCATCAAACACAAACATACATATATACTTATTTATATTATCAAACACATTCATATACATTTATAACATTATCCTTAAATTTTGATTCTTAAAAAATAACACAATTCATATGATTAATTAGTTTAGACCAAAACATTGCAAAAAATCAAATAAAATATGGAATGAATACCGAAAGTTTATTATAAAACTTTCGAAAATAACTATCAAAACCGAGAGAATTTCAAAAATCTCTCGGTCTTGACCTTAAATAGAGGTTTTTAAGGGAGGGTCAAAAGCGAAAGTTTTCTAATGAACTTTCGCAATTACCCCCTTCCCCAATACTTAGAATTTTTTTAACTTCTTTTAAGGAATGGTCCAAACCGAAAATTTATTACAAAACTTTCGGTTTTGACCCTTCCCAACACTTAGAATTATTTTTAGCTTTTTTTAAGGAAGGGTCAAAACCGAAAGTTTTCTAATAAACTTTCAGTATTGAACCTTCCTAACACTTAGAATTTTTTTAGCTTTTTTTAAGGAAGGGTCAAAACCGAAAGTTTATTACAAAACTTTCGGTTTTGACCCTTCCCAACACTTAGAATTTTTTCAGTTTTTTTAAGGAAGAGTCAAAACTGAAAATTTTCTAATAAATTTTCGGTTTTGAACCTTTCCAACACTTACAATTTTTTAGCTTTTTTTAAGTTATGGTCAAAACCGAAAGTTTTCTAATAAACATTCGGTTTTGAACCTTCCCAACACTTAGAATTTTTCAGCTTTTTTTAAGGAATGATCAAAAGCGAAAGTTTATTACAAAACTTTCGCAAATACCCCTTCCTTAGATTTTCCTAAGGGAGGGACAAAAGCGAAAGTTTGCTAATAAACTTTCGCAAATAACCCTTCCCAGAGTCAAAAGCGAAAGTTTATTACAAAACTTTCGCAAATACCCCTTCCTTCGATTTTTTTAAGGAATGGTCAAAAGCGAAAGTTTGCTAATAAACTTTCGCAAATAACCCTTTCTAGGGTCAAAAGCGAAAGTTTATTACAAAACTTTCGCAAATACACCTTCCTAAGATTTTCTTACTGAAGGGTCAAAAACGAAAATTTGTTAATAAACTTTCACAAATAACCCTTCTCAGGGTCAAAAGTGAAAGTTTATTACAAAACTTTCACAAATAACCCTTCCTAGGATCAAAATCGAAAGTTTACTACAAATTTTTCGCAAATAACCTTTCCTCAGATTTTAAGGAAGGGTCAAAAGCGAAAGTTTATTACAGAACTTTCGCAAATACCTCTTCCTCAGATTTTCTTAAAGAATTGTCAAAAGCGAAATTTTATTACAAAACTTTCGCAATTACCAATTTTGGATAGTTAGAACCGATGGTTCTTTTATTAACCTTCGCAATTACCCTATTTCCCCGTTTTTTTTACAACAGTGTAATTGAAAATGTTCAATAAATTTCTCAAATAAAGTCATACCAATACATATAGAAAAAAATATTCCTAAACCACATTAATAAACCAAAAGATAATTATAATTCATAAGTCGATCTAAACAAATGTCAAAACGTACCAAATTATCCAAAACATGTTATCAGTCAACGAAAACGATTACAAATAATTATTCAAATACGGTAATCTAGTTAGTAGGTGGGGAGGAGGTGGTGGTTGATTCTGCCTCATGAAGAATTCAATTTGTTGTTTAAGATTCTCCAATTTTTGAGTCATTTCATCCCTGTCCGCTTTAATTTCAGTAAACAATTGAGCTCTTTCCACATCCCTCAATTGAATTTGCTCCAATGCGACGCTAGGTGTCTCGCATCCTCCTCATGTTTAACATTCGCATTAGTCATTGGGTCAGCCGCGACAGACCCTCGGTCAGAAGTTGATTGTGCTAGCAAGTTCTGGAATGGTTGGAACAGTTTCTCTAGTGTTTTCCGAATACGCTTCCAACTACTCATCCTAAATGCATTCCATTAATAAAATTATGAATCTAACCACAATATATAACATTAATAAACCTAATCTAACATGAATCAAAATATAATATATATCAAACCACATTTAACATAAATAATCATACTAATCAAATATAAATCAAATGAAATAACCTTAATCCAAATGTAATATAAATCTAAAACTAAACAATAACAAATCTAAATCTAACCATATAATTACCAAAAAAAAATAATCTAACATAACCAAACAAAATCATACCAAATCTAACCATATAATTACCAAATCTAAATATAACCATATATTTAACAAAATCTAACCTAATATATAACATATAAAAATCTAAATATAACCTTATAAAATATATAAACAAATAAAATAAAATATAACCTTCATTTTAAGGCGAGACGAAGGTTGTTCCATTGGCGGGGCAGCGGTGGCGCGGGCGGAAGGAGAAGAGAAGAAGAAGAGAAGAAGAAAAAGAGAAAAGGGTGGAGGTAGGGTTGTAAACGAATCGAATCAAAACGATGTATTTGATTCGTATTCGTGAAACTATTCGAATATTCGTATTCGAAATTTTTTCGAATAATTAATGTGATTCGTATTCGATTTGAAATTGATATTCGTATTATTCGATCCGATTCGAGTATTCGATTCGATTTTTATTAAAACATATTTTATATAATTTATTCGAAAATTTGAAAATTAATATTTTTATATAATATATAAAAATATTCAATAAAAGTACCTAATAAAAATTAAATAAAAATGTTCAAATTACGATTTCAATATTCAACTCCCAATACAATACAATGCAAGCCATTAATTAAAATTCCGTGTAGCATAACATAAACAATAATTATCAAAAGAATATTTCATTAAAGTGGTTTGTAAATCACCGAAGAAATGTGGGTTTCAAGTTTTCAACCGAAGAAATGTATATATGTACTAGGGTTTTAGAATAAATAATATTTATAAAATTAAATTTATAAAACGGTATATATATATAATCGAATATTTAATCGAATATTAGCGAATATCGAATCGAATATCTTGATTTTGTATTCGTATTCGTTTATTAGTCGAATCGAATCGAATATTTTTATTCGAATTCGAATCAAAAAATTGCGAATATGAATATCAAAATTCGAATACGAATACCAAATCGAAACAAAAGTATTTGATTCATTTACAACCCTAGGTGGAGGCGGCGCGGGCGGAAGAGAGATCAGGAAGAGGGGGGAAGAGAAACGGCGGAAAGAAGAAGAGAAGAAGTAAGTTTTTTTTAATAAAAATAGGTCATTCCCGAAAGTTTTATGAAAATTTTCGGTTTTGAACCCGAGTCAAAACCGAAGGTTTATGAGAAAACCTTCGCAATTAATTATTCACAAACTTAGAATTATTTTAAAAACTTTTTGGATGAGTTAAAACCGAAAGTTTATTGGAAAACCTTCGCAATTAACAACTCCAAGAAAGGTAAAACCAAGAGTTATTAGAATAACCTTCGCAATTACCCCATTTTTAACACTTAGAATTATTTTGGTTTTTTTGGGAAGGGCAAAACCAAAAGTTTTTGCAAAATTTTCGGTAAAAATTTGTAAAACCGAAGGTTTTACACGACTCTCGTAATCTATTTTTAATAACAAAAGATTTGTTCCTCTCGGGATCATTTCCGAAGGTTTCATAAAACCTTCGGTAATATCCGTCGGTAATGGTCATTTTTTTACTAGTGTCATTAGACTCCTAAACTAAAATATTTATACAACTTAATGGTAAAAGTATTGTCAAAATATATAGTTAAACAATTATTTGAAAGTATTGAAGAGTTTCCAGAATTCTCTTCATTCAATTACCCTCACACATAATACAGACGCAACATATTCAACTTCTATAGTAGAAAGAGTTACCATATGTTGTTTCTTAGAACACCATGTCACTGCTCCTTTATTCATCATAAAAAAAGGAAAAAATGTCAATTTTATCATTGAATTATAACGGAATATTCACTTATATCACTAAACTATTTTTTTGTTCGTTTACACCACTTTAGTTAAGTTTAATATTCATCTATATCATTGAACTTATCATTAACATGTCATTTGGATTTGAATGTTTTTCTTAAACAATGATATAGATGAATAGTATGCATGAACAAAAGTTAGGTTAGCTTATAATTAAATTTAGTTAATTTTTAATTTAACCGATTTAAATTTTGAGAGAGTTGAGGTTAACATTTAATTAGAGCATCTTCAATGGGCACGCAAATTCCATTATGCATGCCCTTTTTTCCTCCAATCGGACGCCATTCGCAAACACATTTTGCGTTTGGATGTCTCTCTCCTTCTGCCAACGCATATTTGCATTGGCACTATTCATTCCCCCATTTTGGCCATTTTTTTAAAATGGCTCTTAATCTATTTTTATTTTTTTTTCATATAACTTTAAACATGTATGATGCAAATTGATCCTTCAACTTATTATTTGTTAGGAAAGGAGTCAACAATAGCAGGAGGTTGACCGAGTATTGTTGGCGTACACATTCGTTTGATATTAACTTTGTTAGAAGTTAATATATGTTTCTATTCTTCACAAGTTGTCACAAACTCTACAGAGTTAAGTGCGGAAGTGTTTGTTTAGATTTGAAGCGACATATAAATGGTTGGAAGATTCAGAAAGTAAATAATACAAGACACAAAGTTTGTTTATGGATGTTCGGAGCAAATTCTCCTACGTCATCGCTTCTTCTCGACCTCGAAAAAAATTCCACTAGAAAATTTGATTTGAATAGCACCTTTACACAAATCCAGTCAAAAACTAGGCCTTAAACACTATCTGTTTTCGAACTCCTAGCACACACAACACTTGTTGATAGACACTCTATTAACTTACAAAATACTCATAATATAAAAAAGTGATATAATGATTTTCGGTATGAACAATCGTCAAATATTCATTAATGGGATGTGGTGTACTAGGAACGTACAACGCATGAGATTTGAATAATAGCGCATATGTGGTAGTCTTCATTTGTTGAGATATTCAGCCGGACGGAGGACATACTACCGAACATGAACATAATATCGTTCGATTTTTCAGGACTTCGGTATTTAATGGCACATTCGGTTTTATATCGAGATCGGTATTTTGTCGAGGCGCTTCCGATTTTTTATAACTTCGGTATTTTAGACATCCAGCCGATAAAATACCGGACACGCATCTCAAACATCCAGCTGGACACTTCCTTGAAATTATAAAACTCCAATTATTATTTGTAACTAGTGAGATTCAAACTCAGGTCACCAGTGTGATAGGCGGAAGTACTAACCACTATACTATAACACCTTATTATTATCTATAAAATTATTAATATACTTATATGACTTAACAATTATAATCTAATAATTTCTCCCTTTTTGATTATTTAAACTAAATTATCAAAATTAGGTAATTTTATAGTCGTGGACTAATTATCCTAAGTTAATTAGCAACTTCAATCTAACAATTTTTTTTTTAAGATAAAAATTTATAATATTTTTTAAATATATAATTAAATTATATTATACTTGAAATTTTATCTAATTTATTTTATATTTTTACGTTACGAATAAACATAAAAATTTATTATTTTTTATTAATAATGTTTGTTTTAATATATTATGTTTGTATATTTAAATGTATTATTGAATTATTTTATTATGTATGAATTATTGATATATAATTAATTTTATTTTAATTTTATTAAATGAATAAAAAAAGATTGTGGTTAAATATATAAAGTTGATAAATATATAGATAATATTAACAAGGTTAAAAAGTTAATGTGAGAAAAGAATATTCTAAGAATATTATTTTAAATTTGGAAATTAGTTTTTGGGTTGGAAAAGAATTACTGCTTGATATGCTTGATATGACGGTTACTGGAAATAGTCTTATAGAGAAATTTAAGACATAGTTCGTGACGCAAACCGATGTCCAAGTCATCCGCCTACCACCTCAATAGCCAACTGACCTTAGGACCAGTTTGGATTTCATTTTGTATTATAAAAAAATGAAAGCTAGAAGAAAAATCCTTAGTGAAATTTCTAAGTACAAAAATATATTCTTTGTCTAGAACCTTCTGATCTTCTCTGTTCCAATTTTTTTTATACACAAACACCTTCTGCCTTCTTTGATCGTGTTTAGATTTATTTGGTTTTTCTATATTTGTTTGATTTGATATTTTTTATTCTTCATGTGTATTTTTTTTTAATATTCAACTCTCCGTACTAATGATTAAAAAATAAAATATATAGTAAAATATTTTATTTTATTATTAATAAAATAACTAAACACTCATGAAATCTCAAATATTTCTAAAGATCATAATATCTTTTTATTATGATTATTTATTATTGTCTCAAATTTGACACAATTCAACATATTAACCACAACTGCAATGTCCATCAATACATTGTGATAAATTAAATCCGCACTTAAAAGGACAAGTTAATTTACACACCGTCTGACTTCTCTTTATTCCACTTAATCCATCGTCAGATGCCAATATTAATGTAATCGTACCTAATATACATTTATATATGTGCATGAAAAAAAGTTATAAATATTTAAAATTATTAAGAACATGGTTAAAAAAATAATAATAATAATTTTTGGGTTAAGAGACTAACCTGACAACATAATCAAAAAGAAGAAAATCAAAGCTGAAGAAGAATTTTTCATCATTTCTTTCTATTGGAGCACTTAATAAATAATTTCAATTTTGTTTAAATTTTTCTCTAATTATTTTACAATATATATTGCCAATATTTGTAATTAGCCTTATTTGTTTAGATTTTAGGAATTTGAAATATTTTGATAATAATCTAATGATTTTTATAATCTACATACTGTATAAATTATTAAGCAAATCTGTAATCAGATTCTTAAAAATAATTAATTTTATTTAAGATAATATAATAAAAGTGTAATTTCTACAAATATAAATGATTATTACTTTTTTAATCTAATTGATTTATGTAATATATGGTTAAACAAAAAATTTATACAATTTAATTTTAATTTTAATTTTTGTAATCTATATAAAGTAGTAAACTTTAATCAAATTTTTTTTCATTATTCAATAGATAACATAAATATATATAAGGAAGAATACTAAATTTATCCATTAAATTGAAATAATTTTTATATTTATTTACCATCTAACAATTTGTTTTCTATTTAAAAAAAATACAAGTTTATCCAAACAGATAAAAAAGAAAAAAAAAAGTATGTTAACTTTTTTTAATTTACAATCTATAAATTTGTTGTCGAATTTTATAAAAATTTCATATTTATCCAAACTGAATATTTATCCAAACTGATAAAAATAAGAAAATAAAGTGGGTTAATTTTGAGTAGGGTGAAGGATATGAATTTGGACATCACAAATTCTAAGAATTTAAAATTTTATCTTATTTTTTTTTATTTACTAATTATTTTTTTATCATATAAATGTATTGTTTTTAATCATTAATATTTATAAATAATAATTGTAACCCGGAAAAGCACTTTCGGGTTCCGTGAAAGTTGGATGTTCAAAAATTTTAATATTAGAAATCTTCTTAAAATAAAATATTATTTAAATAATTTTAAAAATTAAGTAAACAAATAATTAATGTTATGTTCAAATTTTAATAATATAATAATTAGCATTAATCAAATTACAATTTAATTTTTTTTAAAGTAGTTATTTAAATTAATTAAAAATAATTATTTTAAATATTATTTATTATAAAATAAAGTCGTCAATTGATTTTGTAAAAACAATAAACTAGCCTATGTGTATAAACATATTTTTAGCAAAAGTTTCTCTTAATTTGTAGTTGGGTGATACTTGAGAAAATGTTTTCGCGTTTCATTACCAGTTTAAAACAGTCTCTACTTATATAATTTATATTCTTTAACTATTATTATTCAGTTAAAAAATAGATAAATAAATAAATTAATTCAATATATATATAGATGTAAAAATAAATAAATAAATAAGAAAATAGAGAAAAAATCAAACAAAGTAAAAAAAGTTATTAATAAGTTTTATATTAAATTTTTTTATTCACTTTATATTTATATATATATATATATATATATTTATTTATTAATTAATTATTACAATGTAATTTGATTTGTTTATATTATAAATATTAACGTGTTTATTTGAATAAAGTTAATTTTGATAATTATTAATTTATGTCAATATGTTTTCGTATTTAATTTTGATAGGAAAAAAATTATTATTTTATACTAAAATTACTTAAACGAAGAATCACTAAAATTGTAAAATATTATATTAAATAAAACAATGAGAACCAATAAATATATATTAAATCATACCTAATTAAGAACACAATTTATATATATATATATATATATATATATATATATATATATATATATATATGCACTAAAATAAAATAAAATAAAATTATAATAATTTGATTTAAAGTTTTATTTTTAATAAATCTTATATAATTTAGTAGAACCTGTCAAATAATTAAGGAGAAAAGAAAAATAATAGAGAAGACATGGAGTTTAAATTACAATTCAACTAGGGACTTTTGTTCTATTAATTAAATCTTGCGTCCTTTGTCAATTGAATTATTCTAATAAATTAGGATTTGTGGTCATTAACTATGAACATATGAAAAGGGGACAATATTATTTGGTAATTGAACAATTCTTTTAAGTTATCATCCTTAGTTCTCAATACATTAACTAGAATCTTCGTATCAATTATAAAACCATCTAGGAATAAACCCAGGAATTACTGTTAGGGTAGGCTTTTATAAAAAAAAAAAAAAAAAAAATTAAAAATTATTTTTGATAACATTGAATAATATAATGAGAAAATTATAAATTACACCAACTATAAACATGAGTTTAGTCTTTTTATTAAATTTATAAAAAAAAATTAAAGAGTCACATCCCTTTACCACTATAAAAAAATATTATTTTTTATTTTAGTCTAGATCCACTCGCCTAGAGAGAGTCATTCTTATTATATATATAAGAGAATATTAAAAAATATATATTATAAAATCGAAATAAATTTAATAAAAATATATATTATAAAATCGAAATAAATTTAATAAAACAAAATTTTAATTAAGTTTGTATATAATTAAATAATTCAAATTCAATTTGCAATAGGTAAATAATAATAAAATACTCTCCTACACTAATTAATTTTTTGATTGAAAGACTTTTTTATATATGTTTTTATTGAATGTCGAATTGATACATTTCATCGTTAAAAAAAATTTATAGAAAAATAAAAAATAATATTTGAAAAAAAAAATGAATAATAGGTAACTGAAATAATCCTAAGATATAATTTAGAAAGAGGTTAGAGTAGATATTATGTAAATAATAATATTATTATTATTTTTGATAAATTGGAATATACTACTTTAATATTAATTATTTAAATAAAATAATTATTTATTATAATATATGATTTGAATATAAAAAAAATATATATAAAAAATATAAAATATCTATAAATTATAAAAATATTAAAAATTATATGAGACAAATTCTAAAACATAATTAAATCCAAATAATCGTTGAAATCAAACAAAAAAAAAAATAAAATAAATATTATCTAACCTCTTCTTTTTCTCTCTCTCAAACAATCAATGCTAAAAAAAAAAAAAAAAAAATTCAAATTCCTTTCTCAACATAATGCACATTCTTTATATATATATATATATATAATAAAAAAATTATGAAAGCGCAATTGAAGCCCACTCTCAGCCCCTTGATCTGTGCGGGGGAAATTTGATGAAATGGCCCATAACAGGGGAAATTCCAAAAAGGGCCCCCGCCTACTAATGTTGGCAAAAATGGTCATTTTGCCCTGCGAAATGTCAGAAATACCCCTTCGGCGCCAGTTTTTACGCTCATAGACGCGAATTACCAATTACGCGATTTAATCTAAATCGCGTGAGTTCATCACCGCGATTTAGATGAAATGCGTGATTGGTAATTCGCGTTTTTAAATGTACGTGAATTACTATCCACGCGTTTCATCTAAATCGCGGTGATGAACTCACGCGATTTAGATTAAATCGCGTGCATGGTAAATCGCGTCTTTAGTCTTATATATAATTTTCCGGCCCTAATTTAAAACAAAACCTCCCCGATTCTCCCTCCCACTCCGACTTCCAAAACCAGTCTTCTCAACTGCCAAATACCCTTCAACATAGATCAAGATCATCGTTCCTCAACATCGTTCCTCGTCCAACATCATCGACTTTCCACTCTATTCGACATCATCGTCTTTTTCCGCCGTCTATTCGACATATTCCGGTGAGTTTAGGGCTTTAAGTGTTAGGGTTAGGTTTTAGAAGTGTATTATGCCGTTCATATTGATTTATATTGATGTATTTAGGGTTTAGGGTTTGGTTCTGGTTTCGTTTATGTGTGTAAATGCTTTTAGTGTGTATATGACGAGTATTGTATCAATGTTCTTATTCTGCATACATGCATTTCACGCTTATTCATTCATTTCTCGTTTAAGAAATGGCATTTCCGTGTTTGTTATGTTCTTGTGAAGAAATGGTATTTTTGTGTTTTCTTTGACTGTGTAGGCTTAAGGTTTAACTTTTGTTGCTTTACTGCTTAATTTTCGTCTGTTCTTATTCTGCTTTACTGCTTTACGTTTAATAGAATGCCAATGAGACAGGATGAGTTGTTGATCTAAGAAATGACACATCATATGCTTAATGTCTTTAGAACTGTCCATTACTGCACCTTAATGTATTACTGCACCTTTACTGAACCTTTACTGCACCTTTACTGCACCTTTACTGCACCTTTATTGGTTAATTCGATTTGCTTATTCCCATCTTCTTCCTTGTTTTGTAGATGGAGTCCACTATAATACCCGAGTTTGCTGGGAGGGTATCCTGGAAAACCAATATGGGAAATATTGCTGCCAAGTTTGCCAAGATGAATCTAACTGAAAGGGTAGAGGAAATCTAATTCAGATTCTTATTCAAAGGGCACCCGTTACTGCGTTTCTCAGGAATGATTATACACCACATGCTCCTCAGGAAGTCCAGCTCAAATTCTATGGAGATGAAGTTCCTTGTGAATGGAGAAGAGCTGTGCTTCGGGATGAGGGAGTTTGCATTGGTTACAGGTCTCAATTTTGGGAGATTCCCTACGGAACAAACAATTTTCAACCAGGTTGAAGAATCTCCAACTTTGGTTCTTAAATATTTTAAACGTATTCCACTTATTAGAATAGGAGACCTTCATTCAAAATTCTTGTCCTGCTCTGATAGGGAAGATGCATGGAAATTGGGGCTGGTATACCTTGTTTCCCATTATCTCTTTGCCCTTGACCCGAGGAGAATAATAAATATGAAACTCTTCAGCATGGTCGATGACATCGACACCTTCCTCAATTTTCCATGGGGAAAGGTGGCCTTTAGAGCAACCATGAAGGGTTTGACCAAAGACCTTGATCGCTACAGGAATCTATATCTGCAGAAGAAGAACAAAGACAAAGACAAAGATGTCGATGTTTCTTATACCGTATTTGGGTTCGCACTAGCCTTACAAGTGTGGACTTATGAGGTGATCCAAACGTTTGTCCCCAATCTTGCAATTAAAACGACGCTTCAAACGGAAGAGCCTGTCTGCCCAAGGATAATACAGTACAAATCAAAGAGAAAGAGCACTGCCTCTGATCTTCACACTGCCCTGCAAGGCACGATTGTTAAGAAAATAGAATTGTCTGAAAAAGAGAAGATCTTATATGCTGGGGATGACTTTGAAGATATAGGAGGTAATGTTTATGATGTCTTTTTTGATCTTGACTGCAGAAAGAGGAAATTTAGAGATATTGACGATGGAGTTCCTCATAAAAAAACTGTCATGAGGAAGAAAAGACAAATTACTCCAGCCAAAGCCAAACCTTCCACAAGAAGAAGAACCCGCAACCCTACCCCTAGCACCAGCACCAGCAGCTCTTATCCTGTCGAGAGCGCCACGAGTAGAAAAGACGAAGACGAAGATGAAGAATCCTCTCCCCCAACTCCAACAGCAACAACTCCCCACGATAGATGTAGATTGGATGAACTTTCGAAGGAGCTAAATGAATTCAAAACTGTAATGAGAAACGAAATAACTCTCTTCAAAACTGAAATGAGAAATGAAATAAGTCTCATCAAAACCAAAATGAGAGATGAAATAATTCTCATTAAACGGATGTTAAAGCAACTACAGCAAGGGGAGAAAAAGAAGGAGAATGATGAAGAAAAGGACGAGGGGGATTTTGAGGTGAACACTGAGGTATGAGTTTGAATGATGATAAATTTCGTGCATTTGGCATTTCTTGCATTTGGTCTAATTAAATGATTTTTTCTTTTTTGTAGGATGGGAAGGGAGACAATGATGTGCTGATTTTGGAGAAAGACAATGCTGTGCTTGTGGAGGAGAATGAAGTTGAGGTATGTATTTCTTGCATTTCCTTGCATTTGGATAATTGGTGCATTTCTTGCATTTCGACTAATTGAAGGCTTTTCTGTTTATTGTAGGATGGACAGGAGGGAGACAATGATGTGATGATTTTGGAGAAAGACAATGTTGGGCTTGTGGAGGATAATGAAGTTGAGGTATGTATTTCTTGCATTTCCTTGCATTTGGATAATTTGTGCATTTCTTGCATTTCGACTAATTGAAGGCTTTTCTGTTTATTGTAGGATGGACAGGAGGAAGACAATGTTGGGCTTGTGGAGAAAAACAATGTTGGGGAGGACAATGAAAATGAAGAGAAGACAGTTGAAGATTGTGTTAAAAATACTGAGGTATGCATTTCTTGCATTTGGTGCAATTCGCGCACTTTTCCTAATTCTTGCATTTGGACTAATTGAAGGGCTTTTCTGTTTATTGTAGGATGGACAGGAGAAAGACATTGTTGGGCTCTTGGAGAAAAACACTGTTGGGGAGGACAATGAAAATGAAGAGCAGATAGTTGAAGATGGGGAAAAAAATTTCGAGGTATGCATTTCTTGCATTTGGTGCAATTCGCGCACTTTTTCTATTTCTTGCATTTGGACTAATTGAATGGCTTTTCTGGTTTTTGTAGGATGGGCCGTTGTTGGAGATGGAGAATGTTAGGAATTTGGAGGAGAAGACAGTTCAAGATGGTGAAAACAATACTGAGGTATGCATTTCTTGCATTTGGTGCAATTCGCGCACTTTGCCTATTTTTGCATTTGGACTAATTGAAGGGCTTTTCTGGTTTTTGTAGGATGGGCCGTTGTTGGAGATGGAGAAGACAGTTGAAGATGGGGAAAACAATACTGAGGTATGCATTTCTTGCATTTGGTGCAATTCGCGCACTTTGCCTATTTCTTGCATTTGGACTAATTGAACGGCTTTTCTAGTTTTGTAGGATGGGCCGTTGTTGGAAATGGAGAAGACAGTTCAAGATGGTGAAAACAATATCGAGGTATGCATTTCTTGCATTTGGTGCAATTCGCGCACTTTGCCTATTTCTTGCATTTGGACTAATTGAAGGGCTTTTCTGGTTTTTGTAGGATGGGCCTTTGTTGGAAATGGAGAAGACAGTTCAAGATGGTGAATTGAATATCGAGGTATGCATTTCTTGCATTTGGTGCAATTCGCGCACTTTGCCTATTTCTTGCATTTGGACTAATTGAAGGGCTTTTCTGGTTTTTGTAGGATGGGCCTTTGTTGGAAATGGAGAATGTTGGGAATTTGGAGGAGAAGGTGGAGGAGCAGGTGGAGGAGCAGGTGGAGAAGCAGATGGAAGATAATGAAGATGATGTTGAAGAGAAGGTTGAAGAGAAGGTGGAAGAGGAGGTGGAAGAGGAGGTTGAAGAGAAGGTTGAAGAGAAGGTGGAAGAGAAGGTGGAGGATAATGAAGATGAGGTATGCAATTCTTGAATTTGGACTAATTGAAGACTTTTGTTGCCTAATTCAATGATTTCTTTGTAGGTGGACGATGATTTCGTTGTGCAGAGGGGTAGGAAGGGGGTGCAGAGGGGTAGGAAGGTGGAGGATAATGAAGATGAGGTATGCAATTCTTGCATTTGGACTAATTGAAGACTTTTGTTGCCTAATTCAATGATTTCTTTGTAGGTGGACGATGATTTCGTTGTGCAGAGGGGTAGGAAGGGGGTGCAGAGGGGTAGGAAGGGGGTGCAGAGGGGTAGGAAGGTGGTGCAGAGGGGTAGGAGGGTGGTGCAGAAGAAGGTGGACGATCATTTCGTTGTGCAGAAGAAGGAAGAGAAGAAAGAGGACAAGCGGATAGATGAGGATGTGGTGGTACTGGAAGATGCATCCCACATCCTATTTAAGAGAAAGAGGACGGCGTCGAAAGCTGTACTTAGTCCCTACATCGTCCCTCGTCCAAGAAAGAAGACGATTGTTGTCGATCCTATGTCGACTTGTAATGAGCAACTGAGGAAAGAGTTCAAGAAAGAATTTGCGAAAGGGGCTAGATTTAAAGAGGTTCAACTCTTTGATGGCACTAGAGACCTTAAGTTCTTCACTACAATTCTGAGGTTAAATAAGTGGCTAACTGATGTGGAGATGAATGCAGCAATTTGTCTGCTAAGAGCAAGAGCATTCGCCTACCCTAAGTCGTACCCGGCGGATTTCACCATCTTAGATTGTCAGTTTGGCCCTTTGATTACTTCATACTATGACGATTTTGTTGCTGACTCGGTTGATCCAGAAAAACCACATGGCCATACTTTCGATCAAGTCATTTACCACTACTACTGGGGTAGAGAAGATAAACATATGTCCGGTTGGAGCAGTGTTGATGTTATTTACTTCCCCCTCAACCTCAACAACCTACACTGGGTACTGTGTGTTATTCGATTGCAAGAATGGAGAATTGATGTTTATGATTGCGATCAGACAATTTTCAATGATGAAGAATTAGGAAAATACATGAAAGCCATTTGTGAGATGTTGCCGCCCTTCCTTCATAAAGCAATGTCTGAACTTGAAATGGCCAGGTATCCTAACATGATTAATGAAACTTTTAGATTTCAGAGAATCCCACACCCTGAAGTACCAAAAGCAGAATGGAGTGGGGACTGTGGCGTTTTTGTATTAATGTATTTAGAGTACCTGACTGCTAAACTTGGTCTAGAAAATTGCATATCAAAGAATATGCACTTATATAGAGAAAAGTGGGCAGTCAGGTTGTACCACCAGATTTTAGAGCCATGAAGTTGTAAACACTGAATTATTGTTGTATATTGTTTTGTAAAAACTGAATTATTGTTGTAACATGTTTTGTAAACACTGAATTATTGTAATTGTTTATCATCATCATTCACGTGTATTGTAATATAATTCACGTGGTTGTAACATGAATGTTGTAATAGGTATCATAAAATACACGTGTATTGTAATATAATTCACGTGGTTGTAACATGAATGTTGTAATAGGTATCATAAAATAAACGTGTATTGTAATATAATTCACGTGGTTGTAACATGAATGTTGTAATAGGTATCATAAAATACACGTGTATTGTAATATAATTCACGTGGTTGTAACATGAATGTTGTAATAGGTATCATAAAATTCACGTGTATTGTAATAAAATTCACGTGTATTGTAATACGCGTGATTCATAACTCACGCGTATTACAATATGACTCACGTGAATTATATTACAATACACGTGAATTTTATTACAATATGACTCACGTGAATTATATTACAATACACGTGAATTATATTACAATACACGTGAATTTGCATTGTGCAATATATATGCTTGAGTCACTCACTATATGGCCAACCTGGATGTATTATACAATCTGTATACAACTTTCAATCAGCATACAATATTCGAAAACCAACAACAATCAATCAGCATACAATATTCGAAAACCAACAACAATATTCAGTATACAATATTCACAATTGCACAGACAATATTCATGTTTGTGGCTGAGATGATGGCGGCTGAGATGATGATGCTCTTGCAGCTCTTGCAGTAGAGGGTGCAGGCATTACTGATTTGCATGTTGCCCTGTTGTGACCCTGACCACCACATGAGCTACATCTTCTCGGCACCTTACGAATTTCACCTTGGGATGACCTACGCTTTGTTTGAGGTCGCCCTTTCTTAACCTTAACAGGTGGTTTAAGGCACACTCGTTGCTTGATATGTTCTGGAATATCCCAATACTCTTCATGACAAACTGGATATATTGTTTCCGCATAAGCATTGATCCACATTTCACTTGAGTAATACCTGAAAGATAACAATTGAACATGAGTGAGAAATAAAGTTAGTTAGATAAATTCAATAGCAAATAAAGTAAAGTAAACCCTAAACCTTGAGCAGAACTCATAGGCATCCAATCTATGGGTACGGGAAGCAGCCAGGGCATGAGTGCAAGGAAGACCAGATACATCAAATACCCTATAACTACAACTCATTCCTCTCAAGTCAACTTTATAATCAGATTCACCGTCATGGACATAAAACTCGAAACGGTTAAGTGGATGAACGTTATATAATCTGGCCTTCTCAGCTTGATCACGTAAGAACTTTTCATAATAAGAAGATAAGCGTTCATTGTGATTGGAAGCTTTTTCTCTTCGACTATTAAACCAATCTTGTAATGTGAATCTTAAATAATCAGCTAAGATTGATATGGGATACTTTCTAGCTTCCCTACTTTGACTATTGAAGCTCTCAGCGTAATTACTTGTCATTTGATTATATCGTTTACCCGGAAAAAATGCACGACTCCATCTCTCAAACCCAATATCTGCCAAATACATAGCAATACGAGGGTCCTTAGCATTGATCTTGTCAAAATGCTGATTAAACTTCAAGATTGTGTATGCTTGAGAAGCCAAACCAAACTCGGCGTGGCAGTGATCGGTTTTGAATTTGGCCATAATATTCATCTTGATGTGATATGTGCACGCACCGTGGTCAGCTTCTGGAAAAACAGCACACAAGGCATTGGCGATGCTTGGGTGTCTATCAGATACAAACACGAGATCATCAACCAATCCAATTGCATCTCTAAGTTTTTGCATGAAATAAGTCCAGGAGTTGTTATTTTCAGAATCAACAACGCCGAATGCAACAGGATAGAGTTGTTCATTCGCATCTAATGCTATCGCCACCAATAGCTGACCTCCAACCTTGTGCTTAAGAAAACTGGCATCGACGCACAATACTGGACGACAACAGTTTTTGAAACCCCTAATTGAGCAGCCTAAGGACATGAACATATACCTGAAATGACCGTGCTCATCCGTCTGGATGTCTGTTATGGTACCCGGATTGTTCTTCTCCAACATGTACAGGTATGATGGCAATTTACCGTAAGAATCTTCTACAGTTCCTCGCACCGCCATAAGGGCCTTTTCTCTAGACCGCCAAGCCTTATTATAAGACAACTTTATTCCATAAGTAGTCTGTATGTCTTCCATTATTTTCTTGGGCATGTGGTCATGGTGATGGTCCATGTACTTGCTCTTCATGCATTCCCCAAACACACATGCTGGTGCTGGCCTTTGATTCTCTTGCCTCGTCACAATTGAACAGGTATGATCTTTTACGAATTTACGAATCTCAAACATTTCCGAGAAATTTACTCTGACAGCACGCAGTCTCCACTTGCAATTCTTATCCAAACATTTCACAACCCAAAGTTCTTTTTTTGACTTCACCACTTTGAATTCAAAATAATTAGTCATGGCATATTTATATAACCTCAGCTGAAGTTCTTTTTTATTCTCAAACAAAGAACTGACTTCCAATCCGATTTCGGTACTTACTGCCTCATGTATAGGATTTTCACTACTTGGTATGTTACTAGCAAACCATTCACTGCAGCTTGGTTGAGTACGAACAACAACATTGTTTTGTTGTGTACTAGGAACCCAAGAACCGCTTGGATTTGGATTGGTACTAGGAACCCAATCAGAACTACTAGGTTGGGTAATAGGAACCCAATCATCATCAGCATCATCCCCCACATTCAGACGCAAATGTTCATCTTCAATGTCATTTTCAAAGAAAACCTCACGCTGCATCGGGAAGACGTCGGGGTCATCAATTTCTGGAACCGCTACACTTTCTTGAGTTGGTAGTGACTTCTCTACTAAGGATACACACAATGGAGTGCGGTTGTGGACTGAAATTGCTTCATGTAAAAAGAACTCCACATCCACATCTTTTTTTATATCAGTTATATAAGAAAATTTAGCAATCATGCCAGGAGCATTATACTTGGCTTGAAGCAATAAATCATATCTAGATTTGTCAACATCGGTAGCAGAATAAATTTGATCAACTAATTGGGCATAAGTAGAATTTTGGGGAACAATCATACCGCTGTTTGACTTTGCAGAAAAATGAGTAAGATCATCCGTAGTTTTCCACTCTCCATCAAAGTAAAGAAGTACAGGTACTTGAGCTGCAATTGAAAACAGTTCAACAACATCACAAGAATTGAAAACAGTTCAACAACATCACAAGAATTGAAAAAAGTTCAACAACATTACAATAACCGAGGAGAGTTTGCTCGTAGAGTTTCAGGAAATCCAATGCCGCAACTTTTTACCATAAGTTTGCTTCAATGAATCTAATGGGATAAGAGCTCCTTATCCAATAGGTCCATTGAAGCAAACTTGTGGTTAATTCTTGGAACATTGTATCTCCACGAAACATACCAGTAAACTCTACCTCAATACTAGAATAACAAGATAGTATTGAGTGAAATCAGCTACACTATGCCAGCATGCAAAGCCTAAACCTTAATACTAGAATAACAAGATAGTATTGATTCCCTTTCAGAACAAGATAGTGGAGAGGAAGCTTAACATACAGAAAACGGAAATAACTCAATAAGACTTTCTAAGAACTAAAACAAAGCTAATACCCAAATCAAGGCCTCGTTTGAGGAAGGGTTATTTAGATTTAATCAAAATAACACCTTATCCCATCATGAATCAAATCATTTCAATCATCCACAAATTACCCTTACTTTATTTGAATAGCATTTTAAATATTAAATAAACATACCCATTTTGAGAACGAAGAGTAGTGGGTAAGCTGCTGCTGCTCGTGGTCGAGTTCTTCAGGGTATCGTGGTGTCGTCGTAGTCGTCCGCTGCTGCTGCTCGTGGTCGAGTTCTTCAGGGGAGGGTCGAGTCGGAGTGGCGAAAGCGAGAGAAGAGAGAAGGGGAAATTAAGGATTCGTGGTTTTTTTATAAATTAGGGCACAAAAATAATATATACGATGAAAGAAGTGAATTGTTATTCACGTGTTTCATCTAAAATGCGTGAATAAACTCACGCGTTTTAACGTGAAATGCATTCACGCGTTTCATCTAAATCGCGTGAGTTTATTCACGCGTTTTAGATGAAACACGTGAATAGCAACATTGTTCCTTGTTCCTTGTTGTTTGAGTTATGTGGCGAATATGCGTGAATAACAACATTGTTCCTTGTTGTTTGAGTTATGTGGCGAATAACAACATTGTTCCTTGTTACTTGTTGTTTGATTATACACAGCCTTTATTTTGAAATAAACAACTCGCACACACTCCCTTTCCAAAAAAGATCAATACACCAAGGACTACACTTAGATTTATTGGATTTGTTGCTAAAATATCAGTATTAAACCCGAAACTTCCGGCGGATGGCCAGTGGCCCAAAGAAAGGAAAGAATCGGTTACATTTTTCATATGATCTCCTCTTATGGATAGACGAAAAAAGCGAACAGAGTCCTTTTTGTATCACTTCGCCTCTTTTTTATATTTCTATTTATAAATAGAGTCAAAAATCTATTGGATTTTCATACGCGTGAGTTATGAGGATAAGTTATGATATTGTTAACATAAGTAATAAACCATAAATAGAAGAATATTCAGTAATATAAACCACCATAAATCATAAATATCCAAATTAAGTATTGTTATAAACCATAAATATCATAAATAACCCATAAATAGAAGAACAATAAGTCTAAACAACTCCAAATTAAGTAAGCAAATGCTGCAAATCACAAGCAGCAACAGATTGAAGCAACTTTGTATGAGGAACAACATGTTCATCCAATATGCATGACATAGCAGCCGCTGTCTCAAAAAGTCAATTGTCGGGGAGAACATCAAAATCCTTTTCAATTGGTCGATACCTGCTGTCTATCTCGAAATATACTATTATAGTTTTCGCATCCCTTGGCTCAGCAAATGGATAATCTGGATTATCCGATTCTTTAATACTACCACCTCCAGCAACTATTAACTCAATGAGATCCTGTTTGTAAAGTGTGTTGAAATTCCCTATAAATATAAAAATGTAACCGTCGAACAGTTTCGAACGCTGAAAAACCAACAAAGAAGATAATTTCAGTTATCATGCAAAATAAGAAAAAGTACAGATAGGAGGAATAAGACCAAACTCACATTATTCAACAACAGAAGTCTGCCTTTTCTAGGACCACCTTGGGCTCCATGATTATCATGTTTAATCTCATAAGGTTCCTCATCAACACAGTTTTGGGTTTTCAATGATGATTTTATCCCTAAACAAAACAATTTTTAAATTAATTTAACAGACATATGTATGAAAATAATCGTGTTAACAGAGACTCACAATCAATAGTAAGGACCCATTTCCCGTTCAGAATTGCCTTCAATACTTTTTGAGTTCGGCCGCATGCACCATTAGGATCAGTGTAAGCAATAACATGGGTTACATCTTCTCTCCACTTCGGAGACACCCTTGCACCAAAAGTGCGAGCAAATTCAACTATCAACAACTGTGTAAAACAATAATATAATGGTTATTACATACAAAACTAGTTAATATGGACATGGTAGAGAGAATAGAACATACATTATTTTCAGGTGATAATTGATTGGGACATAAGGTCATAACAGTGTTTGTTGCCTGCATATTATAAAAAAAAAGGAGTTGAACGAACTGAGAAAACCATTTTATTAACAACCATTTTATTACATACCATTTTGTTGAACGAACTAAGAAAACTACAACGGCAGCTCCTGATCTAAATACTACAATATCCATCATTATAAACAGCAGAATATACATCAATAGCTAACCATACAATATTCATGTAATTGAAAATCAACAATCAATCAGTATATATAGGAAAACCAACAATCAATCAGTATATATGAAACGGCATAATATACATCAAAACCAAACCTGGAACCCTAAATACAACAATATCCATGAATATAAATGGTAGAATATGCATCGAAACTTAACCCTAAACATAAATACTATAATATCTATCAATATAAATGGCAAAATATACATCGAAACCTAACCCTAAACCTAAATACATCAATATCCATTATAAACGGCATAATATACATCAAAACCAAACCCTAAACCTAAATACATCCATATAAACGGTATAATATACATTGAAACCTAACCCTAAACCCAAATACTTCGATATACATAGGAAACGGCATAATATACATCAAAACCAAACCTTTAACCCTAAATACACCAATATCCATGAATATAAACGGTATAATATACATTGAAACCTAACCCTAAACCCAAATACTTCGATATACATAGGAAACGACATAATATACATCAAAACCAAACCTTTAACCCTAAATACACCAATATCCATGAATATAAACGGTATAATATACATCAAACCCTAACCCTAAACCTAAATACATCAATATATATAGGAAACGGCATAAAATACATCAAAACCAAAACCTAAACCTAAATACATCCATATCCATGAATATAAACGGTAAATATACATCAAAACCTAAGTCTAAACCTTAAGCCCTAAACTGACCTGATGATGTTGAAGAACGATGATGTTGGAAGGATCCCGATGATGTTGAGGAACGATGATGTTGAGGAACGATGATGTTGAGGAACAATGATGTTGAGGAACGTTGATGTTGAGGAACGATGATCTTGATGGATGTGGGAATGGAAAGTCGGTCGCAGTCGGAGTGGGAGGGAGAATCGGGGAGGTTTTGTTTTAAATTAGGGCCGGAAAATTATATATAAGACTAAAGACGCGATTTACCATGCACGCGATTTAATCTAAATCGCGTGAGTTCATCACCGCGATTTAGATGAAACGCGTGGATGGTAATTCACGTACATTTAAAAACGCGAATTACCAATCACGCGTTTCATCTAAGTCGCGGTGATGAACTCACGCGATTTAGATTAAATCGCGTGATTGGTAATTCGCGTCTATGAGCGTAAAAACTGGCGCCGAAGGGGTATTTCTGACATTTCGCAGGGCAAAAGGGCCCTTTTTGCCAACATTAGTAGGCGGGGGCCCTTTTTGGAATTTCCCCTGTTATGGGGCCATTTCATCAAATTTCACTCTGTGCGTCCCTGCATCCAGTCACACTTATAAATATGAATCTAATCTTGATGAAATTGAGGGTGGATACATTCTATAGGCCTCATAGAGTAAGACAATTTGTTTGAACAATCAAGAATTAATATATATTTTGTAAAATAAAATGGAATTAAGAGAACACTTGCAAAACACTCTTACATAAGTTCTAAATGAAGAATGGTCCCTATTGCATGCATGATATATATTGCTAGAGGAAAGTACATTAACACTTGAATCAAGAATTCATTCACGAAAGTGGTGAATCCATCAACAATCTTTGGTTCCAAAGTTCATAAACCTTGAATTGTGAAGAGTTGAGAGTGTAATTTGTCCGTCATTCTAGGCATACCTCATCACTTGATTACGTTGTTTCCTCGAGTGGCCGCCCTCCTCTCATGGTCGAGAGGTTATTAATCAAAATTAATTATACAACCAACTATTGAATTCGCCAATTTGATCATCTCCAAACTATTTAAGCAACAAAACCAACTAAATCCCCATTCACTAACAACACATTACAACATCTTGGTTGACTAAATGAATCCTATGACCACCTCCATAACAATTTTCTGAAATCACGCAATTTACAATTTAGAAACTGAAGTAATCTTATTTATTAAATCAATTTTTTGTTTAAATGAAAAGGGATGTACCCACATTGGCAAGGGTGCTTGTGACAATGGCATTTGTGAATATATAGTTTGATGATTTATTTATTCGGCAAAAAGAAGTTTGAGGACTTATTTATGAATTTTCTTTTGACTTTAAAATGGTAATTGACGGGTCAACTTTTTATCTGATTATAATAAGCCTCCATTAATTGCGCAACAAATTACACTCAATTCACTGCAATTTGGAAATTATCCAATTTCTACAATTGAGATGATCAATTTCTATGTTTATTGTTCAAACCAATGCTATATATGCTTAGGTCAAACACTACAAATTATTTATTCTTAAAAACTATTCATACATTGATATGTTTTAGAAAAAATATTTATTTTATTAAAATTAGTAACAAACAAATATTTTGTAAAATATGAAAAATTAAACTATTTATTAGTTATATTTATAATAAGTTAATTCATTACACTACTTTAACTATGTTTAAGAATGGAAAATAAACTCAAATTAGGAAACATTACGAAAAGTTGTGAAAATTATGGTTGAAATTTGAGACAATTTTGAATGGATTTCATTTGATGACCCATGCGGTTTGACACTATCGATCTAGGGGTTCATCGCATCTTCTTTTGAATATGCTCTTCTAATTGTGTTTAGTGACTTTTAACTCAAATATTGTATTATTTTCATCACAATTATTTTATCTATACAAGTATTTTAATTTATAAAAAAAAAGGTAAACCACAACACCCTCAATCTATTTGGAATAAGAAGCTTTTGCATTGCCTCTTTTCATTATGACAAAATAAAATATTATTATTTTTGTAGAAAAAGTAAAATATTATTGTAGTGTACTAGATGGTTTGTCGCCTAATAATAATGCTTAACAAACTTCTTTCACAATTTCCTAAAAAACAATAATAGAAAGAATATAATAAAAAATAACTTCTTCCTCATGCTATTTTCATTTGAATAAAAAAAATGTATAGGTTGAATTGTGATTAAGTTATGAACTCACATGATTTTGATAATTTAATTTAAATAATTAAAAAGGGAAAAATTGTTGAACTTTGATTAAGTTATAAACTCACCTGATTTTGATAATTTAATTTAAATAATCAAAAATGGAGAAATTGTTGAATTGTGATTAAGTTATAAACTCACCTGGTTTTGATAATTTAGTTTAAATAATTAAAATTGGAGAAATTGTTGAACTGTGAGTAAGTTATGAACTTAACTGATTTGATAATTTAGTTTAAATAATCAAAAAATTAGAAATTGTTGAACTGTGTTTAAATTAGGAACTCACCTGATTTTGATAATTTAGTTTAAATAATCAAAAAGAGAGAAATTGTTTAACTGTGTTTAAATCATGAACTCACCTGGTTTTGATAATTTAGTTTAAATAATTAAAAAGGAATAAATTGTTAGATTAATATCTTAATTGATTTAGAATAATTAACATATTTGATTTAAATTATGGTTTTGATAATGAATGGATAAATATATATATATATATATAAATATATATATATATATATATATATATATATAAATATATATATATATATATATATATATATATATATATATATATATATATATATATAATATCAACGTCTTAAGTGGTGTAGTGGTAATTACTTTTGTGTCATTGGAGTGACGATTTTTTATTATTTCAGGCACAGCTCAAAGACACCTGAAATATAATTATTAATTTGCACACCACTTAAATGATATCTAAATATATATTTATATGACTAACAATTATATATACACTTACTTTTATCCATTTATTATCAAAATTATTTAATCAATCATCTAAATCAAGTATGTTAATTATTCTAAATCAATTAAGAACTTAATATAACAATTTCTTTATTTTTGATTATTTAAACTAAATTATCAAAATCAATCAAGTGAGTTCATGATTTAAACACAATTTAATAATTTTTCTTTTTTTATTATTTAAACTAAATTATTAAAACCAAGTGAGTTCATAATTTAAACATAGTTCAACAATTTTTCTTTATTATTATTTAAACTAAATTATCAAATCATGTGAGTTCATAACTTAATCACAGTTCAATAATTTCTCCATTTTTGATTATTTAAACTAAATTATCAAAATCAGACGAGTTCATGATTTAAACACAGTTCAATAATTTTTCTCTTTTTGATTATTTAAACTAAATTATCAAAACCAGGTGAGTTCATAATTTAAACACAATTCAACAATTTTTCTTTTTTATTATTTAAACTAAATTATTAAATCATGTGAGTTCATAACTTAATCACAATTCAACAATTTCTCTATTTTTATAATTATTTAAATTAAATTATCAAATCAGGTGAGTTCATAATTTAATTATAATTCAACCATATCTAATATGATTTTGTTATACTAAATTTAATATTGATAGGGATCAATTTATTCAAATATAGGTTTTGTTGGTCGGATAATTTGTATATTTTTAAAAAAATATATTGTAAAAAAGTTAAATCTTATAAAAATATATTGTAAAAAAGTTAAATAATTAACTATAAGATTTAACTTATTAAAATATATATAATAATTATAATGTTTTAATTATTTATGTACATATTCTAGCATTAAAAATGAGATTTTAAAAAGTTGTATAAAATAAGGTATTTTTATTATTTTTCTTTTTTTTCCAACAATTAAACTAGATTTAGTTGGTCATTTTTCATGTAAGGTATAAGGTCTTGATTATTTTCTTAAAAAATTAAGATTATTTAAAAAAAATAGTAAGACAATGTTATTTTAGAGCGTTTGGTTCGGAGTGTGGTCCGGTCTTAAATTAGTTTATTTAATTTATGTTTAAACGATTTAAGAATTATTTGAAATACAATTAGGTTAGTTTTAACAAATTATTAGATTAATTCAATTAAAAAGTCGTTATCTACTTTCTAGTATTAAGAGTAGGGTGACAATCTATGTAATTTTTATGTTGGCGGGTTCGGGTTAATATATTAACAAGTTGGACGATTCAAAAATAAACTTGACATGTTTAGTAATTCGTGCCAAATTTTCTAAAATGAACGACCTGTTTATATGTGATTGATCTAAATCTGATTCGTTTGATCCGATTTACCTAACTCAACTTGAGCCAAACCCGATACAATTAATTTACTTCTCTCTATTTCAAAATAAAAATGAAGTTAAATCACAAATCCGTTTATAAAAGTTTTACAAAAAAAAAATGGGTGAATGAACAAGAAAGAATAACACAAAATTCAACAAAAAAATGGTTATCGGGTCTACTTTGGGTGATTTAAGTCTACCCGATTTTGACTTGTTAATTAATCATGTTAAATAGGTCAACCTAATTTTGACCTGTACAACCTAACCTTTGTTCATATTCGATACGTCGTGTTTTCGTGTCATGTACAAAGTTGTCAACCCTAATTAAAAGAGAACCAATCATAGTAAACCTCAACTTATAAGATATTCAAATAAGTCATTATACATTTAAAAGCAAGAACTAAACTTGTTTAAATCTATCAAATTCATACTTTCTTGATAAAATACAAAAATAATATATATGAATGTTATTTTCAATAATTCTTCAAACTAGAGTACAAGAAATACATAAATTTTCAAACAAAATAGAAAATAAAAATATATTTAAACAAATTTGAACTCAGTGAAAACATCCTGTATACACAAGTTAGGTTCTATCTTAATACAAATAAAAAAGTATAAGACTCATTTGAGTATCTCCTGCAAGTTGAGGATCTAACACATGTTTCTAATATTCCAATAATTTATATAAATAATTTTTTCATTATTCAAAAAGTCTTTTCGCAAAAATAAAAATAAATTTGTCCCCCACTTCCAGAATATATAATTACACGCCCCACTCCAATTAATCATTTCACACATCTGAATATTCCCATTCATTTCCTATCACTATTTCTTCCTTTGGCTCAATTATTCTTGTTCTATCAAAATTATCATTTTCCAAATTTAATCTAGCATACCTAATAATATAAATTGTTCATCCGACTTTATTATCAATAATAGTCTCAAATTTAGTTTTGAAAGTAATAAATCAATTATACAAGCAATAAGAAATAGGAGTGTTATTAGCATATATATGTCAATATATTAATCTTTAATGATAATTTAAAAGGTACCTTATCTAACAATTAGTTAAATAACAATTTAAAATTTGATTCAAACTAAAATTATTTTAATGGTAAAAATATAGTCACTTATACTCTACAATTTTCCAACAATGAGTAGCTTAAAATTAAATAAATTAAATTGTATGATCAAGCTTTATTTAATTTTTAAGGAAAATGGCAACATGGAGACATAATTATACAAAGCTTTGCTTAAACTCAACGTGACTCAATCTAAAGTACAGAGATTTGGACAGTAATAAAAAATTACTGTTTTGATTTATTTAAAATAGGTTAAATTATCTAGGGGAAGAGTGATATCATAATTAAAAAAATAGGTTAAATTATCTTGGGGAATATGTGTAAAGATATAAACCTAGTTATTATTGTTATATTCCTATTGAATAATTTTAAGCTTTTGATTAATGATATATATATATTTGAATTTTTAATCAATTATTCTTTAGTATTTGTTTTATTCAATGCTTTATTAGTTTTCACTGACTAATTAATTAGTATTTACTAAGTTAATTAGGCAGACTTAATTTTCATGTTTTTGATTAATATTAAGTTTCACTGCCATATTAATATTTTTATTTATTAGATTAGTCTTTTCAATGGCTAGTTATTATATTTCTATCCTAATAGTAATTTAGTTATTATGGATCTTATGGTTATAATTAATTTAGTTTTTTTTTTAATTTTGGCTATTTGTGTCTTGCATGTACGAATGTTTAAAATTTGGTAGTGAATGAGAAGTTATAGAAATATGTTGAAAATGGATTAAAATGTGCTAGAAATAGGCTGAAATATGTTGTAATTATTATGAAAGATTGATGTAATTTGAATTAGTGATTGAGGAAATGTTGAAAATTTAGTTCTCTTGAATTTTTTTTGATAAAATTAGGAATTTAGGACTAAAAAGTCTTAAAACAAAGTCAAACATAGGTCATATGCTAAATTTAATTATTTTCACTTTTTTTTATATAATAAATATATTTTAATAATTCATTATCCGGTGGTGAGGACTATAAATGAAGATGTTTATCAAGCATATCCTCCTTGTATACCAATTGTGAATTACAAACATTTTCATATCTTTGCTATCCAATCCATGGCTTCCTCAGCCAAACATTTTGCATTCTTTTTTCTTCTTGCTTTCTTGTCATCCTCTAAGCTTACTCAAGCTAGACAAAGCCAATTCTTCAGCAAAGTCTCCACCACCAACACCACCGCCGCCGCCGCCGCCGCCACCACCGTCACTCCCTCCGTTGCCAAAGACGCCTCCGACAATGGAAGCCAAGATCAACCAAACTTCGTCCAAGATTCTCAAACCGGCTATGGCCTATATGGCCATGAAAATGGCCAACTTCCACCTGACTCCGACACCACCAAGACCTTAAACTCTTCCCCCTACACAACGGCTCATGATGTCCAACCAAACAAGGAAACCAATGAAAGAATGAGCGGCACTAGTCTCATGAACCAAGGTTATTCCACCACCTATAATGACAAGACCTACATGACAAAGCCCGAAGGCTACACATATTCCAATAACAACAACAATGAGTACGTGATCAATCCTGAAGAATACGGAGTTTCCAACAACAACAACAATGAATACGTGACAAAGCCTGAAGAATACGGAGCTTCCAATAACAACAACTATTACTACAACAATAACAACGAGTATGTGAATGAGCAACAAGGATTTAGTGGCACGAGTCTCATGGACCGTCGTTCTCCCACCGCCTACAACCAGGAATACGTGACAAAACCAGATGGTTATGACTCCACAAACAATAACTACAACTACAACAATAACAATGAGTATGTGAATGGGCAACAAGGATTTAGTGGCACGAGTCTCATGCGTCGTTCTCCCACCACCTACAACGAGGAATACGCGACAAAGCCTGATGGTTATGACTCCACAAACAATAACTACAACTACAACAATGGTGGTGTCAACACGTACAACTCACAACAACAACAACAACAACAAGGGTTTGGTGAGGGAAAGTATTTGGGCGAATTCAACAACAACAAAAACACAAATTATTACAATAGAGTAAACAACAACAACGGCGCCTACAATGGGCAGCGACAAGGTATGAGCGATACAAGGTTCATGGAAAACGGAAAGTACTTCTATGATGTGAAAAATGAATACAATTACAACCCTAATGGGCTTGATCAGTACTCCAACAATGGGTATTCAGGAAGCAACATTAATGGAAACTCCATGGAAGGGTATCAGAATCAAGAGAGTGAATTAGATGGCTTTAATCCATGATTTTCTCAATTAATTAACTTATTTCTTTTCAGTATTGTTTTCTAATTAGCCATAAAAGAAAATATATAAGATTGAGTGTTTGATAAATTATGTGTTTAATTAGTTTATTGAGAAATGGAAAAGTGTTGTAATTTATTTGGTATCTTGAGATTTACGTTTGTTTGTCAGTCTTTGGAAGATAAAAGACTATTATAATATATAAATATATATATATATTTTTTAAATATATGGAATCCAATGATGATATTGAATGGATGAAGAGGAAGAGGTGTATATGCATGCTACAAATTTCTTGTCTAAGTTGTCTTCTAACAAATTCTCTTAGCCAGCTTTCCTTTCAAATTCATGGGGACCATATTGATCACAAAGGGACATCAAAACAGACAATTTAAATTAAATGCATTAAGATTACATTCCAAGAACATCGCATTCTCTTTTATGTCTTTTGGTTCTCCATTGATTCTAATTTTGAAGTTGTAAAAGTACCACTAGTAGATTTGGCCAATTCTTTTACTTTTTTTTCACTTTACCTTATAATATGTGACAACATTGTTTTAATTATAATTTATAAGAGAATAAATGTTTTAGATTATATTCTCCCTTTAAAACGATTATTAACCTCTAAGGATGGTAATTTGAAACCGCTTCGCGATAACCAAACTGAATTGTCCTGTTATAACGGTTTTTCTCCGGTTTGATCGATCGGTAGTTGACCAGAGATGGTATTTGTGTCTCCTGCCCCGATCTTGTCTCGATTCTGACTCGAACACTATAAAAACAATTAAATATATAAAATCACTAATATATTTATTTATTCATTATATTTTATAAGAGTTTTAATTTTATTTTTTTATGATAATATAAATTTTCAATATATTATTAAAAAATTCGTTTATATAATTTATTTTTAGAGAATATATATGATATAAACGGTGTCACGCGGGGATTCCCTAGGAAAAGGTAAATACATTCTCCACCCCGAACCTAATCTCATTATCATTCTTATTCGCTAATCTAAAATAAATCCAAATAAAAAAATATAATTTAGGGTTGGTGTCTATCATGAATGGTGGATGAAGTAATTGAATGATGCATTGGAATGCGGAGAAAAGTGATATAAATGCATTAAAACATGAAGAGTGATTTAATGAATGTATTATGTGTGTGTATTCTTTCTATTGCCATTTGCCCGTGAATGGCGGATAGATAGATAGATCTTATCATCTTCATCATAATGCTCTTTCATTCATAAAATAAATTATTTATTAATTTATTAATTCATCTTCAAAGTCCAATGCTTTTTTGTCCTATTTAAATCATATTTTTTTTCTTTAAAAAAAAAATTAAAGAGAATAATGTGTAAGAAGATAAAAGAAAAAAAAAAGCTGGTCACCCACTTTTGACTATTCAATTGTTGTTTCTAGTTAACTAAGTGAGTGCCCATTATATATATGCTGTCATTAACTTTATGGTCTCTAAAGGAGCATTGATCACATACTTAATCAACATGTAACTTTTGGGATTTCGATGGGTTTAGTTAGATCAAAATATTTATGCATATTCAAATTAAACTAGTATTATTCTAGCATAATGAACCCAAAAAAATAGTTAGTATTAACTCAAAAATTGATATAATTCATTAAGGTAGTTTAAGAGAAAACAATATTGTTAAAAGATCAAATTTCATGGTGGGTTTGATTTTTAGTTAAAATACATTAATTGAAGGAATGTCATAGCATTAAAGTCGTGCTAATTTTCAACATAAAAATAAAACTAAAAATAAAAATAAAATTAATATATATTAAATATAAATTTATAAACATTCTTTATAAAAAGAAAACTCAAACTATTCTCAATAAAAGTTATTTCAAGTCATTTTTAAATTTTGATACAACAAAATTATTTTAAATAATTATATAGATTGATTATACACTATTATAATATATATATATATATAACTCACTGAAATAGTTTAAATAACAAAATTTGTTTTAAAAAAATAAAAATCATTAATTTAATTTTCACTTAAAAATAGAAACCAGTGTTTTATGTTAGAGTGAAAGTGATATGTTAGAGTAAAGTTACTTATCTAACCTTAAAAAAAAATTAATAATAATAGATGGGGTTATGCTAATTTTTAACATTTAAAAAGAAGTAATTATATATTAAATTTAATAATTATTTTGGTATCAAAGTGATGATCAGTTGGATCGGTGGAATTAATTTATTAAAAATACTGAACAAATTAAATAAAATTTTATTTATTTTTAATATTTGTAAAAAAATAAAAAATAAAAACATAAAAATGGGATTAATGCATCTTTTCTTGATGTAAATGGGTAGCCTAATCACTTAAATCCAGCCAAATATATAATAATGCTTAATTTTAAAGTGTTCGAATTGTTGGGTCGAGAGTTGTGATTAATTTGGATATATTTGAGAATAAATAAATATTTGAGGTAGATTGTGGGTTGATCCGTTTATAAAAACATAAAAATTTTAAAAATAAAATAAAAAATGCTAAAGGTATATTTTGAACTTGTAACCTAACAAAAAATAAAACAAAAATAAATATAACTCTTTAAAACCAAGAAACCAGATCTCACTTCAAATCCTTCATATATATATATATATATATATATATATATATATATATATATATATATATATATATATATACGTTAATAATGAAACAAAAATGTTTTTTAATATAGAGAACTAACATGACTCCACCGTTATAACCGAAGTGAAAAAGATAGTTTACTTAATTACGAAAGAAATTAACACATTTCTTTATTTTATTATTTTAATAATAAATTAAAAAATAAACAAAATTTATAATTCAAAATTTATTTAAAACAATAATAAAAAATCAACATTAATAATAAAAAATCAAGATTAATAGTATATTATATATATAATCAACTTTAGTGAAAAAATTAATAAAGTTTAAAAATAAAAATTTAATTTAAATATATTAAAATAATAAGTATTAATTAAATATTTTAAAAATATAAATATTATTATATAATAATTGTTAATCATATAAATTATATATCAATACACAAAATTATAAATATAAATCAACAATCATGCATGGTCAAGTAGTTAAAGGATTAATGCTACATAATTGAGACTATTGTTCAAATCCTGTTAGGCATAATTTTTAAACTATTTAAAAACATTGGTTAATATATGAAATAAAAATATTGGTTTATCGAAGTGAGGAGATGGTTGATTGTCAATGATATTGGTTAAAATTCGTGATGAATTGGTGGACGAGTAAATGATATTCACAAAATTAGAGGTCGATTGGGATGAATGATTAAAATATGCAATGAAATTGATGGTTGGGTAAATGACATTCACAATATGGAAGGAGTTGGTTTGTTGTTTGTTGTTTGTTGATTTGACTGAAGTGAAAGTGTAATGTCACAAGATTATAGATCAATTGAGGTGGATAAAAATATGAAATGAGATGGTTGGTTAGTCGAAGTGAGTATGCCACACGATGAGAAGTCGACTGGATCAATTTAGGTGGATAAAAATATAAAATGAGATAATTGGTTGGTCGAAGTGAGTAGTGAGGATTAAAGAGATTAGTAATGTACCTTAGTAGGCCAAAGTGAGGGTTAAAGAGATTAGTAATGTACCAAAGTGAAAGTTTAAGGTCACGACATGAGATGTCCGATTAGGGTGGATAAATATGAAATGAGATGGACTGGTCAGTCAAAGTGAGGATAAGTAAGTCGGATTGTTTATTGTAAAATATGTGAGGGGATGAATTGTTTAACCGAAATGAAAGTAAACTCTCGAAATGAAAGATCGATTGAGATTAGTGGAATAAAATGTGGAATGAGATTGTTTTGGTTAATCGAAGTAAGTAAGATCACGCTATGAGAGGTCGATTGGAGGATTGATGAGTCAAAGTGAAGGTAAAAGAGATTGGTAACGTTGGAGATGATTGATTTGACCGAAATAAAATTGTGTAAGGTCACATAATATGAGAGGTTGATTAGGGTGTGGATAAATGTAGAATGAGATAGTTAGTTATCTGAAGCGAGGATAAAAAAGTCAGATTGTATATTGTAAAATATGTGAGGATATGGGTCATGAGATAATATGTCAGTTGGAGATTGATGACCAAAGTGAATAATAAAAAATATTGGTGATGTTGGAGATGGTTGATTTGACCGAAGTGAAAGTGTAAAGTCACATATAAGGGGTCGATTATTGGTGTAGATAAATGTGGAATGAGATGAATGGTTAACCGAATTGAGGATAAAGAAGGTCGGGTTGTATGCGAATGATATTGGTTAAAATTTGCGATAAAATTGTTGGGTGGGTAAATGAGAATGTTTTATTTTTTATTTTAATATATTATTGGTGATTTATTAAAAAATTTAAACATAAATTTCAGAACATATTATTTTAATTTTTTTTTAGTAATTTATTTTGTTTATAATATAGCTCCGTCTATCCAGAAGAAAAGGAAGTATCTAACAAGTTTAGAGAAGGAAAAAATAAAAAATAAAAAAAAATAAGAAAACCCATTTATTTTGAGCAAAAACTAATCCCCAAATCAAAATAAGATGTTTCGGTCTGATTCATTTATTAGTGTAGAAGAAAGAATAAACGAAAGTTTACTCGATGTTCATATGGTTATTTGTAGGGTCGGTCCTC
Organism: Impatiens glandulifera; assembly: GCF_907164915.1. Classification (NCBI taxonomy): domain Eukaryota; kingdom Viridiplantae; phylum Streptophyta; class Magnoliopsida; order Ericales; family Balsaminaceae; genus Impatiens; species Impatiens glandulifera. The sequence continues at coordinate 51,509,528 of NC_061862.1, read as the reverse complement.
GGTAAGTGGTAAGTCCGGCAAACTTTTGACATAGGGCAAGTAGTAAGATATTTAGTTAAATTTATCGTAAATTTAAACTTAAAATGTTGTAACTTAATTGTTCAAGAAAAAACGTAAAACTTTTATTTGGTTATATGTTCAAATTTTATTCAAAATTATTTATTTTTATCAATTTTTTAAATTAGACATAGGAAAACAAAAAAAATATCGACATTTTTTCTACCGAAGTCTGAAACAGCACAAAACTCGAAACCTGGTTATTCGTTAAATTGTTGTTAAAGGTGGTTTTATTTGTTATAACCACTTCTGAGTTATTTTGTAATTATTAATAAGTATATAAATATATATATATATATATATATATATATATATATATATATATAAATATACTTTAGAATAAATTAAGAGTATTGTATATCTATATTATATTTTGTGCCACTATAAATACTAATAAAATATGCATAGTTTTTCTCTATTTTTCTTGTGTACATTGCTTCTTCTCTCAAACTTTGTTTAAAAATGTTATAATCTCATCAATCACCATTTTTACTACCCATTTTTGCTAAGTTTTATAGTTATCCATGGCGACTAGAGATAGAAATAACAAACGACGATCAGTCGCCAATTTCTATTTGGAAGAATCGGATACGATTTGGTCCGGTTCGAGACCTTATTTCCCAGGCCGGCCAGGTTTATATATAATAATAATAATAATAATAATAATAATAATAATAATAATAAATAAATAGATCAGCAAATTTCAGACCTGGGCTTATTTTCAACCCTCATAGAATTATACAAACGATAATTAAAATCATAATGGGCCCAATCCCATCTACTTATCTATATATAGCCCAAAATATTTTAAATGGGCAATGCCTTAAAAATATATATAATAAATAAATAAAATTAAAATATATATATATAATATGAAAGTATCCAATTTTATGTAACACCAACATTGTATACACACACACAAAAAAAATATTACATAAATTCGAATATTACATCTTTCATTTGAAACCATGTATATTTCGGGTTTCAAGGATTGGATCCGAACCGAACCAGACTCGAAAATCGGGTTCATAATTAACCCGAACTTCATGATTTCGACGACTTGATGGTACCTGACCCAAACCCGATTATTAGATTAGAAGTTCAGAATTTTTTTTATCCAATTAATAATTTAATATTTATTTTCACCTTTTAAATTATTTTTTTAACTTTTTTATAATAAGATAAACAAAAATTAATTTTAAGCAATCTTATGCACAAATTTAGAGAAATTAATACATGTTATATCTATCGGTTATAGCCAATTAGGAAGAGCTCATAATCTCAATATGCATAAACTAGTTGAATACCATCTTAACAATTATAGAATCAATTTTTTGGCACAAAATTACATATCTATCTAATATAGTATTATATCATATAACTTAAGTCCCTTTTTTCACACCAATAGATCCAAAATCAATTTTAACAAACAAACTATTAGATTTAACTCAAACAACATAATAGATTTTCAAAATATATCAAATTTAAAATACTAGATTTAACCCAAACAAATTAATAGATCTCCAAAATATATTAAATTCAAAATACTAAATCTAACCCAAACAAAATAAAAATAATAGATCTTCAAAATATATCAAATTCAAAATACTAGATCTAACCCAAACAAAATAATACATCACCAAAATATATCAAATTCAAAATACTTCAAATTCCTGAAATCTTCATTCTTCAATCATCTCCTCAACGTCATTTACGTATGTAAAAATTCAAAAATAATTAGCTAAAAATACTTACAAATTATGATCGCAAATAATAAAATTATACCAAAATCTTTATCGCAATTTAGGTCCAAATCTATATCTGCGTCCATGAACGATGTTTCATTTGGAAGTTCACTTGCACATTATTAATAAAAAAAAATTGAATAATAATAAAAGAGAATAAGAACTTTATTGTTTTTCAAAATATTATTAACAATACCTCATAACTAACTTTTTGCACACATAAGAGCCTCCACCGTCTCCACGTTAAGTCTACTCCGATGTGGACCAACAATTATATCAGTGGTACTAAACGTATACTTTGAAGCAACTGTTGGCATTTGAATTGCCAACAAAAAAATTTCAATTGCTCGTAACGTGAGATATTTAAAGTTACAATTCCAATAAGCGAGAACATCAATATTCATGGTTGTTGTAATCAAATTTTCCTCCAAATACATATCTAGCTCAGATTTCATTTGTATGCTCATATATTCGTTGCTCTCACAAAAGTTAGTAAAGTCTACATGATAGATAGTACTCATTGACCGGAGAATATTTGTGTCACTCGTGGTCAGTGGGGCATTGAAAATATCATTTGTGTATTCCTTCAACAAATGATAAAACTTTTGACGCACTTCATCTAACTTTGTTTTTCATTCACTTGGGTAGAAACATGTAAAATAATATTGAACCAACTTCAATTTACTCCTTGGATCTAGAATACAAGCAACATCCATTAAGATGTGTATTTAACTAACCAATATTAATTTAAACACGAAATACATCTTAGTCTAGAAGAGAATTAACTTCTTTATTACTTGATTACTCTTTACTTTATTTAGACGTAGGCCATCCTCAGAATTTGGGGGTCAATGCAAACTCAAATTTTAAGGCCCTTAAAATAGTAAAAAAAATTAAATTTTAATAATTAATATAAATGATTAATATATTATAACACAAAAATAAGAGATAAAAAAAAGATATATATATATATATTGTATAATATATATTTAATATTAAATGAAATAAAAAATAAAAAAAATAAGATTAATTATAATATAATATAATTAAATATTTAAAATTGGCGGCCCTATAAAAGTGGGGCCCTATGCAACTGCATAGGTTGCCTTACCCAGGGCCGGTCCCTATTTAGATGATGGATGAATAACAAAAAAAAAAAAATGTATGGTTTATAGTGTATAAGAGTTGAGGATTTTTCAGAATTTGAACTATTTATTTTTCTTCAGTTTGGTTCCATGGTGCCATCTGTTAATTAAGGAAATAGAAAAGTATTTGGATTGAGTTATAAGAATTTGACTTGAGTGGTGAGATTTTAATTGTATGATTTGCGGATCAAACTTTGTTGATTATGTGAAATGGGAAAAGATATTGAATCTGTCTCTTTTCTTCTTTTATTTTAGGTTGAAGGGGCCTGAAATGAGGGTGGAAGAGGTCCTAGCATCTGGGATAGCTTTTGTAATGTTAAAGGTAGTAAGTAATTTTTTTGCTGATTAATGCACCCCAAAGATACTAATTTCTTTGCTCCATCAGGAAACATCATTGATGGAAGTAATGGAGATGTTTTAGTTGATCAATATCATGAATTCAAGGTTGACAAAATATATTTACCTAGTTTGATTTTTTTTTATCAAAGTAATCACACCTGAGATGTGGTAAACTAAATTCCAATTATGTACATGTTTATGAGATTTCTTTATATATTTTTTTTAATTTTTTGTGATATTACTATGATTTTCATTATAACTTGTTTGTGAACTGAAATAATGTAATTTTGAAACTCTTTGCTTACTTGCATCAATAAAGAAAATACGGTTAATTTTCATCTTGTGTTGTTTACCAAGATTTTATTTCTTGGATTGTTCGTTACCTAATGTTAAATCATTTCTTTGCTGAATTCCGTCGGCAAAGCGAGTACGTTTTTGACAGGGATAAAAAGCAGCAATTCATATTAGGATTCTCCGGTAGTTATGGTTAGTACTAGGCCCAGTAAATGGTTCGGTTTGTTGGTTTATAGACCAAAATGTGCAACCAAACTGTTGGGGTCGATTTGCTTAAATCATAAACGATCGGTTTCAGTTTATACATCGGTTCAATTTGATGATCAGTTTGGTCAGTTTATTTGGTTAGTCGGTTTTAAAAATATGTTTTAACAAATAACAATCAAAAAAATTAATTAAATAAGGACTCACTCATATATATATCAAACCGTGAATCATATCAAACAAATTAAATTGTGTAAACTATAAACATATTCAACTTATCATATTTAAAATATACCAAGCTTCCAAGATAATAGTTCAATCTTTGAAGAGCTTATTGTCCCGCGTGTGCTTGTTGAACCAATTGTCCAATATAAGGTCGAATTGTTAAATCTCTATTCAAATTAGTTGAATGTGATAATTAAATCGATCGGTAATAATAAAAATGTAGAGCACCAAATCATAATTATCATTAACTTTTTCTGCACTAATGACATTGATCCACAAAAGAAGAAGGTGAAGTCGGAGGATTTCTCTATCAAATAATTGAAGATAAAGAACCATTTGCTAATTGTTAATGCAGTAATGTTTCTCATCTTTTAGACAAAAAAAAAAATTAATTATAAACTCAATAATATAACATGGCGGTTCGGTTTAACAAATAAGGAACCGACAAACCGAACCGTAAGGCTTCGGTTCAAGCAATTTCAGACCGTCAATTTTTTGGTTGATAGATTTGGTTTGTTTGCGGTTCAGTTTTGGGCGATTCAGTCTGGTTTTAGGCAGTTCAATCGGTTCACTTAAAGGCCTAGTTAGTACATTTCTATTGTAAATTATTGAAATGATGCATCTGATCAATATTCAATCAATAATTTGTATTTTCCTAATGATTCTTGCTCAGTGTCAAATTGACACCGTCAATTTTGAAATTCATTATATAAGAAATTCAGTTATTTCTCATTAGCATTTACTTCTAGTTTTATTTTTCCATTTTCCAAAACACAAAGGTAATCAGTTTCTACTTGCTTTTCAATAAAAGGAATTCCATCTTTAATAGTTTTTTACATGTCATTTTCTTATCCCAATATTATGATTCTTAGGATATTGTTGGATTTGGTATTGGTCTGGCAGCAATGGCATGTTTTTTTCCTTGTAAAGCCAAATTAGATAAGATGATTCATCGATTTGTTCTGCTTAAATCAAGTAGTTATTTTGACTGATTTTCTAGGACAAGACAATCGAGCTATAGCAGAAATATAGTTTGCAGATTATATATATTCAGCTTTTGATCAAGTAATGTGTTTATTAGGTACCTTATTTGTATCTCAGTCAAACAATTTATGTGCTTCTTAGATGGTCAATGAAGAAGCTAAATTCAGATACTGAAGTGGAAACAGTTCAACTGTGGAGACATTTTTTTACATAGAGAATGACATTTTGTGAGTAATATTAGTTGGGTTAGTGGTGTTGAGCTGGAACTCATAATCATAGACTAATATTAGTTTTCAGTGACATGTATAATGAAGTGACTGAAAAGTAATATATATATTTTCTTTTTGAAAAAATGTTTATACCGATTGGTTAGAGTCCCTTAATTTCTATTACTTAGAGATTTTAGCGATCGGTGAAGATCAGATTAAATTCAATCGATATTTCCTTATATCGATTGATAATCAAGGTATTATCAATCGGTATAGAACTTTTTTTTTTACTAGTGTGTGTTTGTCAATAATCCTCTTGAACTTCTTGCTTTAAGGGGGTTATTGAGACCTCTAATATTCCAAGTTAAAATGTTCATGAATGTGTTTGGTTTTTTGGACTCATATTTTATATATTATAACGGGCTTTAAGCCTTTAATGAGCTTAGTAGTAGTTGTTTAGTTTTTTTGGCTTTTGATTTTGATGTACTCCTCCTATAAATAGAGAAATTGTAACTTATGACTCCTATAAATAGAGACATTGTAACCTATGATTACTTTTACCATTATTCTATGGAATATCAATAGAATGGATGACTCTCCGAGGATGTAGGCATTGTTGGCCAAACCTCTTTAAATCTTGTGTTCTTTTTTTATTCTATACCACTTTATCTTTATATCTTCTTATATCGTGTGTTTAAATTAGATCGTTTCTCAACAGAATGATGATAGGAGTTGAATATTCGGCTTTAATCCTTCGTCAATGTTCTTGTGTTGCTGCTCATAATCTGATGAACGTATTTAGTCTGCATCCACTTAGACTCAACATGTACCATTTCTTCATTTACGGCAGGGAAGAGATGTATCAATGTGAAGTTTTCCTTTATTTGGATTAGAATTACTTTACCATGCATTGCTACCCTGCCATGTATGATTGAATTTGTGATGAGACAAAGAGGATGTAGTATTTGTAAAGTGAATATTTTTTTTTATAGATATAAATGAATAATTTATGACGAAGCTTATCTTAATATTGATTTTTTTTAACAACTTCACTATTTCTTTATGTTTTTGTAAGAATAATAAATAGTGAATTTGTTTATCTTTGAAAAAAAAAAATAGGAAGCAAATTAATAAAAAGATTAATAGGTTCTACATTAATACATTTAAGTAGACAAGGAGAGATTCTTTGTGTCGGTGAGTACTAAGTGCCAAGTAACAAGAAAACAAAAAAAGATTTTCCTTGTATTTCTAAATCTTAATTGTTCAATAAAAAACAATAATGACTTTTTAGAGTATTATCATCATCACTAAACACTTCATTTGCAATCATCAGCACCCTTCTTCAACAAACACCACAAAATAATTTTGATCTTCAATAATAATAATAATAATTGGAGAGTCAGAAAATAATAGACAAATTAATATATAATTTTAGTTATTTTGTTATAGTTTTTTCATTTGAATTATAATTTAAACAAAAATTATATTTCTCAAAAATCATAATTAAAAAAAAAAACTTCACTTATTACTACTTACACTTTCATTTAAAACATTTTAAATAGGTGGCATTAGATCATTTAAAACCATTCTTCACATTTAAATTATATGTTCTAACTTAATTTATTATTAAAAATAATTTATAACATCATATAAAAAAAATATCTTAATTACATATCAAATAAAAAAACAAAAAAAATGTTATTATTTTATTTTAACTTAAATTATCTTAAATTAGAAGGAAGTTATTAGAATTGGTTGGTTGGTGATAGTTTTTTTTAAATTTAAATATATATTTAACATTTTTATTTTATTGGTGACAAATATCATGCCCATTATTATTTTATTTTATTTTATTTTATTTTATTTTGATATAAAATGATCAGAGTTCATTATTGTGGACATTAAATTGCCGTTGCAGTCTTCCACGTGATAATAAATTATAAGAATATTAAAGTATAATACTATATATATCAACTGTTGGCATCATCAGGGTACAAGAAATAAATAAGAGAGTACTATCTCTGGTTCTATTTAAAATTACTTTTTTTCATTTTCTTTTCGAATTTAAATTCATATCTATAACTAATAAAAAATAATTTTTTTAATATATATTTAAATGATTCAGTTAATTAAAAAATCGCTTAAACATAACAATAAAATCATAACATGAAAATAATTATGTACAAATTAAATACAACATTGAAATATATATATATATATATTCCACTTAACTGAAAATTAAATAAATTAATAAAATTTAAAAATTATTGTGAATATATTTTTATTTTATGTCTTATTTATTGTATTTAATATAAAAGATATTGAATTTCCACAATAATTAATACCCTTTTATTAATTAAATATTTTGATTTATAAACAATTTAAAATTTAAGTTGAATGACCTATATTAAAATGAAGAAATGAAATGATTTAATGCTATTATTTTAATAGAGTAAATAATAAAGATAAGTTTATAAAATAAAAATAAAAATAAAAATTAATTATATATATATATATATCAAATTGTATAAACAATTTACAAAAATACAATTTTTAATCGAAAATATCCAGCAATCATATAATTTGTTTAAGTGAACTCTTCAAAAGTGTGAACAATGAGGTTAAAGAAAAAATATTCAATTTAAGGGCTGAAATATATAAAAATCATAGAAGGATAAATAAATAAATAAAAGATAAAATTCAAAAAACTAAAAATAAATTCGAATATTTCATCTTCTTTAATACTAACAAATAACAAACAACAATGAACTCAATTGAAATTATTATTCCGAACCGATCCGGCTAGATAGAAGGCCGGACCAAGAAAAATTATTATTTCAATTCTGAGGATAATTATTATAGTTTTACAGTTTATGGGGTATATGATGGATCAGCGGTGTTTGATGGGGGGAGTAAATATGATCTGACGGCCATGGTTGGTTGGTAGTTGGAGAGTCAGTTTTCTTGGCGGTAAATGAACGGTTAAAACAAACTTCAAAGCTTGAATTGATTAGAAAAGTACTTCTTCTTCTTCTTCTCTCTCTCTTGATCTCATCATATATGATCGATCGATCCTTCATTCATTCTTGATCTGCAGAAAGCACTGAAGAAGAAGAAGAAGTTATGGTTACAGTTACAGAGGTAATGAATAGAAACAAATAGATCATTTCACATCTCTTTTACTAACAATTTCTAGTGATAGGATTTGGTTTTATGTGCTGAAAATATCTGCAACTGTTATAGTTTTCATAATTGATCATTTCACATCTCTTCTTTACTGTTTGATCTATTCCTTCTAATTTCTCTTTTGTTTACTTCGTGATTAGTTCGGTAACTGTTTGTGTAAAGTCCAATTAGAAAGGATTTAATAATCAGATTCTTACTTTTTACTTTCCTGATCTATTATTCATTCTTTCTTAATCTTCTTTTTCAATCCCTTATGACTTCATCTTCTTCTTCTTCTATTGAAGCCTCGAGGATGGCCGTTCGGGCTTGGAAATTTGAACAAACGACTTCAAGATTCGCAGTCACAGGCGCTGCCGGTGGTTACAATTCAGCCGCAACAGCAGCATCAGCATCAGCAAGAGCAGCAACAACAACAACAACAAATCTCTTCTCATTATCCATCCTCGAGTTTCTCTTCATTTTCATCTTCTAATTCTGACACTGAGGTAGGTAAAAATAGAAACTGGTTTAGAGTTTAATGGTTGGTTTGGTTGCTTAATTACATTTTTTGTTTGTTTGTTTTTTTGTCTGTAAGAAGTCATCTGCATCATTTTTCCAAGATCATAGTGTTTCGTTAGGTAGGTTAATGGGCATGAAACCAAAGGAGAAGAAGAAGCCTCTGTATTTTTCAGGCACAATCACTTTCAACAGTCAATGCCAGTGTAAAGGAATTCCAGAGAAAAGAAAGCAAGAACATGGGGAGGAGGAAGAAGAAGAGGTGATGATGATGATGGGTCAGAGAATTTGTGTTCCATTATTGGTTTGTATTCTAGTGAAGATGGGCGGTACATGTAAAAGTAGATCTAGGTGATGATGATGATCAAAATCAACTATTACTTGAATGATGAATTCCATCATCATCAACATCAACAAACTATTCAATCAACTTCAACTTCATTCTTGCACGGCATATACCAATTTCATATTCAACTAGAGAAAGGTTAATATTATTATCTTCTTTAACCCCCCAAAATTTGATGGATCAAGCCATCAATTTTGTTCCTATTTCAGTTCATTGTGTCTATTATGTATGAAAAAGAATAAGAGAAAAATATAGCAACTCATCAATCACCCCTTTCCCATTCCCTGGAGTATGAGTGGAATTCCAAAAGACTATAAACCAGGAGGAGTTTTGTTGTAAAGTTGAGCCACCCTCAATTTGGGTGACTTATTATGAACACTGTTATGGAATGTTTTTGGGAGCTATTGGATTATCCATGGAGGCCCAATAATACCATTATTGGTTTCTAAGAGATTTGGATAGGTTGGATGGAAAAAGGATTTGAAGATTGAGGGGAAATGGTTCAAAATTCTATTGATTATTATTAAGTGACTGTTGTTGGATTATTTGGTTAGGAATTGTCCAAATCATTTTCTAAGACAAGATTCTAACAATTTTGTGGGCTAAGACAATCCCACTTTCAGCGGGACAAATCTACTTTTAAGTCAAAAAGTATATTAACATTAAGTACAAATTGTTTTTAAACTGAGGTAAACCTTCAAACTCATATGTTTTTTTTATTAATTTCTGTAAAACTCCATTTATGATTGAAATAGGTACTATGCCTCACAAATTTAGGTATTTTAAATCGAGTTCAAATTTGGAGTCGAAATAAAATGAAGAAAAGGTACCCTGACACAGAGAGAAATGTGCAAAATCCAAACTCTTTCCATTAGCTAATTGACAATCCCACAATCATGACCCTGTTTTGTTTGCTAAGACTTTAGTGTGGATTCCGACATTATATATTAAAGTTTTTAATTTTATTTTTTTTAATGTTAGAAGTGTTAGTTTCACACTTATATCATGATCTTCCACCATCATGATTTTCACTTCAATCAATTTGAGAGGTTTTAAGTGGGAATTGAATTCATACTTAATAATTATTCTTATCATTTGAACTAACTTAGTTGGTTACCAAATTTATATTTTTAATACTAAAAGTTGATTGTATTTATCATTTTCATGACTTTATATTTGATCTTTTTAATATTTTTCAATAACAAATTGTAAGTACTAAAATTTCAACTACACAATTTATAAAATTTATATAATTATTTTAATAAATAAATTCAAGATGATTCGAATCAAGACCAAATCATGATTAAATAATTAATTGGATCAATTATTGTATTAAATAAATCTCAATTAATTAAAATAAATGCCAAAAAAATTAAAATAAAATAATTTGAGATAAATGTTGTATTGTTATCCCAAATTAATTTTAAAATTTAAAAGAGATTAAGATAAGTTTTGGCCTAAAACGACTGACGTTTCAAGTTTGGGTTGTCTTCTTCTTCCTTGCGACGAACAAAAATGATGACCGGGCGAAATTTTTGATTTTTCAAAAGTGAAAGTCAGTCGATACTAACATTAAGTACAAATTGTTTTTAAACTGAGCTAAACCTTCAAACTCATATGTTTTTTTTATTAATTTCTGTAAAACTCCATTTATGATTGAAATAGGTACTACTTCTCACAAATTTAGGTATTTTAAATCGAGTTCAAATTTGGAGTCGAAATAAAATAAAATGAAGAAAAGGCCTGACACCAGAGAAATGTGCAAAATCCAAACTCTTTCCATTACTATATTAAAATTAAAAATAAATAAATATATATATATATATATATATATATATATTTGAATAAAGGAGAGCTAACTGACAACCCCACAATCATTATCCTGTTTTGTTTGCTAAGATTTTATTGTGATTCTGACATTATATATTAAAGTTTTTAATTTTATTTTTGTAATGTTGAAAGTGTTAGTTTCACACTTATATCATGATCTTCCACCATCATGATTTTCACTTCAATTTGATATGTTTTAAGTGGAAATTGAATTCATAATTTTTGTTCTCTTAATAATTATTCTTATCATTTGAACTAATTTAGTTGGTTACCAAATTTATATTTTTAATACTAAAAGTTTATTGTATTTATCATTTTCATGACTTTATATTTGATCTTTTTAATATTTTTCAATAACAAATTGTAAGTACTAAAATTTCAACTACACAATTTATAAATTTTATATAATTATTTTTAATAAATAAATTCAAGATGATTCGAATCAAGACCAAATCATGATTAAATAATTAATTGGATCAATTATTGTATTAAATAAATCTCAATTAATTAAAATAAATGCCAAGAAAATTAAAATAAAATAATTTGAGATAAATGTTGTATTTATGTTATCCCAAATTAATTTTAAAATCTAAAAGAGATTAAGATAAGTTTCGGCCTAAAACGACGACGTTTCAAGTTTGGGTTGTCTTCTTCTTCCTCGCGACGAACAAAAATGATGACCGGGCGAAACTTTTGATTTTTCAAAAGTGGAAGTCAGTCGATACTCAACCAAATATAGTGATTCAAATGCTGAAATGATCACCCTAACATGTTGATCATTTCGCCTACAAGTATAGAGCCAATGATACCCTAATCCGATAATAACGATTGAATACAAACAAAAATTATTAATGATTTTTTGCCTGAAATTCGATCCACTTGATCGATGAACCGACTTAAGGAGACTATAAACAGCTCTTATTAGGAAAAACGAAAGCAATGATCAAAATCATAAGCCCTCAATCCACTTCATACGAAATCAACCATTAAATTTTTAAACTTTTCTTGAAATTTTTAAAATTTTGTATAAGACCCTAAGACTCGGTTCTGGGTAATTCAAAGATTCTAAAAGAGTTCAGGAGTGTTCTCCAAGTCACTATATGATTCTATTCATGTTGTAATTCAACTTATGAATTAAAATTGAAATTTTTATATTTCAATTCGACCAATTTTATATATTGCTTATTTGTTCAATTTTTTGATTGAAAAACGATCCTGAGATCTTTTGCAAATTTTATGGTGAAACCAATTTGAATCAATCAATCCAAATCAAAAGTACCAAAATTTAATTTTGAAAACTTTTAAAATCGGATTTCTTTTCTTGAGTTCCTTCTTAACATGTTTATAAATGTGTTAGGAGTATGTTCAGGTCAACTCTAAACAATCCCGATCATGTTTGATCAAAAACCAATTTTTAAAAAAAATAAAATTTCAATTTTTGAATGGGTTAAAATGAACCGTCCGTCAGTGTTTATGTTTTGATTTTATTTAATCATAATATGTATAAAGAAGTTGTTGGTAAACTCATTATACTCAATAAAACCTTTAAAATCAAAAACATGTTTTTTGCTAAAAAAAAAACAGTTTGAATTAAATGGGACATCATCCCAATCGAATGATGCATCGGGATGATGTTATAAACAATCATTGGAACTAGACGAAGCTCTCCATGCCTTTGGATTGAAGAATAAAGGCCCAAGTCAAAATCATCAAACTTGTAATTTGATGTTCTTGACGTTCGACCAAGGGTTCTGCTTGGGTTCAATTTCCGATTGAGAAAATCGAACCCTTCCTTGCACCCGACTGATGGATTTTTAGCTTGGGCTTGATTTTCGATCGAGAAAATAAGCATGGCATGGTTTCCAACCGAGGAATCTCAGCCTCGACCGAAGATCCCTCGCACCCGGCCAAGGAATCCTAGCCTCAACCGAGGATCCCTTGCACCCGACCGAGAGTCCAACACCAGCAACCAAGAGAACCGGTCCTATGGCTTATTTGTTTGGAATTTTAGTTTTAAAAATTGTTTTTAAAGATTAGAAGCCCCAAACCATCTTCTAAAAATCTGGAAAAATGTTTTAGAATATTTTCACAAAAAATATTTTGATAAGGGCCTGTTTGGATTTACTTTTAATTCTAATGTCTTTCACTGATATTTTTCAGGTACTTTTTTCGATAATCATCGACATCAATCGCAGGTACACCATTTAAATATTATTCCACAATTTTAAATGTAAGAAAAAACATATAAGAACTTGAAAAATAATTAGTTAAATAAAACATAATAAACCAAATTTTCAAAAGCTAAAATTTTATAAAATAGAGATTAATAATATTTTAAATTAATTTAAAATAATTAATTATTTTTTAATTAATTTAAAAACATATATTTTTTTTTATCAAAGTAATATAATTATTTTAAATCTAAAAATTTATTTAAAATTATTATAAAAATTAATTATTATTATAATTAATTGTAAAATCTCAAAACACTTTTTGAATAAATCTTTTAAAATAATATTTTATTAAAATATTTTTGACACATAAATCAATTATAAAATTTCTCGAATCTCAAACTTTTTCGGGATAAAAATTTCTGGAATTAAACAAATAAAATAAATTATTTTTTATTCTTTTTATTACATAATCAATATTTCTAGTTTCTCAGTATGAATAAAAAAATCAACTATATTGAATTTGGTTTTTTTTATCATATTCTTGTAACCTTCTAACAAATAAATAGATAGATAATTAATACTTTCTCATTCTTTTAAAATTTAATATTATTATTTTAAAGTTATTTATTATTAAATAATCTCATATTTATCATATTTTTTTTTATGTGATATAGAGAAAAATATAAAATATATAAATTAACCATTTAATTGAGTAATAAATATATATCAAAATCCAGATACTCAGCAAATCCAAAATGATAGATAGAATAAGAAATGAAAATAAATCTATGTGAGTCTATTAGGAAGAACTAGGGAAATTTGATGAAATGGCCCCATAACAGGGGAAGTTCCAAAAAGGGCCCCCGCCTACTAAAGTTGGCAAAAAGGGCCCTTTTGCCCTGCGAAATGTCAGAAATACCCCTTCGGCGCCATTTTTTACGCTCAAAGACGCGAATTACCAATCACGCGATTTAATCTAAATCGCGTGAGTTCATCACCGCGATTTAGAAGAAACGCGTGATTGGTAATTCGCGTTTTTACATGTACGTGAATTACCATCCACGCGTTTCTTCTAAATCGCGGTGATGAACTCACGCGATTTAGATTAAATCGCGTGCATGGTAAATCGCGTCTTTAGTCTTATATATAATTTTCCAGCCCTAATTTTAAACAAAACCTCCCCGATTCTCCCTCCCACTCCGACTGCGGCCGACTTTCCATTCCCACATCCATCAAGATCATCGTTCATCAACATCAGCGTTCCTCAACATCATTGTTCCTCAACATCATCGTTCCTCAACATCATCGGGATCCTTCCAACATCATCGTTCTTCAACATCATCAGGTCAGGTTAGGGCTTAAGGTTTAGACTTAGGTTTTGATGTATATTTACCGTTTATATTCATGTATATGGATGTATTTAGGGTTAAAGGTTTGTTTTTGATGTATATTATGCCGTTTCCTATGTATATCGAAGTATTTGGGTTTAGGGTTAGGTTTCGATGTATATTATACCGTTTATATTCATGGATATTGGTGTATTTAGGGTTAAAGGTTTGTTTTTGATGTATATTATGCCGTTTCCTATGTATATCGAAGTATTTGGGTTTAGGGTTTAGTTTTGATGTATATTCTGCCATTTATATGGCAGTATTTAGGTTTAGGGTTTGGTTTTGATGTATATTATGCCGTTTATAATGTATATTGATGTATTTAGGTTAGGTTTAGGGTTAGGTTTCGATGTATATTTTGCCTTTTATATTGATAGATATTATAGTATTTATGTTTAGGGTTAGGTTTCGATGTATATTCTGCCATTTATATTCATGGATATTGTTGTATATTATGTCGTTTCATATATACTAATTGATTGTTGATTTTCAATTACATGAATATTGTATGGTTAGCTATTGATGTATATTCTGCTGTTTGTAATGATGGATATTGTAATATGTAGATCAGGAGCTGCCGTTGTGGTTTTCTCAGTTCGTTCAACAAAATGGTATGTAATAAAATGGTTGTTAATAAAATGGTTTTCTTAGTTCGTTCAACTCCTTTTTTTTATAATATGCAGGCAACAAACACTGTTATGACCTTATGTCCCAATCAATTATCACCTGAAAATAATGTATGTTCTATTCTCTCTACTATGTCCATATTAACTAGTTTTGTATGTAATAACCATTATATTATTGTTTTACACAGTTGTTGATAGTTGAATTTGCTCGCACTTTTGGTGCAAGGGTGTCTCCGAAGTGGAGAGAAGATGTAACCCATGTTATTGCTTACACTGATCCCAATGGTGCATGCGGCCGAACTCAAAAAGTACTGAAGGCAATTCTGAACGGGAAATGGGTCCTTACTATTGATTGTGAGTCTCTGTTAACACGATTATTTTCATACATATGTCTGTTAAATTAGTTTAAAAATTGTTTTGTTTAGGGATAAAATCATCATTGAAAACCGAAAACTGTGTTGATAAGGAACCTTATGAGGTTAAACATGATAATCATGGAGCCCAAGGTGGTCCTAGAAAAGGCAGACTTCTGTTGTTGAATAATGTGAGTTTGGTCTTATTCCTCCTATCTGTACTTTTTCTTATTTTGCATAATAACTGAAATTATCTTCTTTGTTGGTTTTTCAGCGTTCGAAACTGTTCGACGGTTACATTTTTATATTTGTAGGGAATTTCAACACACTTTACAAACAGGATCTCATTGAGTTAATAGTTGCTGGAGGTGGTAGTATTAAAGAATCGGATAATCCAGATTATCCATTTGCTGAGCCAAGGGATGCGAAAACTATAATAGTATACTTCGAGATAGACAGCAGGTATCGAACAATTGAAAAGGATTTTGATGTTCTCCCCGACAATTGGCTTTTTGAGACAGCGGCTGCTATGTCATGCATATTGGATGAACATGTTGTTCCTCATACAAAGTTGCTTCAATCTGTTGCTGCTTGTGATTTGCAGCATTTGCTTACTTAATTTGGAGTTGTTTAGACTTATTGTTCTTCTTCTATTTATGGGTTATTTATGATATTTATGATATTTATGGTTTATAACAATACTTAATTTGGATATTTATGATTTATGGTGGTTTATATTACTGAATATTCTTCTATTTATGGTTTATTACTTATGTTAACAATATCATAACTTATCCTCATAACTCACGCGTATTGTGTATAATCAAACAATAAGGAACAAGGAACAATGTTGTTATTCGCCACATAACTCAAACAACAAGGAACAATGTTGTTATTCACGCACATTCGCCACATAACTCAAACAACAAGGAACAAGGAACAATGTTGCTATTCACGTGTTTCATCTAAAACGCGTGAATAAACTCACGCGTTTTAGATGAAACGCGTGAATGCATTTCACATTAAAACGCGTGAGTTTATTCACGCGTTTTAGATGAAACACGTGAATAACAATTCACGTCTTTCATCGTATATATTATTTTTGTGCCCTAATTTATAACAAAACCACGAATCCTTAATTTCCCCTTCTCTCTTCTCTCGCTTTCGCCACTCCGACTCGACCCTCCCCTGAAGAACTCGACCACGAGCAGCAGCAGCGGACGACTACGACGACACCACGATACCCTGAAGAACTCGACCACGACACCACGATACCCTGAAGAACTCGACCAGCAGCAGCTTACCCACTACTCTTCGTTCTCAAAATGGGTATGTTTATTTAATATTTAAAATGCAATTCAAATAAAGTAAGGGTAATTTGTGGATGATTGAAATGATTTGGGTATTAGCTTTGTTTTAGTTCTTAGAAAGTCTTATTGAGTTATTGTTTTGGAATTTGTTTATCAGTACGTTGTTTAAGTTCCACAGTTCTTATAGTTACAAGACCTTTTTGTTTAAGTTCCACAGTTCTTGAGTTATCTTGTTATTCTAGTATTAAGGTTTAGGGTTTGCATGCTGGCATAGTGTAGCTGATTTCACTCAATACTATCTTGTTATTCTAGTATTGAGGTAGAGTTTACTGGTATGTTTCGTGGAGATACAATGTTCCAAGAATTAACCACAAGTTTGCTTCAATGGACCTATTGGATAGGGAGCTCTTATCCCATTAGATTCATTGAAGCAAACTTATGGTAAAAAGTTGCGGCATTGGATTTCCTGAAACTCTACGAGCAAACTCTCCTCGGTTATGGTAATGTTGTTGAACTTTTTTCAATTCTTGTGATGTTGTTGAACTGTTTTCAATTCTTGTGATGTTGTTGAACTGTTTTCAATTGCAGCTCAAGTACCTGTACTTCTTTACTTTGATGGAGAGTGGAAAACTACGGATGATCTTACTCATTTTTCTGCAAAGTCAAACAGCGGTATGATTGTTCCCCAAAATTCTACTTATGCCCAATTAGTTGATCAAATTTATTCTGCTACCGATGTTGACAAATCTAGATATGATTTATTGCTTCAAGCCAAGTATAATGCTCCTGGCATGATTGCCAAATTTTCTTATATAACTGATATAAAAAAAGATGTGGATGTGGAGTTCTTTTTACATGAAGCAGTTTCAGTCCACAACCGCACTCCATTGTGTGTATCCTTAGTAGAGAAGTCACTACCAACTCAAGAAAGTGTAGCGGTTCCAGAAATTGATGACCCCGACGTCTTCCCGATGCAGCGTGAGGTTTTCTTTGAAAATGACATTGTGGATGAACATTTGCGTCTGAATGTGGGGGATGATGCTGATGATGATTGGGTTCCTATTACCCAACCTAGTAGTTCTGATTGGGTTCCTAGTACCAATCCAAATCCAAGCGGTTCTTGGGTTCCTAGTACACAACAAAACAATGTTGTTGTTCGTACTCAACCAAGCTGCAGTGAATGGGTTGCTAGTAACATACCAAGTAGTGAAAATCCTTTACATGAGGCAGTAAGTACCGGAATCGGATTGGAAGTCGGTTCTTTGTTTGAGAATAAAAAAGAACTTCAGCTGAGGTTATATAAATATGCCATGACTAATCATTTTGAATTCAAAGTGGTGAAGTCAAAAAAAGAACTTTGGGTTGTGAAATGTTTGGATAAGAATTGCAAGTGGAGACTGCGTGCTGTTAGAGTAAATTCCTCGGAAATGTTTGAGATTCGTAAATTCGTAAAAGATCATACCTGTTCAATTGTGACGAGGCAAGAGAATCAAAGGCCAGCACCAGCATGGGTGTTTGGCGAATGCATGAAGAGCAAGTACATGGACCATCACCATGACCACATGCCCAAGAAAATAATGGAAGACATACAGACTACTTATGGAATAAAGTTGTCTTATAATAAGGCTTGGCGGTCTAGAGAAAAGGCTCTAATGGCGGTGCGAGGAACTGTAGAAGATTCTTACGGTAAATTGCCATCATACCTGTACATGTTGGAGAAGAACAATCCGGGTACCATAACAGACATCCAGACGGATGAGCACGGTCATTTCAGGTATATGTTCATGTCCTTAGGCTGCTCAATTAGGGGTTTCAAAAACTGTTGTCGTCCAGTATTGTGCGTCGATGCCAGTTTTCTTAAGCACAAGGTTGGAGGTCAGCTATTGGTGGCGATAGCATTAGATGCGAATGAACAACTCTATCCTGTTGCATTCGGCGTTGTTGATTCTGAAAATAACAACTCCTGGACTTATTTCATGCAAAAACTTAGAGATGCAATTGGATTGGTTGATGATCTCGTGTTTGTATCTGATAGACACCCAAGCATCGCCAATGCCTTGTGTGCTGTTTTTCCAGAAGCTGACCACGGTGCGTGCACATATCATATCAAGATGAATATTATGGCCAAATTCAAAACCGATCACTGCCACGCCGAGTTTGGTTTGGCTTCTCAAGCATACACAATCTTGAAGTTTAATCAGCATTTTGACAAGATCAATGCTAAGGACCCTCGTATTGCTATGTATTTGGCAGATATTGGGTTTGAGAGATGGAGTCGTGCATTTTTCCCGGGTAAACGATACAATCAAATGACAAGCAATTACGCTGAGAGCTTCAATAGTCAAAGTAGGGAAGCTAGAAAGTATCCCATATCAATCTTAGCTGATTATTTAAGATTCACATTACAAGATTGGTTTAACAGTCGAAGAGAAAAAGCTTCCAATCACAATGAACGTTTATCTTCTTATTATGAAAAGTTCTTACGTGATCAAGCTGAGAAGGCCAGATTATATAACGTTCATCCACTTAACCGTTTCGAGTTTTATGTCCATGACGGTGAATCTGATTATAAAGTTGACTTGAGAGGAATGAGTTGTAGTTGTAGGGTATTTGATGTATCTGGTCTTCCTTGCACTCATGCCCTGGCTGCTTCCCGTACCCATAGATTGGATGCCTATGAGTTCTGCTCAAGGTTTACTTTAGATTATTTGCTATTGAATTGTTCTAACTTTATTTCTCACATGTTCAATTGTTATCTTTCAGGTATTACTCAAGTGAAATGTGGGTCAATGCTTATGCGGAAACAATATATCCAGTTTGTCATGAAGAGTATTGGGATATTCCAGAACATATCAAGCAACGAGTGTGCCTTAAACCACCTGTTAAGGTTAAGAAAGGGCGACCTCAAACAAAGCGTAGGTCATCCCAAGGTGAAATTCGTAAGGTGCCGAGAAGATGTAGCTCATGTGGTGGTCAGGGTCACAACAGGGCAACATGCAAATCAGTAATGCCTGCACCCTCTACTGCAAGAGCTGCAAGAGCATCATCATCTCAGCCGCCATCATCTCAGCCACAAACATGAATATTGTCTGTGCAATTTTGAATATTGTATACTGATTATTGTTGTTGGTTTTCGAATATTGTATGCTGATTGATTGTTGTTGGTTTTCGAATATTGTATGCTGATTGATTGTTGTTGGTTTTCAATATTGTATGCTGATTGAAAGTTGTATACAGATATTTCCATACAGGTTGGCCATACAGTGAGTGACTCATATTGTAATATAATTCACGTGTATTACAATATAATTCACGTGTATTACAATATAATTCACGTGTATTGTAATATTACAATACGCGTGAGTCATATTGAAATACACGTGAGTTATGAATCACGCGTATTACAATACACGTGAATTATATTACAACCACGTGAATTATATAAACACGTGAATTAGCATTGTGCAATATATATGATACCTATTACAACATCACGCGTATTACAATACACGTGAATTATATTACAACCACGTGAATTATATAAACACGTGAATTAGCATTGTGCAATATATATGATACCTATTACAACATCACGCGTATTACAATACACGTGAATTATATTACAACCACGTGAATTATATAAACACATGAATTAGCATTGTGCAATATATATGATACCTATTACAACATTCATGTCTGAAATAATTCAGTGTTTACAAAACAATATACAACAATAATTCAGTGTTTACAAAACATGTTACAACAATAATTCAGTGTTTACAAAACAATATACAACAATAATTCAGTGTTTACAACTTCATGGCTCTAAAATCTGGTGGTACAACCTGACTGCCCACTTTTCTCTATATAATTGCATATTCTTTGATATGCAATTTTCTAGACCAAGTTTAGCAGTCAGGTACTCTAAATACATTAATACAAAAACG
Organism: Impatiens glandulifera; assembly: GCF_907164915.1. Taxonomy (NCBI): domain Eukaryota; kingdom Viridiplantae; phylum Streptophyta; class Magnoliopsida; order Ericales; family Balsaminaceae; genus Impatiens; species Impatiens glandulifera. The sequence goes on along the minus strand of NC_061862.1, from coordinate 51,488,668 downwards.
CCACAGTCCCCACTCCATTCTGCTTTTGGTACTTCAGGGTGTGGGATTCTCTGAAATCTAAAAGTTTCATTTATCATGTTAGGATACCTGGCCATTTCAACTTCAGACATTGCTTTATGAAGGAAGGGCGGCAACATCTCACAAATGGCTTTCATGTATTTTCCTAATTCTTCATCATTGAAAATTGTCTGATCGCAATCATAAACATCAATTCTCCATTCTTGCAATCGAATAACACACAGTACCCAGTGTAGGTTGTTGAGGTTGAGGGGGAAGTAAATAACATCAACACTGCTCCAACCGGGCATATGTTTATCTTCTCTACCCCAGTGGTAGTGGTAAATGACTTCAGAGAAAGTATGGCCAGCTGGTTTTTCTGGATCAACCGAGTCAGCAACAAAATCGTCATAGTATGAAGTAATCAAAGGGCCAAACTGGCAATCTAAGATGGTGAAATCCGCCGGGTACGACTTAGGGTAGGCGAATGCTCTTGCTCTTAGCAGACAAATTGCTGCATTCATCTCCACATCAGTTAGCCACTTATTTAACCTCAGAATTGTAGTGAAGAACTTAAGGTCTCCAAGGCCATCAGAGAGTTGAACATTTTTAAATTTAGCCCCTTTCGCAAATTCTTTCTTGAACTCTTTCCTCAGTTGCTCATTACAAGTCGACATAGGATCGAGAACAATCGTCTTCTTTCTTGGACGAGGGACGATGTAGGGACTAAGTAAAGCTTTCGACGCCGTCCTCTTTCTCTTAAATAGGATGTGGGATGCATCTTCCAGTACCACCACATCCTCATCTATCCGCTTGTCCTCCTTCTTCTATTCCTTCTTCTGCACAACGAAATGATCGTCCACCTTCTTCTGCACCACCCTCCTACCCCTCTGCACCCCCTTCCGACCCCTCTGCACCCCCTTCCTACCCCTCTGCACCCCCTTCCTACCCCTCTGCACGACGAAATCATCGTCCACCTACAAAGAAATCATTGAATTAGGCAACAAAAGCCCTTCAATTAGTCCAAATGCAAGAATTGCATACCTCATCTTCATCTTCTTCCACCCTCTACACCCCCTTCCTACCCCTCTGCACCCCCTTCCTACGCCTCTGCACAACGAAATCATCGTCCACCTACAAAGAAATCATTGAATTAGACAACAAAAGCCTTCAATTATTCCAAATTCAAGAATTGCATACCTCATCTTCATTATCCTCCACCTTCTCTTCCACCTTCTCTTCAACCTTCTCTTCAACCTCATCTTCCACCTTCTCTTCCACCTTCTCTTCAACCTCATCTTCCACCTCCTCCTCCACCTGCTCCTCCACCTGCTCTTCCACCTGCTCCTCCACCTTCTCCTCCAAATTCCCAACATTCTCCATTTCCAACAAAGGGCCATCCTACAAAAACCAGAAAAGCCCTTCAATTAGTCCAAATGCAAGAAATAGGCAAAGTGCGCGAATTGCACCAAATGCAAGAAATGCATACCTCAGTATTCAATTCACCATCTAGAACTGTCTTCTCCATTTCCAACAAAGGGCCATCCTACAAAAACCAGAAAATGACTTCAATTAGTCCAAATGCAAGAAATAGGCAAAGTGCGCGAATTGCACCAAATGCAAGAAATGCATACCTCAGTATTGTTTTCCCCATCTTGAACTGTCTTCTCCATTTCCAACAAAAGCCCATCCTACAAAAACCAGAAAAGCCCTTCAATTAGTCCAAAAGCAAGAAATAGGCAAAGTGCGCGAATTGCACCAAATGCAAGAAATGCATACCTCAGTATTGTTTTCCCCATCTTGAACTGTCTTCTCCATTTCCAAATTCCCAACATTCTCCATTTCCTACAAAAACCAGAAAAGCCCTTCAATTAGTCCAAAAGCAAGAAATAGGCAAAGTGCGCGAATTGCACCAAATGCAAGAAATGCATACCTCAGTATTGTTTTCCCCATCTTGAACTGTCTTCTCCATTTCCAAATTCCCAACATTCTCCATTTCCTACAAAAACCAGAAAAGCCCTTCAATTAGTCCAAAAGCAAGAAATAGGCAAAGTGCGCGAATTGCACCAAATGCAAGAAATGCATACCTCGAAATTTTTTTCCCCATCTTCAACTGTCTGCTCTTGATTTTCATTGTCCTCTCCAACAGTGGTTTTCTCCAAGAGCCCAACAATGTCTTTCTCCTGTCCATCCTACAATAAACAGAAAAGCCCTTCAATTAGTCCAAATGCAAGAATTAGGAAAAGTGCGCGAATTGCACCAAATGCAAGAAATGCATACCTCAGTATTTTTAACACCATCTTCAACTGTCTTCTCTTCATTTTCACTGTCCTCCTCAACATTGTTTTTCTCCACAAGCCCAACATTGTCTTCCTCCTGTCCATCCTACAATAAACAGAAAAGCCTATAAGTCGAAATGCAAGAAATGCACCAATTATCCAAATGCAAGGAAATGCAAGAAATACATACCTCAACTTCATTATCCTCCACAAGCCCAACATTGTCTTTCTCCAAAATCAGCACATCATTGTCTTCCTCCTGTCCATCCTACAATAAACAGAAAAGCCTTCAATTAGTCGAAATGCAAGAAATGCACCAATTATCCAAATTCAAGGAAATGCAAGAAATACATACCTCAACTTCATTTCCTCCACAAGCACAGCATTGTCTTTCTCCAAAATCAGCACATCATTGTCCTTAGTGTTCACCTCAAAATCCCCCTCGTCCTTTTCTTCATCATTCTCCTTCTTTTTCTCCCCTTGCTGTAGTTGCTTTAACATCCGTTTAATGAGAATTATGTCATCTCTCATTTCGGTTTTGATGAGACTTATTTCATTTCTCATTTCAGTTTTGAAGAGAGTTATTTCGTTTCTCATTAAAGTTTTGAATTCATTTAGCTCCTTCGAAAGTTGATCCAATCTACATCTATCGTGGGGAGTTGTTGCTGTTGGAGTTGGGGGAGAGGATTCTTCGTCTTCGTCTTCGTCTTCTTCTTCTTCTTCGTCTTTTCTACTCGTGGCGCTCTCGACAGAATAAGAGCTGCTGGTGCTGGTGCTGGTGCTGGGGGTAGGGTTGCGGGTTCTTCTTCTTGTGGAAGGTTTGGCTTTGGCTGGAGTAATTTGTCTTTTCTTCCTCATGACAGTTTTTTTATGAGGAACTCCATCGTCAATATCTCCAAATTTCCTCTTTCTGCAGTCAAGATCAAAAAAGACATCATAAACATTACCTCCCATATCTTCAAAGTCATCCCCAGCATATAAGATCTTCTCTTCTTCAGACAATTCCATTTTCTTAACAATCGTGCCTTGCAGGGCAGTGTGAAGATCAGAGGCAGTGCTCTTCCTCTTTGATTTGTACTGTATTATCCTTGGGCAGACAGGCTCTTCCGTTTGAAGCGTTGTTTTAATTGCAAGATTGGGGACAAACGTTTGGATCACCTCATAAGTCCACACTTGTAAGGCTAGTGCGAACCCATATACGGTATAAGAAACATCGACATCTTTGTCTTTGTCTTTGTTCTTCTTCCCCGAGGCGGCATCCTTCTTCTGCAGATACAGCTTCCTGTAGCGATCAAGGTCTTTGGTCAAACCCTTCATGGTTGCTCTAAAGGCCACCTTTCCCCATGGAAAATTGAGGAAGGTGTCGATGTCATCGACCATGCTGAAGAGTTTCATATTTATTATCCTCCTCGGATCAAGGGCAAAGAGATAATGGGAAACAAGGTATACCAGCCCCAATTTCCATGCATCTTCCCTATCAGAGCAGGACAGGAATTTTGAATGAAGGTCTCCTATTCTAATAAGTGGAATACGTTTAAAATATTTAAGAACCAAAGTTGGAGATTCTTCAACCTGGTTGAAAATTGTTTGCTCCGTAGGGAATCTCCCAAAATTGAGACCTGTAACCAATGCAAACTCCCTCATCCCGAAGCACAGCTCTTCTCCATTCACAAGGAACTTCATCTCCATAGAATTTGAGCTGGACTTCCTGAGGAGCATGTGGTGTATAATCATTCCTGAGAAACGCAGTAACGGGTGCCCTTTGAATAAGAATCTGAATTGGGTTTCCTCTACCCTTTCAGTTAGATTCATCTTGGCAAACTTGGCAGCAATATTTCCCATATTGGTTTTCCAGGATACCCTCCCAGCAAACTCGGGTATTGTAGTGGACTCCATCTACAAAACAAGGAAGAAGATGGGAATAAGCAAATCGAATTAACCATTGAGAAATGCTTGCAAATTTCTTAATAGATTAAGGTGCAGTAAAGGTGCAGTAATACATTAAGGTGCAGTAATGGACAGTTCTAAAGACATTAAGCATATGATGTGTCATTTCTTAGATCAACAACTCATCCTGTCTCATTGGCATTCTATTAAACGTAAAGCAGTAAAGCAGAATAAGAACAGACGAAAATGAAGCAGTAAAGCAACAAAACAGATAAACCCTAAGCATACACAGTCAAAGAAAACACAGAAATACCATTTCTTCACAAGAACATAACAAACACGGAAATGCCATTTCTTAAACGAGAAATGAATGAATAAGCGTGAAATGCATGCATGCAGAATAAGAACATTCATACAATACTCGTCATATACACACTAAAAGCATTTACACACATCAACGAAACGAGAACCAAACCCTAAACCCTAAATACATCAATATAAATCAATATAGACGGCATAATACACTTCTAAACCCTAAACCCTAACACTGAAAGCCCTAAACTTACCGGAATATGTCGAATAGACGCCGGAAAAAGACGATGATGTCGAATAGAGTGGAAAGTCGATGACGTTGAACGAGGAACGATGTTGAGTGAACGATGATCTTGATCGATGTTGAAGGAAGTCGGCAGTTGAGAAGACGTGGTTTTGGAAGTCGGAGTGGGAGGGAGAATCGGGGTGGTTTTGTTTTAAATTAGGGCCGAAAAATTATATATACGACTAAAGACGCGATTTACCATGCACGCGATTTAATCTGAATCGCGTGAGTTCATCGCCGCGATTTAGATGAAACGCGTGGCTGGTAATTCACGTACATGTAAAAACGTGAATTACCAATCACGCGTTTCTTCTAAATCGCGGTGATGAACTCACGCGATTTAGATTAAATCGCGTGATTGGTAATTCGCGTCTTTGAGCGTAAAAAATGGCGCCGAAGGGGTATTTCCGACATTTCGCAGGGCAAAAGGGCCATTTTTGCCAACTTTAGTAGGCGGGGGCCCTTTTTGGAATTTCCCCTGTTATGGGGGCCATTTCATCAAATTTCCCAAGAACTATAGTGTATATCATTTATATCCTATTTTTCCAAGCTTTTTTATTTGTTGTTTTCTTCACTAAAATTATAAAATTGAATATATTATAATTTTACTCTTTTATTAAATTAAAAAAAAAGAAGATAATGACTGTCTTGTTGTAGTAAGCCCGGAGCCATGAATTTCCACCCGCCTGGAGCCGGCGTCATCTCTGTTTGAATCGGCGCCTCGGAAAAGTCAAAACAGTGTAAACCTAAAACCTGAAAAAAAAAAAATCAAATCTTTAATAAGCAAGTGTCAATCACAAATCAACTTAACAAGAAAGAAAACTTTCTCAATTTTTTCTTTCAAAGTTTTTCCCTTTTATCCGATTTCATCTTCTTCCTCTCTTCTCTGTTCAATGGATTCGAATTTCTGGGCATCTCGTCTCGCCGCCGCCAAGAGACAGTTCACGATGCAGCACAATCATCTGCAGACATCACCCCTAGGTACAGATATTTATGCTTTAATTTGTTTTATCAATTGAATCTGTTGATGGAACAACGGGAGTTTCTATTTCTATTTCTGGGTTTCGATAGATCGGTTAATCATAGATGATTTGGAGATTGAAGAAGAGATGACAGCGGATGTCTCTTGCCCATACTGTTATGAGGAATTTGATGTCGTTTCTCTTTGTTCACATCTCGAAGACGACCACTCTTATGAGTCCAAAGTGGTGACTGTAAGTCTATAATCTTTTGTTTCTTTAGAAATGGAGAAGAGATCTCTTTTGGGTAAATTTGGATTCAAGAGAAAAAACAAACCCTTTTTTTTTTTTTTTTTTGTAATCTTTGTTGCAGGTTTGTCCAATATGTTCTGTCAAAGTATCTACAGATTTGTTAAGCCATATTACTCTGCAACATGGACAGTTATTCAAGATATCCTTTGAAATCTTATGAAATTTTATATGTAAATCTTATTTTGAGCTGTTGTTGCTGCTGCCAGTTGATTCATTTTCTTTAACTGGAAGTTACTTGCAGAGACATCAGAGATTAAGGAAATTATTAGCAATGCCTAATAGTCAGGCTCTCTCTTTCTTAGGAAGAGATCTTCGTGAAGCCCATTTGCAGGCGCTTCTAGAAGGAGCAGCTGGTGGTGGTGGCGGCGGTGGTTTTAGATTATCAAGTAATAATTCAACTTCATCCAATGCAGCTGCTGTTGATCCACTTCTTTCTTCTTTCTTCTTAAACTTCCCTGCACTGCCTGAATCTGAAGAAAAAACAAAATCCCTTCTTCTATCCAAAGCTCATGAGGAGAATCCTCCTGAGATTGAGAAGAAGCTACCTAATATCTGGAAAACAAGGTACTCAATGAATTGCATGCATTTTGTTGTTTTGTTATAAAGGAAACTACAAAATCTTGGATTTGGGCTTATTTGAAAACATTTCTGTATCTTGATGCTTATCTGGTTGAGAAATTGCACTAATGTCACCTTCAAATGCCTCCTCTTGATGAGATCTCACTTTCAGATTGTTATGGAATTTGGATAGTTTGTAAATAGACACTTCCCCTAGTCAGAAGAGCAATTGTGTTTTCTTAGACCAGGTTTATTTCTGGAGGAGGAAGTTAACACAACCATGACTTCTTAAATCAAAGTGTTTTTAGTAAAAATTGAACTCAAGATCTTTTTTTCTCAAGAAAAATTCTTTTCTCTTGAGCTATCTGTTTGTTAAGATCAATTATATTATGGTTGGAATGTGATGAGTTCAGATATACCTTGTTTTCAATCATGATCCCATTTTAGATTCACACTCAGCGGATGAGAAATGTGATGAAAATTGTGTTTTCAAATGGTATGATTTTGGTTGTTGATTCTGAATCATCGTGCAGGATTGATTCATCACCGTTAAGCATGGAGGAACGAGAAAAGAGGAATAGACAGGCGGCTGGAAGAGCTGGCTTCTTGCAGGATCTTCTTGTGTCTACTCTTATGAATAGCGATTAGCAACGAGTAACAAGTTGTTGAAACATATGATCTTTCGAAAACTAAACTAAAGTTAGCTAGAGAAAAACAGGTAAAAAAAAACATATTTAAATTTTTTTTTTTTTCAAAATGGGGTCATTGGCAATCTTCTAATTCTAAGGGTTGTGTTTTATACAACTGATATATATTATATCCCAATTTAACTCTCTTTTTTTCTCATGTCAATGTTATATTATTATCTAAGGTTTTTATGATTTCTATTTGAAATTGGTGCAGTTTCTCTCAATGAGTGGTTTATTACATGATTTATTTGATAAGCAATGAAGATTAAATGAATTAATGTGACAATCAGTTTCTCCTATAATGAGGCCAAGTTTGTCTGTTTGTTTGGTAATGATATTACAAATAAATTATTTCAATTTCTAACCTTGTTTTAATAAAGTTTTAGTTTCTTTATAGGGATAGGACTTTGGTGCATATTTGATTCATATTAAGAATGTTTTTTTCTCAATAGAAGTATAAAAAAATAAAAAAATCTTGTACCCTTACATTTCATTTTTTCTATAAAAACAAAATTATTGTATTAACATAACTTTACCTAAAATTTGATATGAAGTTGTACCTAATTTTTTTTATATGCATTAATTTTTCATATACTTGTTAAGCTTTTTTTATATTTATGTTTATTATAATAAATTTAAAGTAATTTATTTATTTATTATTATATGATGATATATATAAGGTATAAATAGTGATATTATTAATTTAATTATTATTATATTATAAGTTAATAATAAAGATTATTTAATTATTACTATTTTGTTAAATTATTATATTGAATTTAATTAAAACAATTTTCCTATGATCAGATTGAAGAAAATATATATTACCAAGAAATTCATATATTACACTAAAATTTATATTTACTTATTAAAACTAAAATAATTAAGATTTTATAATGATATATAAAATAATAATTACAAAGCTATGTATAATACATATTACTAAACTTACATAAAAACAATTGGACAATAAAAATAATATATATATATATATATATATATATATATATATATATATATATATATATATATATATATATATATATATATATATTTTAGCTCAAATGGTAAGTAAGAGTATAAACTAATAAAAGTAAAATTATAAGATAAAACCATAGTTTTGAAACCGATGAACCGATCGTTAAACCGAGTTGGGTTGATGAAACAAATCGGAAATATAATTAACCCAGTGAAGGTTGGATCGAAAATTCGGTAGCCCGAGTTAACCCAGCGTGTTTATCCTATTTTTTTTTTAAAAAATTACTTATTTTTTTTTTCACTTATCATTCTCTCAGTCCCCTCTTTCCGTTTTTTGGTTCCCATTGAGTTTACTTATTTTCAGTTCTATGTGGGTAGATTACCGATTTGTTGTATTACTTTATCAATAATATAACTTATTAAAATTTCATTTTATAAATTTTGGTTGTAGATGCAAATTTGAAGATGGTAAACTTGGATGAACTAGATACCGAAGAAGAAGATGAAGGGAACAATATTGATGTCCGACAATGAAGTGACTGATGATGTTCGTGATGATTTTGGTGAATGGTGTGAACGTTTTGTGAATAATTAGTAGTTGATATATTTTTTTTATTTGTGTTAATCAATAACTTAAGAATTTGTGTTTATTTTAATTGTGATGTCCCTAATAGAGGCAATGAATGGTCAGGGGAAGGGAAAGAAGGCCATAGAACGCAATAGACTTATATAGAAAAAAACACCCTAATTGGGATAATTAAGAGTTGTTATTGATTGTAATTTTTTAGTTTGTAACATTTGTTGTATGGTTGTGTGAATGTTACTAATCAGATACTTTAGGATCGATTGATTGAAATCCTTTAATCATTGTTATAGTTTGTCCAGCTATGGTTCTTAACTCTCTCACTTTTGGGATTTTTAAAAATATAGTATTAATCGTTTTCTAAAAAAAAAATATTGTAATTGCAAAACAATATTTTAAATTGTGATCTCTACGGTTAAACCTGTTGACCTACTTAGTGTGGCCAATAATTTAGTCCCTTCACCCACGTCCGCTGAAAAGAAACGTTAAACTAAAAGCCCATACAAATTAAATGGGCCTCTAAAAAAAGGCCATATGAAGATAATGAAGAACCATGCTTTTATTCTTCTAGAGTGTAGACTAGGTTGCAATTTATTTTAGGCATAAACAAACTGTTAGGCATAAACAAATTGACCTAACTCAGATTGGAATACTCTAGTAGCAAGAGCATTCCAGGGAAAAAACTATAGATAAAACTCATTATTTCAATTAAAAAGAAAGTAATCTACTATAAATATTTAATTACCCAACATAAATATAATTTTATTTTAAATTTTGACTTAAATTATATAATTGATATTACTTATATATTTTTAATATAAAAGAAACGAATATTATGTTATTTCATTTTTTTTCTACTTAAAATATATCGGTTTTTCTAATTGATTTTGTAGATTATTTAATATAATTATTTTTTAAGACAATGAATTATAATATTCTTGTTGTGTGAAGGTGAAAGAGTAATATATACGGATGGATGCCTAAGATTTTGCCATATGGATGAAAGAAAAGAAATTTGATGAAGAAAATGCTTTTAGGTTAAATGGGGATTCATTTTTTTTTTTTTTTTTGAGAGAAAGAAGAAGAAGACATTAATTAATATGGGTAGAGTCTTCATTATAGAGATCGAAGGAAGATCTTATAGATGCAAGTGCTGCACTATTCCTCTCGCCCTCGCCCATGACATTATTTCACGGGTAATCTCTATATGCATTTCATTTCAAATAATCATCATCATCACAATTCAAATGATCTGCAAATTGGGTTTGTTTTGTTTATGATGACTCTTTAGATGATTGTCTTCCATATTCAATGAAAAGAGTTTGTTTCATTCTCTTGATATTTGATTTGATTTGATTCTACCTACACTGTTATCAACATAAATTGGTTGAGAATGATGAAAGACAGTTTGCAACTACTTACAATCATTTTCATTTCTCCATGTTCAAATTCATTCTTTATACTCTATTGGGTCTCTGGTTTGATTGATGGTTGAGAAGATGAACTTGAAATATGAAACTGTTGCATGAAAAATTCAAAAGTGTTTTTAAGGATCATATGTCATTGCTGTTGGCAAAATCATATTCTTATTACTATTATTATTATTATTATAAGAATTTCAGCTGCAGTCGCGGGAAGGCATACCTGTTTAATACTGCGTAAGTTATATAGTATTTATTGTTTAAATCTTCAACATCTTGAAGAAGAAGAAGAAACTCATTTGTCGAAAAATCTTTTCATTTTTCAAGTGTGAATGTAACTGTGGGAGCTCAAGAAGAAAGGATGATGATATCTGGTTTGCATACAGTATCAGATATCTTTTGCTGCAACTGTGGACAAATTCTTGGCTGGAAATATGTAAGAATATTAATTTCATGTTCTTTTCCACAATGGTAAGATATTAACCCTTTTTTTTAATGTTTAGGTTATAGCACACGACAAGTTGCAGAAATACAAGGAAGGGAAAATTGTTTTGGAAAGGTTTGTTGAAGACGACGATCTTTTGGTTTGGTTTTATAAATTTTTTAAAATTGTTTCCCTTTTTGTTATGGTGTGTAAACAGAGGCAGAGTGGCGAGAGCTGGAGAGGGGGTGAACGATCTGAATCTCGAGTCTTCTCCTAGCTTGAGCGACACAGAAGATGCTTAGCAGATTTTCTAGGGTTTATACAAATGAGATGGGGAAAGAAATAAACTATTGCTAGATAATATTGGTGAATAAATGATCTGATTTATTGTAGTAAATATATACCACTATATAACCAGCCAGAGCTACCTTTGTCTAAATCTTCAAAGGTGCAAGGAAATAACTGTTAAAATCTTACAATTTTATAATAAAACTTCATTTCTAATTCTTAAGGCTGCTTAGATTCAATTGCTCTATCTCAACTGCTTAAAGTTCAATCTGTCTCGTTTGTATTGGTCTTTATTCAAGAAAAAGTTAAAAATTAACACACAATTGAAGCCCTCCAAGACCTACAATGGTCATTGGCGGATGTTTTGTCGGATCTGTCACTCAGGATATTCTGTGATATAGGTCATGACCTAAAATTATGATATCATGTATATGTAACAAACAAAACATCAAAGGAAAACAAATCCACAAACAACCTCAAATCAAAGATTCTCGAAATGGATGAAGTCTACTTAGAACTCAAATTGTTGGTAACATTTTAAATATTAAATACAAATATATTTAGTCATTTAAAAAAAAAACTATATCAATGATCAAACAATCTCTAGATGTCCCAGCTTTGATCTGGAAACTAATTAATATCAAAAGTAATGTGGATATCTATATCTGACCTGACTACAATGTGAATGGTTTCTTTAGGAACTTTTTTTCATTTTTTATTTGTTTGTAATTCTGTGATTTGCTTTACATGGTGTCGACAAGCACATATATTTCTATTGGTAGAAACAAAGAACTCGTAGCAACTAATCCAACACAAGAAAAAATGGAACCTGTTTTCTTTGTAAGCATCAAAATAGTAGCTGGTATGAAGCGATCAAGAGAGCAAGCTTGGCCCGTTCTCATTAGCTGTCTTTGTGTGCTCGTGTGAATGATGATTATTATGGCGAGTAGCCATTTGCACGTCCCTCTTGAAATGTGTCCTCGCTTTAGCATAAGGTGCATCTCTTGCTGCCATTTCAACAACAACAAACAACAATTATATATTTAATATTTTCACTCAGACTATTCAACCATATTGTTTGTTAATTTGTCTTACCTGCAATTCTCTGTGCTCTTAGAATATTCTGCCGCCTCTTCCACCAGCAAGTTAAGCACGTGAGAACAAAAAGTAACATAAAACATGCTCCCAATGCTAAACCAAATTTTGCACCCATCGATAGGTGGGACCCACACGATGCTAGCCCAGGAATACCGCAAAGTCCAGCATTATCAGTAAAACTGCATACATTAAGTATTCATGAACATATCATCTTCTCAAATGCTTCCTATGCTTTAAAACCAGATCAATTTTTGAAAGACCTATTGGTAATTCATATATTGGAATACAAGAGCTTGTCTGATCTTGGGTATTTAAATCTTGTTTAAAAAGTCGTTTATTTGGATAAAATGACAAATTAATATTTAAAATTTAAAAATGTTATAAGAAATAAAGATGGGACAGCGGTTTATTTGAATTAACCATCTCAAGTAAGCTCAAGGCCATGTTTGAGCAAATCCACTATCCCATCATCAATCCTTTCACTAATCACACATCACTCAAATTATCAACTAAAATATCAAAATAATCATCTATTTATTATTTTAAAATTATTTCTTCATTATATAGTTGTGCCCTAATGTCTGGGGATTCAACAAAGACAACATACTTGAAACTTGCTCTGTGTAAAAGCATTCCTCCTAGTGCTGCTGGAACTCTTCCAGAGAGAAAATTACCATTCAGATTCCTGCACATGACAAAAGTAGTTTCAGAACCATTTGCTAGTTATCATCAAAGGTTAATTAGATGTGCATAAGATCATACAGTCTTGTTAATTCTGTTAACTGGCCAAGACTCTCGGGAATTGATCCATTGAAAAGGTTGAATGATAAATCCCTGCCAAATATGGAAATATTAGACAACTTTATGGGATTAGTAAAGTAAAACAGCTCCTAAATCCAGAATATGCAAGTTCTTCAAACATATAGTCAGGTACGTGGATTTCTGAGACCAGTTTCTCTGAAGAAAAATGACAAATTGGCATAGAATGTTGATCAGTACATATGTTTATGTCAGTAACATGTCCCAAACAATAAGGCCTCCATTGACACGGATTTATATGAATAATTGAGTGCTGTAAAAGTAGATTATTTGGATAATACGACCAAAATATCCTTCTTATTTAATATTTTAAAATGTTTTAAAAATAAAGTGAATGTAGTTTAGTTGATAATGCGAAAAATGTGATTGAAAAGTGATGGTTGACTGAATAATGGGTTATTTTGAGCTTAATTGAAGTGAAATATTTGGAAACCACTCCCATAATCAAATCATTAACTGAAATGTCAAAATATCACTACTCTACCCTTTATAACAATTTAAAATATTAAATATAAATGTTATTTTAGTCAATTTAACCCAATAAACCAAAATCATCAACTTCTTTTTCCAAAACAAAAACGATTTACTTTGAAAAAACCCTACATCAAACAAGCTCTTGGAATAATCTCAAATAACTAACATCAAACAAGGCCTAGATAAACATCAGAATTCTTAGGCATCTTATGTTTCTGACACATTGCTGAACATAGAATTGTGTTATCTAGGGAGAAATAGCTGAACTAGTTATAAAACTAATAGACTCACAAGATCTGTAAGGTTGATATTGTTCCAATTGAAGATGGAATAGGCCCCTGGATGCTGTTTCCACTCAAGTTTCTGGAAATGCAAGTCAAAAAAATTAATATCAACTCATTCAAACCAGCATGGAGATAGATGAATCAATGATGACTTCTCCCAGGTAATTCGAAAGAAAACAAAAACACAAATATCTCACATGCTCTGTAGATGCTTAAGTTGAGATATATCATCTGGCAGGATGCCACCTAAACCTTGATTGTCAAGACCACTGCCCAAGGATAAATATATCAATCAATAAAAGGACCATAAAAGTTAAAACAAAAGAATAAAAGACAGGTATTTGCTTTTAAAATATGAGAATGAGACTTGGAAGCTTGATCACATAGATGAGTGTTATTTTTATGGTATAGCTAATATAAAAAGAATAACTGGAAAAGAAATTCATTAGTTATTCGTCAAAATCTCATTTATACAATTAACATCCGACTTGATACCCAAAATCACAGTAAACAAGTTTTTTTTTCTTCTGGCTAATTTGATTAAAGAAATTGAGTATAAATAATATTTCCTTTTCTTTCTTTTACTAAAATTTTGAGCATCAGGATGGTTAGATGATATAGGGGAGATTGCACAAATCTCTACCAATATGTCAAAGGAAAGAAGAAACAAAACTACATCACATTAGGCACGAGATCAAGAACTTACAGTCCATCAATGACCCATTTATTGCTATCCCTGTCATATTGACAATCAGCACCACTCCAAGGATGCTGTTGAGGAACACAAGGATCACCATTCCAGCCAAAACGAAGAGGAAGGTTCAATGCACTCTTCAATATCTGCAGAGCCTTAACTACAAGAAAGAAACATTTTTAGGAGGTCATTGAGTGGTAGGATACATAAATAGTGGTAGCTAAAAAAAATGAATTGGAAGGGGAAGTAACTAACAGTGACCAAAATATAATCCTAGAAACTAAATATGAGAAATTTTCAATTACCTTCATCTGTAAGAGTTTTGGATTCAGCCAAAACAATCTCAAATATCTCAATAGCGTTGATTATAGCATGGCCTTTGCTAGGATGCAAAGTTATAGTCAAACTTCTCCCATTAACAGCAATAGTCTTGTTTAGCACAAGAGCGCTATTAAGATTTCCAGTCATATTCACAATATCAATATCTTGAAAAGCCACATCACCATTAATAAGAATGTCAAATACTCGTTGCCCCACACCTGTGATTGAAGAATCAATTTCTGCAAAATGCAACCAAATGGAATATTTCCTATTGGGGTCTACATCAACAGTATAAGCTAAGTCTGGCTGACTATCAGTACTAACAAGTGCTGTTTGATATATGGCCATGGGATAAAAGTTTGGGAAACTTGACGCCTGCTTGATAATACTCGAGGTGGAAATAGCAAGATCAGAACCTTGACCAAATGTTGTAATCGAATCCCAGAATCTATCACCTCCCCAGTTGTCCCCACTATAATCAACATCAAATTTTGGATTCTGTGCTCCACAACTCAGTCTTTTGTCTGTTCTTAGAATTGTTCCTTGACCCCAGCTAGATCCAAAATAGTATGCCATCACATCAATCTGAAGAATTTCAATTGCAAGTATGGCAGGATCACCATGACCAGTGCTATGAAAGCAAAGAGAAGCAGAACCATCAGTAAGAAATATGAGCCCTTCAACAAATGCTTGTTCGTCATCATGTGTGCTCCAACCCGATTTCAACGAGTAAATCTGAGTTCCCTCAATCGAAACATCGAACAGAGGTTCATTGTCGAAGTTCGGATCAGCAACCAATCCAAGAAATATTCTCACTGTATAGTGTCCACTCGGCACATTAGTAATACTATAGCAGTTTTCAGGACCCTCAGAAAGTGGAAAATAACGAACTGTCTGTAATGGAGGTGTAATAAAACTTGGACGAGTTCCATTAGCTGGTATTCCTCCTGTATATGCAGTATCTTTGTACCAAAGCGTATTTGTTGGCATTGTATGAACATCATTAAGAGCCCCACAGCTTATCCGCAGAGCATATGGGTCTGCAATCAGATGATAATAATAAACTTATGATTTCAAATTCTACAATGAATCAAGTGGTTGACCAATCAATCTGCTATAAGAAATAAATAAACTTTACACTAAATTAGCTATTCCATCCTAAATCAAGTATGTAAAGTAGAAATCTTTTGAAACCCTAAGAAAATGCATAATGTTGATCTACAAGTCTCATAAACTAATGTATATTTTTCAGGAAGAAAGGTAGTAGCTAACCTGTTTTTGAATGAGATGGATGTGGATGCAGTAAGAAAGTGAATAAGAACAGCAAGAAGATGCCGACGAACATTGCTGCATAATCTACAAGTTCTTCATTTCGACATTGATTCAGCTTCTGTTTTAGAGAGAGAATCAAGAGTTGTAGCAGAGAGAAGAAGAAGAAGGATTGATAATATATTTATAATTGTGTAGACGTGTTTAGAGCTACTAATAATTTTTTTATATTAATTAGTTATATTTCCTTTTACATTAAGTTGACCCGTTGAGAACAAGTTAGGGTTTTCTAATTAGTGCGACAAATAAGAAAGTTTAATCTTCCGTCAAAACTAGGTTTGAGTTTTACTTTGATTAAATTCGAGTCGAAATTCAACTCTTGCGGAATGTTTTTTTAGCTTGATAATATATTTTTTTAATATTACCATCTTAAATTTAAAATAAATATTTTTTCTTTACAAATATTTAAAAATTTAATTTTAGTTCAAATTTTTCGAGTCGAGCCAAAATTATAGGTAAATAGTCGAGTCAAACTCGAACTCAAATTTATAAACTTGTTCGAGCTAATAAATATTTAACTCGGCTCGAATCATTTATCACCCTAGTTCCAATCGTAATTGAACATCCATCTAGATTTTCAAAACTTATTAAGCTAATAATATAATTTATAAGATATTCAATCCTTTTCATAATTTATTTTTAATGTTTCATCTATTCATCGAATTGATAGGCAAATTATATGTTTTTTGTCCAAATTAAATTAATGGTTCAAATTGATTTGATTATCCATAACTTGTCATTTCTTATAATTTGAGAATCCACATAACAAAACAAAAAATGTATAATTTATGTTCCATGTGTTGAAGTATAAAATTTTGAGCTTTTATTTGTAAAAACAATATGACAAATTAAAAGAAAATGAGAAATGGAATTTTGGTTTAGTTGCACCATAAAATTTTCAGATAATCAATTTATGTTTAGGAAACATGTACAATTTGTTTGGTATAATTGAATAAACATGTGATATGATTAATAAATATAAAAATATCAATTAGGTAAGTTTTTAAAGAAAAATATTAACTCTACAAATTTGATTCTCATTTAAGATATGTTAATTTGAAATTGAGTGAAATAATTTATTAAATTATAAGAAAAATCTGAAGACAAAACAAATAAATATTTATAATAAGTTTTTATAAGGAATAATAAGTTGTGAAATTATTTTTTCTAGGAAACTATTATGAATGGACAGCTAAGAATAACATTAATATTTGTGGCATAAGTTAGAAAACAACTAATAAGAAAATAACTACTAACGGATAATATTATTAAATTTTAAAAAAAAACTAAAGACGCGTGAGGGGGCGTTGATTTATCATCGGACGGTTACAAATGAGTGTGCATTATCATGTGTGGGTCCTCCCCCTATTGGAGACGAAAGTAGCCCAACAAATTGATGCGCAATCATCGCAGAGATTAGATGCAGCCTATTTTTCTTTACTTTTTTATTTATTTAGAAAGTTAACATTATTATTTATTTTAAAAGTTTTATGATTGAAAAAAATCGTTTAAGCATAACAATATATCATTATAGTAAGAGAATTGATATTGAGAAAATTTTTTGGAGAGAGAATGACGTATCACTACATCACTTGCATCATTGACCACCGAAAAAAAGATAAAGGGTGAGTAGAGAGTAAAATGAAAAAATATATTAATTTTTCAGTGAAACGTAATTTTTTTCCCAAATTCTCTCTCTAAATCATTTCTCTTACATTAAATGAAAAAAATAAAATAAAAAAAAGGTACATGTAAAAACATTATTAATACAGAAAATAATAAATTTAAAAAATTTATTTATTGAAAAAGTAAGTTATTTGAATTTTAATGAGTTAAATTATTATAATATTCATTTATATATTAAATTTTAATTTTATATAAATAAAATAAAAATATTTTAATATTTTAGTTAATAAATTAAATGATTTAATAGTTTAAAAAGAAGAATAATGCAATGTAAGAGTTTTGAGTAAACCAGATTTGGTCTTGAAGATTTTGAAGAGGGTTTAGGTTCTTTAAAATCAAATGGAAATATGTTATAAATAAATAGTACTATTGATAAGTAATGTGTAAAAATAATGATGAATTAATGGTGTGTTATCTTCTTATCTAAATTAGGTGGCGTAAAATAAAAATAAAAATAAAAATAAACCGAAAATGTATATAAAGAAATGTCCAACTATGTTAGCATTAAAAATCAACAAAAGAAAAAGGGAATAGTCTATTGTACAATTAAGTCAGTTATCTAATTGTATTTCTTAAAAAAGATTGTATAAGTCTATATACTATTTAAAATTGTTTAATTTTTAAACTTAGGATTGAAGTGTTCAATTTTTTTACAGATTTATTTTTCTTAAACCTAAGAAATTAAAAGTTCAAAAAGTTACTTTTAAAAACAAAAAAGTTTATTTAAAAAAAATTATCTAAATAAGTTTAATTTGAATAAGACTGTGGATTATTATGTTTAGAGTAATATAGAGAAAGCAACGCTGTGGCAGCTATTCCACGGCGAACCCCATGCACCTGCCAGTCACGTAGAAAAAATAAGTTACGGTGAAAAAAAAATTATCACGTAAAAGGTTAAAAGAAAAACTCATCATGTTCGGGTCAGCCACGTAGAAAAAATAAGTTACGTTGGAAAAAAATTATCATGTAAAAAGTTAAAAGAAAAACTCAACATGTTCGGGATAGAAATATAATAAACTTGTATTATAAAAAATAGAGATTGATATTTTTTTATAATAATTAATTCTCATTAAATTTAAATAAGAGTTACATATGAAAAATTAATTAATAAATATTACAAGACAACGTCTACAAAATCAACAATTAATGATCTACATATTAAATTACATAAATAATTTATAAAAATAAAACTCTCATTAGAAATGATCCAACAATTATGTGATTTGTTGAGGATTCCTCTAAAACAATTAATGATCTACATATTAAATTACATAAATAATTTATAAAAATAAAACTCTCATTAGAAATGATCCAACAATTATGTGATTTGTTGAGGAAAAATGATGTGATTTGTTGAGGATTCCTCTAAAGATAACGAACTATTATAATAGAACAAGCCAAATGAACAAACAATGTCAAAATAGCCTCTACCAAAGATTATGAGCGGTAGTTAATATTATCCTTATCTGAGGGTTGATAAGTAATGTCAGAAAAAAATTATGTCAAATGAAAATAGACCATCTACATATATGAAAGATCCTTCAAATCATGAGGATACTTGTAAGAGATCCTTCATATGAAAGATAAAATCAAGTAACTTCTTATTGAAAAAATGAAAAATAACTTTAGATCCAATTATTTCTCTCCTTTGTTGCTAAAAAGGGGACAAATACGGACTCGAGAAATGATCACCAACACAATCGGAGGGTATGAGAAGCAAACGATCAACCGACGATTGAGATTATCATTTGGACTATAAAATCCGAGACGAAAAAACCGATCCGTCTAAATAGGATGTCGGACCGAAAAAAACGCAACATCAATTCAAAATTGAGTGATGGAAAGAAAAACAAGACACCCTGCAATACTAAAAAAGCCATCAGAATTAACCAAGAAAATTTGACATATCAACTTCTCTAAAGTTTATTTTCTATAGAGAGAAATGTGAATAAGTGTTGATGTGACTATCGGTAAAACCGAAACAATTTGGATAATTGATATTATTAATGACTCATTGTGATTCTTGAGTTTCTATTGAATTAACAATTTGTTTAACCTCCTCCCTCAAGCGAAAGCAAAATGAGAGCAGAAACAAAATTAAAGTCAATCTCAATATGTTTGGTTGTGCATTAAAGCCATGATTAATAGACAAAAATTCAACTTCAATGTTGTCACACCACACGGTGGGAGCATATGTCATGTTGACATTTAATTCTCCAAGAAGGGATTGTAACCAATAGAGTTCTGTAGTGGCATGAACAATGGTACGATATTCAGACCCGATATTAGAACTAGAAACACCTTGTTATTTTTTAGAGTTCCAAGAGATAAGATTATCTCCGAGAAAGATACAGTGGTTGAGCGACAATCATCAGGACATCCATCCCAATCTACATTAGAGTACGTTTTAAGATTTATCATCGAGGATGACTAAATAAAGAGTCCGTGATACGGGGCATGTCGAAGGTAAAGAAGAATACGCTTGACTGCCTCCCAATTAGTTGTAGTAGGAGAATGCATGAACTAACACGCTCGATTGACAACAAAAGAAAATTCTGGTCGAGTGAGAGTAAGTATTGAAGAGCTCCAACGATAATACGATAGAGAAGGGGGTCACTTAGTACTTAGTAGCTCACCCTCGTGTTTGGACATAGATGATCATGTAGAAACATGTGTGTTTAATGGCTTTGCGTCAATAATCTTGGCTCTTTGTAGGATTGTGAAAATATAATTGGTTTGACTTAGATAAAGACCGACTGAAATAACTTCAACTCCGAGGAAGTAATGGATATCACCCAAATCTTTGAGAAAAAACATGAGACTTAATTTTGATATGATAGAATCAATATGAGAGGGAGAGTAAATGTGATATCGTCCACATAACTAAGCCGAGACATCGCTCGTGTGGTAAATAAAGAGAGAAGTATTAGATTTATACCGAAGAAACCAAGAGATAACAGTGTTGCACAAAGAGTGGAGTGTCATTTATGTAGAGATTGTTTAAGGCCATAAATGGCCTTTTGTAGACGACACACATGATGTGGCATGTTAGGATGTGTAAATCCTAGTGCCGAGTCATACAAACTTCCTCGCGTAGTGGGCCATGATGAAAGAAATTGCTTACATCCAATTTTCATATATGCTAATGACGTGTAACAATAAGTGAGAGAATTGTCCGGATAGTAGTAAGTTTGACTACCGAACTAAAAGTTTCCTCATAGTCAATTCAAGATTGTTGGTAAAAACATTTTACGATGATACGAACTTTGTGACGTTCAATTGTACCGCCAACCTTCTGTTTAAGTTTGAACACTCATTTAAAACCAACCATATTGTGAGCAAATGAGCTCAAAGAGTCCAATCATTGGTCAGATGTAAGACTTGAACTTATAAGTCATTGCTGCTCTCCAAATAGGATCTTTGTTAGACGAAGATGCATATGTGGGTTCAAGGGTAGAGGTGGATGAAAAATTAATATTGAGATTACGAGATTTGGTTTTTGCTCGAGTAACCATATGATGCATGGAGAAAAGAGGATCTTGGATATGTGAGGTATGGATAAATGAGGGTGTGGTGGTAGTTTTGGGTTCAATTTGAGGAGTAAGTGAATAATAGTAAATTTTGTTCGAAAAAAGAAACATAATCTATTATTATATATGGCTTTCTAAAATTTATATCCTACTACCTACTATTATTGATGGTACAAATTTTTAAGGAAATTGTAGTCTCTCATTTAATTGATTGTTGAATTACAATAACTAAGAAAATCTATAATTTGTACTTTGTCATCTTAAGTTCAACAATATCTTGAGGATGGGAGTCTTATTTTCTTTAACATCTTTAGAGTACCATAGGGTAAGAGTAATATAGGGTGACAATTTAGGTCGGATCGTATTGACTGGTTAGCGGGATGAGTGATACTAACCTGAACCTAAACTGTTTAGTAATTTAGGTCAAAATTTCTAACCTAAACTTATGTTTATTTGTAATTAATACAAACTCAGCCAGATTATGCGATTGATTTGACTCAGCTTGAACTCAACCCGATTTTACCTGATGTAATTAATATTACACCTCTATTTAAGATTAAAATAACATCAACACACAAAAAAATAAAGTTAAATCACAAATTCACTTAAAAAACCTAAAAAAATAATGAGTGAGTAGAAATGATAAACACAACTTTACAAAAGAAAATTATAAATAGGTTAACTAGTCTATTTTGGGTCATTTAAGGTAGACCCGATTTTGACATATTTATTAATCATGTTAAGAAGATCAACCTGATTATTAATCATGTTAAATAAGTCAATTCGACTCGAACCCAAAATAAATGACCATAACGTGATTTTTCCGTTTTTAAGTTGGGTCAAAAATTGTTACCTGTAGATTAACACATTCTATCTTTTATTTATTTTCTTTTTTTCCTTTTTTTTCCTTGTTTAATTAGGTTATGTAGAAAAAAATTAATATTTTTAATGTTGGAAGCTAACGCGATCCATATTTATTATTTTCACTTCAATTTAAAACGTTCTAAATAAGAATCAAATTTGTGATTTTGAATCTATTAAAAATAACTCTTGTTATATATATAAAAAAATATTAGGTGATGTAAACATTATTTTTTGTGACAATCTTAGAGCTCGTTTGTTGTGAATTTTTTAGGAATATTTTAGAATTTTATACAATTTTTTTATTTTTTTATTTCTATCATTTCACTACATTTTGTAGTTATCAAATTACTTATTTTATTAACTAAAATATTTTTATAGATTTAAATTTTAGATATAAAAAAAACATTTTAGTAATTAAACCGATTAAAACACAACTAATATATTTTTTTTTATCAAAATGTTTTTAGACAAAATCACAAAAGATCCTAAAAGAAACAATATCAAACAAGCTCTTAAAGCACCTTCAATCATTTGGGTTATTTTGGTTTCTAGATATTTTTTGTTTTTTCATTTAAATTTTTATATCACATCACTCCTATCTAACCAATTTCAAATAACTCATATTTTGTATGAATAATATTTTTTTTAAAAATTCCAAATCCTACAAAAATCCCAAAATCAAAGAGCTCTGTTTTACTTGTGCGGTAAATAAATAGAGAAGTATCAGATTTATACCGAAGAAACCAAGAGATAACAATGTTGCACAGAGTGAAATACCATTTATGTGGAGATTGTTTAAGGCCATAAATGGCTTTTTGTAGACGACACATGATGTGGCATGTTAGGATGTGTAAATCCTAATGTCGAGTCATACAGACTTCCTCACGTAGTGGGCCATGATGAAAGAAATTGCTTACATCCAATTGTCATATATGCTAATGACTTATAACAATAAGTGAGAGAATTGTCCGAATAGTAGTAGGTTTGACTACCGAACTAAAAGTTTCCTCATAGTCAATGCAAGATTGTTGGTAAAAACATTTTGCGACAATACAAACTTTGTGACATTCAATTGTACCGTCAAGCTTCCGTTTAAGTTTGAACACTCATTTACAACCAAACATATTGTGAGCAAATGAGCGGGAACAAGAGTCCAAGTATTGGTCAGAAGTAAAACTTGAACTTAGAAGTCATTGTTTTTCTCCAAATAGGATCTTAGTCGAAGATGCATATGTGGGTTCAATGGTAGAGGTGGATGAAAAATTAATATTGAGATTAGAGATTTGGTTTTTGCTCGAGTTACCGTATGATGCATGGGAAAAGAGGAGCTTGGATATGTGAGGTATGGATAAATGAGGGTGTGGTTGTAGTTTTGGGTTCAATTTGAGGAGTGCGTGGATAATAGTGAATTTTGTTCGAAAAAAGAAACATAGTCTATAGTCTATTATTATATATGGCTTTCTGAATTTTATCTTCTACTACCTACTATTATTGATGGTACAAATTTTTAAGGAAATTGTAGTCTCTCATTTATTGAAAGGCAATAACTAAAAAATCTTGAATTTGTACTTTGTCTTAAGCTCAACAATATTTTGAGGCATGAGAGTCTTATTTTCTTTAACATCTTTAAATACCATAGTAACATAGGGTGACAATTTAGGTTAGCGGGATGAGTGATACTAACCTGAACCTAAAATGTTTAGTAATTCAGGTAAAAAATTTTAACCTAAACTTTTGTTTATTTGTAATTAACTCTAACTCGACCAGATTGTTCGATTGATCTGACTGAGCTCGAACTCAACCCGATTTTACCCGATGTAATTAATATCACACATCTATTTAAGATTAAAATGACATCAACACAAAACAAAATAAAGTTAAATCACAAATCCATTTAAAAAAACCTAAAAAAAATGAATGAGTGAGTAGAAATGATAAACACAACTTTACAAAAGAAAATTATAAACAGGTTAACTAGTCTATTTTGGGTCATTTAAGGTGGACCCGATTTTGACATGTTTATTAATCATTTTAAGCCGATCGACCTAATTATTAATTATGTTAATAGGATAATTCAACTTGAACCCAAAATAAATGACCATAACGTGATTTTTCCGTTTTTAAGTTGGGTAAAAAATTATTACCCCTAGATTAACCCATTCTATCTTTTATACATTTTATTTTGTACCTTGGGTTAATTAGGTTAGGTAGAAAAAAACTAATATTTTTAAAGTTAAAAGCTATTATGATTCGTATTCATTATTTTCAATTTAACTTAAAACGTTCTAAATAAAAATCAAAAATCAAATTTGTGATTTTGGATATCTTAAGAACCACTCTTGTTATATGAAAAAAATATTATGTGATGTAAATATTTTTTTTTGTGATAAAATGATAAAGATAATCTTAAAGCTCGTTTGATGTGATTTTTTCTAGGGATATTTTAGAATTTTATCCAATTTTTAATTTTTTATTTATTTATATCATTTCACTACATTTTAGCTATCAAATTACTATTTTATTAACTAAAATATTTTTATTAAATTTAAAATTTAAATATAAAAAAGACATTTTAATAATTAAACCGATTAAAACACAACTAATATATTTTTTTATTATCAAAATGTTTTTAGACAAAATCACAAAAATCCTAAAAGAACAAATATCAAACAAGCTCTTAAAGCTCCTTCAATCATTGGGTTATTTTGGTTTCTAGATATTTTTTGTTTTTTCATTTAAATTTTTATATTGCATCACTCTTATCTAACCAATTTCAAATAACTCATATTTTGTATGAATAATAGTCCTACAAAAATCCCCAAATCAAAGAGCTATGTTTTGCTTGGTTGTATTTTTTTTAGAAGAGATTCGACTATCTTAATCAAACATCACTTTATTCATTATTTTCATCCATCAATCATACACTCGATTTATTAATTAAAATAATATTTATTTTAATATTTTTTATTATTATATATTAATGTAGAAGGCTTGATTAACTTATCTTTTTATTTAAACACTTAGATTCCACAATTATTAAGAATGCGACTAATCCCCGAGTTAAACATATAAGCCACACTCCTCTTTTGCGTAAAATAGAAGAGAGTGGTGATTAGCTTGATTTTATGTCCATTCACCACTGTGCTCCCTAATATATCCAGCAACAAATCAAGTGACCACAATGATTTCCCAAACACATCATTCCTAGTAGAACAAAACAATTGGAGAAAAAAACTAACTTGGATTATAACCAGAATAAGGTTAACTACTTGTTTAGTGCAAGTAAAGGCAATTCCTAATATCGATGTCTCTTTTCAGCTTCCACCACAGTCACAGTGATGCTGGCTATAAGATAATAAAAATTATGATGTAATTATTGTCAAAGTAGGAAAAGAGAAGAACCTGGATTAAACCAGAAGCTTTCACAGTGAAGCTTGAAACTTATTAGATAACCTTACATGATAGTAATAATGTTGACAGAAGATAGAGGGCAAAAGCATGAAGAATAATGAAAGAACCAATTTTTAATACTTCAAGCAGATCCTTCTCCTTGATTCTCAAATGGGTTCTTCCTGCGCCGCTCATTATGTCCAGCTAATCGTCTACGGCAACTCCTTTTAGCTTCATCAAAAGCAGATATCTCATGAAACCTGCCCACATTAATTCATCAATTTCAGATCAAGTTTTAGGGTTCTGTAATTAAGTAATTAATTAACCTGCTGCATTGCTGACAAAACCGCTGCCAAAGACCAGCAACAGCAACAATTGGAGCCTTAGCATGAACTTCACAAACCTTGTGACGGCGATAGTACTGTTTGGAATTGGTAAATTGTGCACCACAATTCTCAACTTGGCAACAAACCTGCGATGTTGATGATCCTGATCCTCCCCCACATGAAAGAATCAAGTTCCCATCTTTCTCCATTTCTTCATCTCCCACATGAGTGTCTTCATCATTCATCTTTCCCTTCATGAGAAAATAAGGGTATGAAGTGAACATTATTAATAAGGAGTGGATTATTGAGTGTGATAGATGGAACTGGTGCATGAAAAAGAATGAGGACCACAAATTTCATTCCGATTCCTCATAAAGCAATATATATATAATGGAGGTATATAATTCTCACTTTCAGAATATCAAGGACTATAAATTATATGTACTATGTTGTTAAATCTCTTTTCCTTGTCTGCTCACTAATTATATCTTGTTTGATGTTGGTAATTGATAGGTTTTACAAAAACAATTTGATGGGTCATGGAAAAGTATTATTTTCTTAATTGGTTAAATTATTATAATGTAGTTTTATTTTAAATTTTCTTAAAATAAATTAAAATTATTTTAATTAGTGGATTGATGGTTGAAAAATAATATAATGGGTTGTTGAGTTTTGGATAAAAATACCAAAACTCATATGCAGATTTTCAAATTTTCTTTTAAAATTCTACTTGAGTTATGAAGTTCAAATCCAATCCATGGCCAAATGTAGGATTATAGTAATTATGTTTAGTTAAGTTGATTGTGATTAATTCTTTCAAGTTTATAACTTATTTTCTTAAGTAGATTAGTATTATTAGACTAGATGTTTATCATTACCAATACATGACCATATCTATATATATATATATAATGATGCTTAATTTTTAAAGTGTCCGGATTGCCGGGTCGAGAGCTGTGGTTAATTTGGATACTTGGGTCGGATTGTGGGTTGACCTGTTTTTAAATTTAAAACGGTTAAAAATAAAATTAAAAATGCTAGAGGTATGTTTCGAATTTGCAACCTAACAAAACAAGTACAACTCTTTAACCAACTAGGCTACAAAGACTTTATATTTAAAATTCAACACCAAATTTGATAAACGCGGGACGTTTTAATATTAATATAAGTTCAACTTTTTAACTAACTAATCTATATATATATAATGATGCTTAATTTTTAAAGTGTCTGGATTGCCGGTCGAGAGCTGTGGTTAATTTGGATACTTGGGTCGGATTGTGGGTTGACCCGTTTTAAATTTAAAACGGTTAAAAATAAAATTAAAAATGCTAGAGGTATGTTTCGAACTTGCAACCTAACAAAACAAGTACAACTCTTTAACCAACTAGGCTACAAAGACTTTATATTTAAAATTCAACACCAAATTTGATAAACGCGGGACGTTTTAATATTAATATAAGTTCAACTTTTTAACTAACTAATCTATATATATATAATGATGCTTAATTTTTAAAGTGTCCGAATTGCCGGGTCGAGAGCTGTGGTTAATTTGGATACTTGGGTCGGATTGTGGGTTGACCCGTTTTTAAATTTAAAACGGTTAAAAATAAAATTAAAAATGCTAGAGGTATGTTTCGAACTTGCAACCTAACAAAACAAGTACAACTCTTTAACCAACTAGGCTACAAAGATTTTATATTTTAAATTCAACACCAAATTTGATAAACGCGGGACGTTTTAATATTAATATAAGTTCAACTTTTTAACTAACTAATCTATATATATATAATGATGCTTAATTTTTAAAGTGTCCGGATTGCCGGGTCGAGAGCTGTGGTTAATTTGGATACTTGGGTCGGATTGTGGGTTGACC
This sequence comes from Impatiens glandulifera, assembly GCF_907164915.1. Lineage (NCBI taxonomy): Eukaryota > Viridiplantae > Streptophyta > Magnoliopsida > Ericales > Balsaminaceae > Impatiens > Impatiens glandulifera. The sequence continues at coordinate 51,461,007 of NC_061862.1, read as the reverse complement.
CGTTTTTAAATTTAAAACGGTTAAAAATAAAATTAAAAATGCTAGAGGTATGTTTCGAACTTGCAACCTAACAAAACAAGTACAACTCTTTAACCAACTAGGCTACAAAGATTTTATATTTTAAATTCAACACCAAATTTGATAAACGCGGGACGTTTTAATATTAATATAAGTTCAACTTTTTAACTAACTAATCTATATATATATAATGATGCTTAATTTTTAAAATGTCCGGATTGCCGGGTCGAGAGCTGTGGTTAATTTGGATACTTGGGTCGGATTGTGGGTTGACCCGTTTTTAAATTTAAAACGGTTAAAAATAAAATTAAAAATGCTAGAGGTATGTTTCGAACTTGCAACCTAACAAAACAAGTACAACTCTTTAATCAACTAGGCTACAAAGACTTTATATTTAAAATTCAACACCAAATTTGATAAACGCGGGACGTTTTAATATTAATATAAGTTCAACTTTTTAACTAACTAATATATAATGATGTTGAGTAAATGGATAATTGGGTCGGATTGTGGGTTGACTCACCCATAAACTTAAAACGGTTAAAAATAAAATAAAAAATTTTATCCGTAATTTTTTTTCACGGTTTTTATATTATTACTCGTGCAAATGCACGAGCTAAATGCTAGTTTGTGTATATGACTATATATGTCAATATTGATAATTCAGTTTGATTAAGATTTAAGAGAACAAAACTCATAGCTGCATATATATAAGTATAAGAATATGAGATTTTAGATCACTAAGTGCTTGTTTGATGTTGGTTATATTGGACTTTTATAATACACTCTTTAAGTATTTTACCCAAAAAACTATATTTTCAAAATTATCCAGACTAATTATTATTATTTTTTTTAAATAATTCAAATAAAGATATATACAAAATAAGCCAGTCTGTGATTTAAACGAGGACTTAAGATACTTAAATGTCAATTTCAATTTATTTAATAAAAACACCTTTGATTGATTTAGAATACATATATAACCTTTATTCTTTGATAATAATGTAGTGTGTTATGTGTACATGGCATATCGGTCCCCCTCCACCCTCTACATCCTCTTGATTGATAAGTCTAAATAGTTGATTTGGGTTATTTCATAAAACTTAGATTTATTTAAGAAAATTATTAAATTGTTGTGAGTTTTAAGGAGGTAATTTTTTTTTATATGAATGATATAATAAATTTTATTTTATAAATGGAATGATGTGATTTATGAGAGAATGAATATAATTGAATTTAATAAAAAAAATTAACCGAATAAATCCTTGATTAAATGTACCTAAAAAGTATAATTTCCCCTTTGGAGTGTCTTGTCATTTGCCAAAGTATCTCAATTATGAGTGTGGAAGTAGGTAATGGGTCAATTTGTACAACACTTTTTAGTTTATACAAATCTGGTTAAAACAACTGTTAATAAATTTTATTGGTGGTATTAAAGGGTTGGAGTTTATTTCAGGGTTAGTATTAATTAACTCAGATAAATTGGAAATCTTTCCAAGGGGATATAGGTAGAGGCACTGAAGCCCATTCTTAAAAAAATTATTTTTATTTATATATTTTACAATAGAAATATGAGATTACCTAATATTTTCTTAATTTAATACACTATTTGGATTTTTTTCCGATGACCTAGCCTAGTAATTTATATCTAATTTAATTTAAAAGAAAGATAAAAACTTATATTTATTTACTCACGTTTTATTCATAAGGTCTTCAAATACCATTCATTAAAGATTGAAATGTAACTTCTACATTGGACAGCCCAAAGGGAATAAATCGAAACTCATAGAGGCCCGAATGAGTCCGAAAGGTTTGACTACGTTAATCTCTTTCTCGAATTTGATGGTATCCCTAACGCAAGTCTAGCTTAGAAAAGACATGTGCTCCATGTAATTCGTCAAAGAGTTTGTTTCGGGATCGAACATTTAATAAAATGACTTATATAAAAAAGTTCATCATTTTTTGCTATCTTATGCGTTAAAAAAAAACAGGTAGCCTTTTTCACAATAAATAAATTAAAATTTCATGAAAGAGGGCGAGGCCCGTCCCAGAAATGGGGTAGGAAAATTTTTCTCGTTATGTTTTTAAGTCTATCTCAAAATTTTTTCAAGCCCACCCTAACTCGGATTTCTGAATCCGTTTAAAATAAATTCTTTCTCTATCATATCACACTATCATTTTAGCCATCAAATTATTCATTTCATTAACTAAAACACTAAAATATTCTTACTTTATCTTTAAAAAATTAAATAAAAAAGACAATATAATAATTTAACAAATTAAAAATTGAAACAACATATTTATCATTAAACAGGACTTTTTAGAAAAAAAACTCTCAAATAACCAATATAGAACAAACCTCTGAAATCATATGACTCGGTGTACATTAACTAAATCCGCCCTTAATTAAAGGAACATAACTAACTCTATACATCTGAATTCAAATGACTTGACCTAATCGATTATTATCACTAGTAAAAAAAAGGGTCTATAGCGATCGGTAAACCAATCGGTAATACCTTAATTACCAATCAGTATAGGGTAATACCAATTGAATGTAATCTGATCGTCACCAATTTCTAGAACTTCCCTCGATATAGGCACACCGAGAAACACCGATTAGTGTCTAACCAATCGGTATATGTTAACATGGTAACACCGATTGGTTTAATAACCAATCGATATAAGGTGAATACGGTAACACCGATTGGTTTAATAACCAATCGATACAAGATTATATAGTAACACCAATTGGTTTAATATCCAATCGGTATAAGGCAAACAACCGATTGGTTTAATAACCAATCAGTATAAGGATATATAGTAACACTAATTGGTTTAATTACCAAACGGTAACACCGATGTAATTAAAAAAAATATATTTTAATAATATTACAAACCTAAAATAGAACCAAAATTAAACTATAAACCCCTAAGTAAAATTGATCCAAAATTAAACCATATTAAAATTATAACAAATGTTCTTAAACAAACACAAAATAATAATCAGTACTACACCAAAATTTGAATTTTAATTATACATAACAATTTTTTATTTAATACGCGTCTTCTTTCCTAGAATCATCATCGTTTTGTTGTTGGGGTTGCACGAGTGGAATTGTCGTCGATGAACCTTGACCCGATGATTGATCGACATTAGTAAATTGCGCAAACACGACAAAATTGATTGATGAACCACCGCCACACATAAACTGTGATATAAGACGCATCATCTCGACCCTCTTCTCTCTCATCCTCTCTTCCATATCACCCCTCAACTTGTTTTCCATCTTGGCCCTCTCCTCCCCCACCTCTTTTCCATATCATCGAACCTTCTTTCATTTGTCAAATTGTCCCGAAGAAGTTATTTATTGAACTGTGTTGGCCTTCAAACTTGGGAAGCTAAAATTGACCGCATCCCAAGAAATTTTCTCTAGTCTTGAGGGCCAAAAACTCCTTCAACTAAATCAACATTAGAAATGCCGGAACATTCAGCTCACATTGTCTTAGTTCATCATACAATAAAATATGTTAATGCCAATAATAGATAAAATGTAAAGTAAACATATTTTATATTTACCACTTTCTCAAGTACGTGTGTATCAACATATTTATCCTTTTTTATCCTAGTGGAAAAAAATAATTCTTCATAACTTGGAGTTGATCCTTCTTACACTTCCTAAGATTGAAAGTTTTAATTTTAATTTATTTGAAAACAAATTTACAAAATAAGTCTTACCATTTGTCGCTGCAGTTGTGTGAATGCTTTGCTACCAGACCAATATGCATATTTTTTATTTCTATGTTGGTAGCGCTTCGTTTATGCAATTAATATATATAATGTTTGTATCTTTGTGCCACGTTATTAAAGGAGCAGTTTTAGAAGACATATATAATCTTTGCAATCTCGATATTAGTGGGAAGTAATGTATCACCTTATTGAGGATAGTTTTTCATTTTCTTTCTTCTAGGTTCTCCACTCGATTCTTCACTTTTCCACCGAGAAACTCCACACACTTTATAAATTCAAAAGCTTATCATTTTTCCATATAATGTACAACTATTTTTTACAAGCATTTATCTTTTCATAAAAAAGACCAACATTTATAAGAAACTTCTTACAATGATAATATGAATCGGGTAGATTGAAATTCACCAGTAATATTTCTTTCTTTAACAATTTTAACATGTTAAATGAAGAATTTGTCCATTGCCCAATATTCTAGAGGTGGAGTAATTTTAATAATGTTGATGTCTTTGAAATTATGGAGCCTTCATATAACGCTTCATTAAATTCATTTAAGAGCCTATATAATTTTTTAGCATCCTCATTTGCCTTATCTTCGAATCAATATTACCCGTAAGACCCATATTTGATGTATCAACGCCACGTGGATGTAAATCATTTATGATATTTCTCATACAATCATCCCCATCAAAATCATTGCGCTCCGAGTTCACATCCACCAAAGCATCGGTATGAAATTGTTCAAATTATCTTCTTTAGTTTGTATATTAGTACTACTATCAATCTGTACATCAATACTATCATCGCGTCGTCGTTTTCCCCCATGACAATTCCAAAATGTATAGTTTTTCTTTATTCCATATAAAATCAAATATTTCTTACGCCTTATTTGTCTAAATATTCTCTGTTACCACATTTAACGCATGAACATGCAATGTTGGTAATTCGACCAAAACTCACAGGAAAGCTAAGAAAAGAATCAAATCCTTGAATATATATTCCGGAAGATGTCAATCTTTTTCCGTATAGATTATCCATTTTTGATCAAGGATATCCATTATATCTATTGAAAAAACACAATATCTATAATGGAAATATATAATGACAATATAATACAAGATCTATATTCATTTCTATAATCAAAATCTATATCAAAAACTAAACCTAATTCATATAAAAACCTAAATTCATATAAAAATGCCATATCTAAACCTAAATCTATATCAAAAATCCATATCTATCAAAAAACAATATCATAATCTAAATCAATGTCAAAACCTAAATCCATATTTATTAAAAAGTAATATCATAACCTAAATCAATGTTAAAATATAAAGCCATATCTATCAAAAAGCTATATCTATCAAAATTATATCAACAAAATATGAAGAGGAAGATTGCCGGAGTTCCAAGAGGTGAAGCAAGAAGAATAATCGATGCTTGCGGTAAAGAAGATATCTTATAAGACAATGGATGTTAATATTTTAGTATTTTCTCTCCGTCAATTTCCTAGAAGCATAAATATATCAAATTGAGAAAGAAACTAAAGAAAATACACACAAGTTTCAATTGCCCAATGACCTAAACCATGATAATGCAAGAGAAATGACATAAATAGAATCATATCAGCCTTAGAGTTTTAACTTATTTAATTACACATAAACAAGGCTTAAAAAAGAGGTCCTAATATTTTTTCCTTTATTAAGTAATCTCAACATAAAAAATTAAGTGCATTATAATTTTTTTTTTCATTCTAGAACTTCTAAGTGCCATGCACTAACCAACCACAAGAAAACACCCAAGTCTATTCCATACGAAGTGCGCTTTAAGAGATGATGAATGCAAATAAGACTTGATGCAAATAACTTTGTACTTCTATGTTCTTCTTGGACAAAATAGGTGATTTCAAAGTGAATTAATAATCGTTTTTACAATCTAGAAGAATATGTGATTTTTCTCTAATCATCTAGAAACTAAAACTAAAATAGATAGACCAATAAAATCTCACAAACAGTGAGTTAATCAACCCAAGAAACAATATAAATAACACAACAAGCCAACTAACAAACCTAGAAACATAGGGATTCAAGAATCAATAATTTAGAGAAAAAAATAAATATGACAAATGAAAGAAAAATACATGCCTCTATAAACAAGACCGGTAAAAATACTAAATGACATAGAATCCACAAAGTTCGTACCTGGTAGTATGAAAGCCTAGACCCCCCTTCAATAGCTGATTTCAACAAAAGTCACACAGTTAGAAACTCTAATTCATGCACAAGCTAATACGAACCCTAGAAAGCTCTTACAAAACTATCAATCCGCAAGGGCCATGCTAATCTTCTCTATATCGTTCCAATTTTATCGGATGTCCCAAAAAAACTACCGATCCGATTGAGGGAAGAGAAGAAGGGCGTTGACGCGATACGACGCAATCGGAGAAGAGAATATTTCTAACAAGAGTAGGGGAAGCTCTCGAGTTGTTTTTTTTTGTTAATTATATGGGCATTACCAATTGATAGATTAACCAATCGGTACTATGCACTAGTAAAAATGGATGTTTTAATGGCTATTTATAACATCCGAATAATATACCGATACTAGAGGTGGATTAAATACGGTTGTATGGAAAATGAACTTTAGAGGTGGGTTAAATACATGAAAAGGACGCTAGAGGTGGGTAAATAGCGTTAGTACATAAAACAGACGTTATAAGATTAAATAAATTTAGTAATTGGAGGCTCATTTCATTTCACCTAACCCTTCACCTTCTCCATTCACGAGCACTTGCCCAAGGTATGAGACCGGAGCTGAACTTACGGTAGAGAAGCGCTAGCTGAATAAATATAGTAATTAGGGCTCATTCCACTTAACCATTCACCCCCTCCATCTCCCTATAATCAGGGGTTCACAACTTCCGGAAGGAGCTGTTATCGATTACTGCAATACATTCTCTCTAGATATGTAAGTTTTACTATCTCTCTAAACATTCTTCGAAAGTGCTCGTATCTTCATTTTTATCTCTCAACTTCGTAATTTTCAACAAAAACTGTAAAATCTTGGGTTTATCCAATTGCTCATATCCTGGCCTTTACTTTTATCAGACTGCAAAATAAGAGAGAGAAAGAAAGAGAAGCGCTTTAAGCCTTCACCGTCGTAGTCGAACGACTGCCATCGTAGAACTCTTAGCCGCCATCGCATCCTCCCTCTCTCTAGCCCAAGTGCAGGTAGGTCCTTTCAACTCTCATTGTTCCATTTCAATGCCTGAATGTCTGTTAAGCACATAATTGATCATGTTGATGACGATTATCAAAATTTTTACAAAATTCTTGAACATGGATATGACTTCAGCTGTTAATCCATAAATACTAATATATCCAGATGAATTTGCAAACTTTTATTATAATTTGTTATGGAAATATCACGTGATCATTTTTTTATCACGTTTGTTGTGTTTTTGTGATAAAATACACTAATTTGATGATGAATTTTACTCATATGTCATCTGGGAGTCTATTCATCAACATAATATATGATCATTAATGTGGAATTCTGTATTAAAGATATAATTGTTAGTTTATATTTTGAATGATCAATTAGTATTAGAGGCATAATGTAATTTTTGGGTTTTCATCTAGTTTGTATCTCATTAGTGTGAATTGCATTTGATATGATCGTAACTTTCATGTTAACTATATAATTTTGATTTAGTTGCAGATTTCTTTAATGTTTATGAGCTTAATTGACTAAACTTAGTTATTTGTTTTAATCTCTAAATAATATTTGTTTTCTATAGAGAAACTAGGTTCAAGTATGTGAATTTGTGTGAATGTAGAAACAATTATCAATTTTTTTACAAAATTCTTGAACATGGATTTGAATTCAGCTATTAATCCAGAAATACTAATATATCCAGATGAATTTGCAAACTTTATTGCAGTTTGTTATGGAAAATATCACGTGATCATCTTTTTATCACGTTTGTTGTGTTTTTTGTGATGAAATACACTAATTTGATGATGAATTTCACTCATATATCATCTGAGAGTCTATTCATCAACATAATATATCATCATTAATGTGGAATTCTGTCTTAATGGTATAATTGTTAGTTTCTATTTTGAATGATCAATTGGTATTAGAGGCATAATGTAATTTTTGGGGTTTTCATCTAGTTTGTATCCCATTAGTGTGAATTGCATTTGATATGATCGTAACTTTCATGTTAATTATATGATTTTGATTTAGTTGTAGATTTCTTTAATGTTTATGAGCTTAATTGACTAAACTTAGTTATTAACTTTAATCTCTAAATAATATTTGCTTTCTGTAGAGAAACTAGGTTCAAGTTTGTGAATTTGTGTGAAAGTAGAAAAAATTATCAAATTTCTTACAGAATTCTTGAACTTGGATATGACTTCAGCTGTTAATCCAGAAATACTAATATATCTAGATGAATTTGCAAACTTTTTTTTTCCAGTTTATTATGGAAATATCACGTGATTATCTTTTTATCGCATTTGTTATATTTTTTTGTGATGAAATACACTAATTTGATGATGAATTTCACTCATATGTCATCTGAGAGCCTATCCATCAATAGAATATATGATCATTAATGTGGAATTCTGTCTTAAGGATACAATTGTTAGTTTCTATTTTGAATGATCAATTAATATTAGAGGTATAATGTAATTTTTGGGGTTTTCATCTAGTTTGTATCACATTAGTGTGAATTGCATTTGATATGATCACAACTTTCATCTTAACTATAGGAATTTTCATTTAGTTGCAGATTTCTTTAATGTTTATGAGCTTAATTGAATAAACTTAGTTATTAACTTTAATCTCCAAACAATATTTTCTTTTTGTAAAGAAACTAGGTTCAAGTTCGTGAATTTGTGTAAATGTAGAAAAAATTATCAATTTTCTTGCAGAATTCTTGAACTTGAATATGACTTCAATTGTTAATCTCCAGAGAGAAGGGTAATTTTGGGATTTTTACAAATTGATTTGTATAGTATAGGCTAACTAGTTAGTCACCTAGAGGGGTATTTTGTCAATGGGTGAGTTGTCATAAAGTAGTAAAAACAAAGGATAAATTAAATAGAGCGAATATTTATAGTTTCTTTATTATTTTTACAACTTATTGGTCAGACATTTTCATTTCTAACTTATTCTTAATAACTTATACTTTCAAGTTTGTTGTTAAATAAAAGTATTAACTAGAAGTGTATAAATAAAGAATTGAATTGTGTTAAAACAATTCTGTGCAGATTGAAGAAAACCAGAAAGGAAAAGCGGCCCGGTAGTTGATCAAAACCGGCGATCAAACATCGGTATTTTATCAAGGAGCGCTTCCGGTTTTATCTCCAAAATCAGTATTATATAACTTCGGTTTTAAGTGAAAAGCACATCTGATTTTACAATTTCGGTTTTATGCAAAGAAACATATATCCGGTAGTTTGCAAGCATCCAATATTTTATACAAGATCGGTTTTATGCTAACAAGCGTCCGATTATATATGACTTCGGTTTTGTAATGAAGCGCGCTCGATATCTTACAAACATGCCCCCAGTAGTTTATGACTTCGGTATTTCACAAACACGCATTCGATATTATATCAAGTTGGTAATCTATGGAGCGCGTCCGGTATTTTATACCTCAGTTTTATATTGGAAGCATACGGTAGTTTATCTAGATCGGTTTCTAGATAAACGCTTCTGGTTTCATCTCACCCTCAAACCTTCCTGTATTTTATATCAAAGTCGGTATTATTTATCAAAGGCACACTCGGTAGTTTATCCAAATCGGTTTTTGGATAAACGTCTCCGGTATTTTATCAATCCGGCTCTTTATTAAGATTCTTCAGTAATTTCCAAGTTCGGCATTTTGACTAAGCACTTTCCTATATCTGATCAACCTTAGTTCCCGAATAAGCATTAGTTATGAGCAGTTTGACACGGTAACAGAATCAGACATACAAAATACTGTTATGAATCAAGACAAGTCAAACTCTTTGAGCTGTACGTTCCTCGTACATCGTAATCCCTTTAATGAGAATTTGTCTTACTATCATACAAGTACAAACAAGATCAAAGAAAATCCTCATTGATTTACCATTCTGGAACTTAGCCAATCAAACAAGGACTAGCGTCCTATGAATAAAATATGTCCGTTACAGGTTGCATACTTAAGAAGACAAAGGACAATTTTCTTCACAAGCGTTTAACAAGCTTTATCAACTTCATCATCAATTTTACAAGCAAAAACACCAATTGTTCTCACCACTCTCTCAAGCTCTAAAAGTCTTATAAGATTTCATGTTTGCTAGAGTATTAAAGTTGTATTACATACTTCCTATTCTATGTGAGTTGGTCAGCATTGTAAGTTGAAATTTTTTTTTTGTTCAATAAGTGAGTGTGCTAGGAGTTCGAAAATAGGCAGTAACTAAGTCCTGGTTGCTCGACTGGGTTTGTACAAGTGTTTATTTAAACCAAATCTTCTAGTGAATATCCTTCTCAAGGTTGAGAAGAAGGGGTGACGTAGGAGCTTTATACTCCGAACATCCATAAAATCTCTTGTCTCGTGTGTTCATTTCTTTCAATCTCATTCACATATAGCTTCAAGTTTAAATAAACTAATCCGCACTTGAACTCGGTTCAAGAGTATATGACGACTTGCGAAGAATAAAAACGAATATAACTTATAATAGAGTTGATATCAAACGAAGTGTGTGTAAGCATCTAACATAGTTAGACCCCCGTCTCTATCATTGTACCCGATCCTAATAAGTGATATTAAAGCATCAAGTTTTTATTCTCAAGCATTCGAATATCATCATGTCTTCATTTAACAAGCCCCCATGTTCCGATGTGAAGACTTCATTGATTGGAAGCTACGTATGCACGTGTATCTGGCCTCTCTAGATGATGACATGTGGTTTGTCATTACTGACGGCCCGATCAAGATTGAGAAGGAAAGATGCGAGTGGACAAATGATGATAGAAGGAATAACAACCTTGATAACTTGGCCAGAAACGCCATATACGATGCTCTAAATAAAAACACGTTTTCAAAGATCAGAGCATGTACTACTGCCATGGAAGTATGGGAGAAGATCATCAACTCAATGAAGGCAACAAACAAACCAAAGAGAACAAAATCATGGTTGTTACTCAGAAGTTCGATAACATCAAAATGCGTCCCGGAGAAACGATGAACGAATTCGACGAACGCTTCACCAACATCAATATTGAACTTGCCATTTTGGGAAAGGTGTATGGGAACAAGGAAATCATAGTCAAGGCGTTGAGGGCTCTTCCCAGTGCCTGGTAGGTTAAGACAACTGTGATGAGGGAATCCAGAAACCTCCACAAGATGCAACTGCATGACTTGTTCGACGATTTGAAAGCCTATGAGTTCGAGATGAATTCAAGGAATAAAGATGAGCCATCATCCTCGAACGTAACTAGGGCGTTGGTGTCATCTGATGAGCCAACAGTCTCTAAACCCATTAAGTCAGCTGAGTAGTTCAGCGAAGATGCAATGGCCTTACTCGTCAAGAAGTTTGGCTGATTCATGAAGAAAAATCAATCCAACTCATCTTACCACCACAACAACAACTCTAATGATTATAAGGCTAACATTCGTTGTTTTAACTGTGATACTTTAAGTCACTATAAGTCGGAATGTTAGAAGCCAAGGAGAGATGACAAGAAGTCAGCTGATCAGAAACCTAGGAAGGACCATCAATCATCCAAGCACAATAAGGTTCAAAAAGCAATGGTGGCTGAAGAAAGCAAAAGAAAGTGGGCTCAAAGTGACTCTAACTCCAGTGTTGATGAAGAAGTCAGGTGCTTCATGGCCAATGATGAAGAGGTATTCGACTTTGCCTCTAAAGAGTTCACTCGAGACGATTTGATTACTGCACTCAATGACATGGTCATTTAGTACAAGAAACTATCCGTCCTTGCCTCAACTTAACCAGATAACATGACTGGTAAAACAAATGAACTATCCTTTGAGAATGAAAAGCTCAAGGAGACAGTTCAACTATTGACCAAGGAAAACGAGAGAACCAACTATGTGATTTCTGCATGGACTAAGTTTGGGGATGTGGTCAACCAGATGACGAGTCATTAGAGGCCTGCCAACTGCAAGTTTGGACTAGGCTATACCAACAGCAACCCAAACGACTCATGCAAGAGGTTGAAACCCAAGAAAGGAAAACTTCCTTCCATAAGTTTTGTCAATGGTACTTCAATTGACACTCAAGAAAGTCACGATGCAGATGAGTCAGTAACTAAAATATGTGGAGTCAACCGACAAGTCACAGTGGCTTAGTCTTGAGAGAAGGAAAGCCATCCGGTCAGCTGGCCATTAACATGACGAGAGGTCAAAGAGGTATCATCAAAATTAATCCTCAAAATACTATGACTCATCTAAAGGTAGATAGAGAGATGTCAAGCCTAGAATTATTAAGACTAACACTAGGAGATTCATCAAAATAACACAAGTATGGATCCCCAAAGGACTGATCAACTGTGGACCCAATTAAATATGGGTACCAAAGGTGTAAATAGTTTTATTCGCAGGTTAAACATGTCAATTGCTTGGAAGATTCAGAATGGTACTTGGATAGTGGATGTTCAAGGCATATGACCGGAAATAGCAAACTTCTAACCAACATTGTGAAGGAATCTGGATCAAGAATTACATTCGGTGATAACTACAAGGGTAAGACCGTGAATAAGGGTAAGATTTTCTATGGTAATCTCATCATAAATAATGTGCTACTTGTTGAAAATCTGTGTTATAACCTACTTAGTATAAGTCAAATGTGTGATATATGATATATTGTTGAATTTCATAAGTAAGCATTCTTAGTCAATGATCAACAAGGAAGTACCCTGTTGACAGGGCATAAGATAAGTAATGTCTATAAGGTTAAATGTAAAAACAAGTCACTTAATCCTATTTTCATGATAGCTAAAAACGATCAAAACTGGCTTTGGCATAAGAGACTTAATCATCTAAACTTTAAGACTATTAACTTTATTTATTCCAAAGAGCTAGTTGAAGGGATTCTTAATTTAAAGTTTTCTAAAGATAAAATTTGTTTTACTTGCCAGATGGGCAAACAGATCAAGTCAACGTTTAAAAGTAAAGGTAACATTCAGTCTGAAAGATGCTTAGATCTTTTACATATGGATCTTTTCGGTCCAGTCAAAGTAGCCAGTTTAGGAGGCATGAAATATACCTTAGTAATCATTAATGACTACTCTAGGTTTACTTGGGTTATTTTCTTAGTCTATAAAAATCAAGCTACTCTTAATTTGATTAAAATGCTTAAAAGAGTGCAAAATGAAAAATAGGTAAGTGTTAATAAAATTAGAAGTGATAGGGGTACTGAGTTCACTAACAGGACTATCTTCTTACCTTGAGGAATTTGGTATTATAGATTAGTTGTCTAGTGCCAAAACTCCACAACAAAACGGCTTAACTGAAAGAAGAAACAGAACATTTAAGGAAGCGACCAGATCTATGATAGCTGACTCTAGAGTGACTCAAAAGCTTTGGGTAGAGGCTATCAACACAACATGTCATACTCAAAATCGGTCAATGATTAATAAAAGATTTAACAAAACGCCTTATGAGATTTACCATGGAAAAACTCCTAATATCCGGTATTTTAGGATTTTTGGCTGTAAGTGTTACATTCATAACAATGGCAAGACTCATCTAACCGCTTTTGATGCCAAATCTGATGGTGGTATTATGTTAGGATATTATGCGGTTAGTAAAGCTTATAGAGTATATAATAATAAAACTCTAACTATTGAAGAATTATCCCATGTTGTGTTTGATGAATCTATCAAAAATAACACTTCTATATCCATTGATTTGTCTAACAAGATTGAGGACGTCAATCTCCAATCTGATAGCGAAGATGAAGTCCAGGTCTTTCGAAACATTATTTATGCCAGACAACTGATAATGTTGAAACTCAACAAGATCAAACTATAAATCAACAAGCTATTGAAAGTCTGGATAACTCTGAGCGAACCGGTCGATCGAAATGATCAAACAGGGCCAGAGATGTCTCTCCAAGTTAGTTCACATCATGTCAGACCTCTACGATGTGCTTCGATTGTCTCTCATATCTCTACTCCTTCTTACTCCGAGGAAGAGTCTCTCCAAACTAAGACTATTTGACACATAGTTATGGAGGCCATGACACTGTGGCGCGTAACTTTTCAAACTATCAGTTCAAGGTTGGACCGGATATAATACTCGTCTGCAGCATCAGACAGCAACCTTGATACAAACAATCAAGAAATGTATCAGATGAGATAAGTGTTAAACAAGGTGAAACCCTTCTTCAGAAAATCCCTCAATCTCAAGAACGAAACCAAGTCTTCAATTGAGGTTCTCACGTCTCAAATAATAGAAATGGTTAAGTCCCACAATGCTTCCGATGCTGAAAGACTAAAGGAAGCCGAGGCAGTTGCTCAACGGTTTCAAGATGAAGAAAATGTCGTTGCTAAGACCGCTAAACAAGTCGCTGATGCTAATGAAGATAATACGACCATAGCCCAAATGGCGATTCAACAAGAAAACCAAAGCTTTCGCTCCAAACGAAGGCTACGTCGAGGCGATGGTTCTTCTATTGCTCCTGATCCTGCTCCACAATGTGGCGGCTCTCGTGCTCCAAAAGGAAGGGGTCGAGGAAGAAATGCTGGCGGTCGAACTAGTGAGAGTATTGTAGACCAGGTCATGGGGGACATTACCGAAAGACAAATAAGATACGCAAGGGGGGACACTAAACTCATCTATTTACTGTCTTCTTTACTTTACCTCCGTTAAATTGATTTTGTTGAACAATTGTTTTTCACTAATCGCATTTCTTGTTTTGACTATCATACAAGGAAACTCAAAATGATGCTTATTAAAATTATATTTGATAAATTACTAGTTATGATAATTTTAGTATAAAACTATCAAAAATGGAGAAATTTCTAAAAATACATATAGCACTAGCTTTGATAATCTATTATAAACAATCAAAGAGGAGAAATTAGTATATCAAAATAGCTAATTAACTTATGATAATTAGTCAATGTAAAATCATCACGTTATAAATATTTAGCTTAAATAAAAAAAATGGATAAATTGTTAAATAAAAGTATTAATTATAATTGTATAAATAAAGAACTGAATTGTGTTAAAACAATTATGTGCATATTGAAGAAAACCGGAAAAGAAAAACTACCCGGTAGTTGAGCAAAACCGACGATCAAACCTCAGTATTTTATCAAGGAGCGCTTCCAGTTTTATCTCCAAAATCGGTATTATATAATTTTGATTTTATGTGAAAAGCGTGTACGGTTTTACAATTTCGGTTTTAAGCAAAGAAATGTGTATCCGATAGTTTACAAGCATCCGGTATTTCATACAAGATCGGTTTTATGATAACAAGCATCCGGTTATATATGACTTTAGTTTTGTAATGAAGCGCCTTTCAGTATTTTATATCAAAGTCGGTATTGTTTATCAAAGGCTCACCTAGTAGTTTATCCAAACCGGTTTTTGGATAAACGTCTCTGGTATTTTATCAAATTGACCTTCATTAAGCGTCTCCGGTAATTTTCAAGTTCGGAATTTTGACTAAGCACTTTCCTATATTTGATCAACCTTAGTTCCCAAATAAGCATTAGTTATGAGTAGTCTGACACGACAAAATAATCAGACATACAAAAGACTGCTATGAATCAAGACAAGTCAAACTCTCTGAGCTGTACGTTCCTCGTACATCGTAATCTCATTAATGAGAATTTCGGATTACTATCATACAAGATCAAACAAGATCAAAGAAAATCCTAATTGATGTACCATTCTGGAACTCAGCCAATCAAACAAGGTTTGACGTCCTATGAAGCAAATATGTCCGTTGCAGGTTGCATACTTAAGAAGACATAGGACAATTTGCTT
Organism: Impatiens glandulifera; assembly: GCF_907164915.1. Lineage (NCBI taxonomy): Eukaryota > Viridiplantae > Streptophyta > Magnoliopsida > Ericales > Balsaminaceae > Impatiens > Impatiens glandulifera. The sequence continues at coordinate 51,445,243 of NC_061862.1, read as the reverse complement.
CATAAGCGTTCAACAAGATTTATCAACTTCATCATCAATTTTACAAGCAAAAACACCAATTGTTCTCACCACTCTCTCAAGCTATAAAAGTCCTAAAGCTTTCAAGTTTGCTAGAGTATTAAAGTTGTGTTACATACTTCCTATTCTGTATGAGTTGGTCAGCATTGTATGTTGACAAAATTTGTTTCTGTTCAATAGAGTGAGTATGCTAGGAGCTCGAAAACGGGCAGTAACTAAGTCCTGATTGTTCGACTGGGTTTGTACAAGTGTTGTATTTAAACCAAATTTTTTAGTGAATATCCTTCTCAAGGTTGAGAAGAAGGGGTGATGTAGGAGCTTTATACTCTGAACATCCATAAAATCTTTTGTCTCGTGTGTTCATTTCTTTCAATTTCATTCACATATTGGTTCAAGTCTAAATAAACTATTCCGCACTTGAAATCAGTTCAAGAGTTTGTGATGACTTGTGAAAAATAGAAATGAATATTAACTTCTAATAGAGTTAATATCAAACGAAGTGTGTGTAAGCGTCCAACATAGTCAAACTCCTGTCTCTATCGTTGTACCCGATCTTAACATTTGTTATACTAGATAGACCTAATATAGTTTATTTGCTTCATTAATTATTCAAGGCTTCAAATATCAAAATCAAACAAGCTAAATCCCATTAATGATTGTTGCATTTATTCCAATGGTATTATATGATGTCTGGCTCTAGTTATTCCCATGAATGAAAATAGAAATTCCCAAATCAAAATGGATTTTCGATACCTTTTAGGAGAATCTAACTTGTAATGTTGCTTAATTGCTTGTTGAACATATAATAACTATTTTCATGAATAATGTCATGTTAAAATATATACGAATCAGACTCAAATTTCTTGAAAAATAATGAACAAGTTGGATCTCTAGTTCGTGTTGGTCTTTTTGTGGCAGTTGATGTGATTATTCCCCTAAAAATATCGGACTAACTAGACCCTTCACATACATTTTTCTTTCAGGTTTATTTTAATCTCAATTCCATTTTTCAACTAAACACAAAATTTCACAATGTTTAATAATATATATATATATATATATATATATCACTTTCCTTCATGAATATTTCTACAAACTCTGATTATCATTAATTAATTAATTCTCCATGAAATGGGGTCTGATGACATACATTCTAATTGAGTTAAAGACTATGCATTTGATGAATATAGGTTAATTATTTATATTTTCTGACTTGATTATTTATAAAATGCATGTACCTGATAAAAAAATGGATGGAACTTGCAAGTCAAGGTCGACATTCTTCTGAATATTGACAAGGGGATGATTCTTTTTTAGATTTTGTTGAGAGTTCGAGTGGAAGGATTGACATTGCTTGTCCATGTGTGTTATGTGGTAATAGAATTTTTTTTGATTGAGTCACTGTTATAAACTTAGGCATTTTCATGGAGAAAAGCGACCGCGAAATGATGATATTTACATAGAAGATGATGATAGTTTAGAAGATGATATGAATAAGGGATAAATGACAAATTTAAAATTCTAGTATAAAGGTTTTGTCAAATTTAGTACCCTCCTAAATTTTTTCATTTAAAAAACTAAGTTAGACTATATTGTTATATTTAAAACTCTATACTAACGGAGTTAAATCAAAGTTAAAATCTAGTAATTTTATTTATTTAATATATTTTATTTACACATACTCAACTAATCATTCTTCTTCCTCCTCGTCATCATGTTCCTCTTTCCCGTGTCCTTCTATCTACGCCTCTTCCTTCCCCTCCTACAGCTCACTCTTCTCACGCTTAATATCCTCCGCGCTTCACCCTCTCTGCTTTCACCTTCTTTGTCAGAATCCAAAGGCCGCATTGTCGACTAACAACTGTAATGAGGCTTCAGTCGCCATGACTGTTACTCCGAACTTCCCAACTTCTTCTTTCTGCCTTTCATGAATCATGACCCTCCCTCTAACTTTCAATTGACTTTAAGCTAAAGAAAATATCGATTAACCATGAAGAATATATATTCAAGTGTCATTGAGTCAATTAGAAGAACCTTAACAATGTCTCTCATTTTCTAATTCTCTCTCTCTATCTATCTCATATCTCTTCCCCAACCATGTCTTCTCGGAGGCTGATCGATCTCATCTCACCTCCTGCGATCTTCTACTCAGTCGAAGCCGACTACTTCACCACCTCTAAGCAAGCTCGTTGCACCAACCGGGAAGATCACCGATTACTTCACTAGCGTACGTCGGATCTATTGGAAATGTCTTCCAGGTTATCGGTTTTGTCGTAGATGTGAGTTTTGATGAAGGTATTCCTTCTATCTTGACGGTGTTAGAGATGCATATTCACTCGATCCGGTTTATGCTTGAAGTGGCCCAACATTTGAGAGAGAATATGGTGAAGACGATTGTTATTGACGGAACCCACCGAAGGTTTTGTGCGAGGATAGAGAGTACTTAATACTGGTTTTCCAATTGCTGAAATTTGATGATATCTCGATTGATCCTAACTAACCGAGCTGGGATTGACCTTGTGCATCGTAATTTAATTCAATTTGGTACTCTACCCATTCTATTGTTCTTATTATTTTTTCTGCTCGAATAACAGTTAACTAAATATTTTTTTGGAGAGGAAGAGGAGGAGATAGTTATATGATTAGTTGATGAGGTGTAATTAAAATTATTTAATTAAATAAATAAATAAAATGATATGTTAATTTATTTAACAGACTAGTAATTTAACACAGTTAACAGAGAGTTTTAAATATAACAATATAGTGTAACTTGAGTTCTTTAAATGATAAAAATTTAGGAGAGTTTTAAATTCGACAAAACCTTAATACTAGAGTTCTAAATTTGTCATTTATCCTTATGAATAATGGTGTAGAAGATGATCATTCTATAGATGATGATTATAATTTAAAAGAAGTTGATGTTGTTAAATATAATTTAGAGGTTGATCATGATGTTCCAAACCTTCAGGATGTTAGGAATAGCGAAGAACCACATGAAGATGCTAAATTATTTTTTTATAAAGTGTTAAATGATTTGAATGAACCTTTGTTCAAAGAATCAATGATTTCTAAAGCTTCGATATTATTAAAGTTACTTCACCTTAAGAATGTTCGATAATGGACAAATACATCATTTGACATGTTTTTGAAATTGTTGAAGGAAGAAATATTACCGGAAAATGCCAATCCCCCAAATTCATATTACGAGTCTAAGAAGTTTCTTATAGAAATTGAACTTTCTTATGAAAAAATAGATGCATGTAATAATAATTGTATGCTATTTCGGAAAGACAGTAAGGACATGCAATCTTGTAAAGTATGTGAGTTGTCTAGATGAAAAAATGATAAATTTGGAGAACCTCGCAAGAAAGTCAATGGAAAAAAGACCCCGATTAAGATTTTACGTTATTTTCCACTAACATCAAGGTTGTAAAGATTATATTTATGTTTAAAAATTGCTCATTCTATGAGATGGCATAATGATATTTGAGTTGAAGATCAATTTGTAAGACATTCAGTTGATTTTATGACTTGGAAGACATTGAACGAAGATTATGCAGATTTTCCCTTGGAGCCTCGTAACATGAGACTAGGTCTTGCAAGTGATTGGTTTAAACCATTTACAAATGGAAAATCATTATTTAATATTTGTCATGTGATCCTTATTTCTTATAATTTACCACCAACCTTATGTATGACATCGTCTAATTTCATTTTATTCATGCTAATTCCTGGTCCTAACAGTCCTGGAGATGCGATTGATATTTATTTATAACCCTTGATTGATGAATTAAGAGAGTTATAGAAAACTGGAGTAGAAATATTTGATGCATCAACGTCTCAAATTTTACTTTGCGTGCTTCTTTGCTTTAGACACTTAATGATTTTCCAGCATATGCAAACTTATCTGGATGGAGTACAAAAGGGAAGTTAGCATGTCTATGTTGTAATAAGGAGACTATCTCAATGAAACTGAAACATGGTAAAAAATAGTGTTACACGTCTCATCGATGCTTTCTCCCAAATGACCACAAATTCCACACGGAAAGAGACTTGTTTGATGGTAATGTTGAGAACAGAACGACGCCTCAAATATTAACGGGAAATGAAATTTTAAGACAAGTAGATGATTTGAAAGGCATAATCTTAAGTAAAGACTGTACTAAAAAGTCAAAATATTTCATAATGATCGGGGTGATAATTGAATTAAGATGAGTATATTTTTTGAGTTGCCTTATTGGGAAACATTATGGTTGAGACATAATTTGGACGTGATGCATATTGAGAAGAAAATTTTTGATAGTGTTATTGGTAAAATATGGATCTTCATGGCAAGACTAAAGATACTCTTTATACACGTCTCGATTTGCAGTTAATGAATATAAAACCTGAATTACATCCTATTCATTTTAGAGATAAACTTGAATGTTTAGCCGCTCCTTATGTATTGTCCTCCAATGGAATTTTTTTTTTGCCAATTTCTTAAAGATTTAAAAATGCCAGAAGGTTTTTGTTCAAACATTGGAGGTTGCATAAATGTTAGTCAAACAAAGATTTCATGTTTAAAGAGTCACGATTGTCACATATTGCTAGAATACCTTATTCCTTTAGCAACATGTGGATTATTTCAAGATGATGTGTATGACTCTTTTGTTCATCTATCAAAGTTCTTTTGTATGTTATGTTCAAAATCACTAAAGAAAGATTAATTGGAATATCTTGATGTTAATATTGCTTTGACACTTTGCAAGTTGGAAAAAGGTATTTCCTCCATCATTTTTTGACATAATGGTACATTTACCAATTCATTTACCATTTGAAGCTTTTCTTGGTGGGTCTGTTCCTTTTAGGTGAATGTATCCAATAAAACAATATATTGGTATTTTGAAAACATATGTTCGAAATAGAAATCATCCAGAATCTTCAATTAGTGAGGGTTATCTCGTAAATGAGAGTATCAATTTTTGCTCAAGATATTTTGAAGATTTAGTAGTAGAGATTTCTGACAACAGAGACTTCCCTATCCATATTTTCAGCCATTGAAGAATTATCAATAGGGACAAATTATACTTATGAAGAAGGTGATCGTGAGCGGGCTCATATGTACATACTAAAGAATTGTGAAGAGATTGAATCATTTTACTAATACGAATAATAACTTATTCTATATCCAATATGAATTATTCTTACAACTATTAAGTTTTATTCCAAATTATGCCGTGAATACATGGAAGGACGCTTTAATAGAGAATGTGATGATGAATATATGAATTGGTTCAGAATTCAAGTGAGTTATTTCATAACTGCATATTACAAAAAATATATGAAAGTTCAAACTTTGTCTTTATTTGAACTTATAGGTCGAACAAATAACAGACGATAGTCAAAGAATGAAAGATCTTAAAATTCTAAGAGCCGGTCCAACAAAGTATATATCCAAATTTGTATGGTGTTAAGTGAACATATATGAATTCAACACAAAGAGCGTGACGAGGGTTTAACAACACAAAACAGTGGTATTCTTATGGTTGGAAATAATGACTTGGAAACTATGGGCTCAAATGGAGTGTCGACATAAATTATTGAAATGCAATATCATAATGGAAGACAGATTGTACTTTTCAAGTGCAAGTGGTTTGACGTGCATTCTGGATAAAGTGGAGTTAAAGTTGATAAATATGGTTTTGTTAGCATAAATTGCAATTGATTATTGTTGGGTATTGGTTGGCCCAACATTGTGGCCCAATCTCTAGTAACCCGCTTATTGGGCTTGACCTAATAATATAAATAGATTCTACTCTCTTGGTGAGAGGTAGAGATCAAATTCCTTTGTGGTGTTTGGATGCTAGTGAGAGGGTTGCCTCCTTTGTGTGAGATAATGGTGCAACGGAATCGATAAACAAGAGGACTGAGCCAAACTTCAATCGCATTCACACCCAACTGTGGTATCAGAGCTAGGGTTTAGGGTTTGTAATTGGAGTTTGAGATTGGGTTGGAGGATATAAGTTATCTTCACCAGTAAGCGCAGATCTGCCCTCTGTTCCTTATTTAATCCTCTTGTCGTTGCTGCCTCTGGAGAACAAGTCGTTGTTGTCTTGTTCAACCATTGTCGCGACCGTTGAGAATCAAAGCCGCCGCCGTGCCGCTACTGTGCCTCTACCGTGCCGCTGTAGTGCCGCTGCCGTGCCGCTACCGTGCCGCTACCGTGCCGCTGTCGTGCCGCTACCGTGTCGTTGTCGTGCCGCTGTTGTGCCGCTACCGTGCCGCTATCGTGCTGCTGTCGTGTTGTTACCGTGCCGCTTTCGTGCCGCTGTCGTGCCGCTGCTGAGAAGACGAAGCAACAAATCCCCGAGCGGGGTGGGTAAGTCGAAACTTTCTTTAAGTTTCGCAAGGTATCATAGCTTGAACCCTCTTATTAAATTCTGTCAATTGATTGTTAATTGCTTTTAATTTGTTTGATAGCATGTCTGGTGTTAATCAATATGGTATGGTTCTGTTTGACGGAAAAACTGATTTTAGGGAAGTCATGCATGTGAGGGGTAGATCTCAGGGTAGGTCTAGTGCCCAAAAGTGTTATAATTGTCATGAGTCTGGTCATTTTATCAAGGACTGTCCTAAGTCTAAGAGAAATCAGTATACTGAAAATGCTAATGTGGCTGTTTGTGAGGGCAATATGAGTGATATTTTTATGATTAATAATCTATGTGATTATGCTAGCTTAAACTCTGTGTTATCTGATTCTTTGTGCAAATCTGATTGGCTAGTTGACTCTGGTTGTACTTTTCATGTGACTCCATTTAGAGATCTGTTTTCCAACTATAAAGAGATTGAACATGGTTTTGTGTCTATGGCAAATTCGAAAAATTGCAAAGTGTTAGGAATAGGTGATGTATGCCTAAGGTTCTCTTGTGGCTCTGTGTTTACTTTGAAGAATGTGAGGCATGTTCATAATTTGCGTTATAATTTGCTGTCTTGTGCATCTCTTGAGAATGATGGTTTGGAGGGAAAGTGGGGGAAAGGTGTTATGAAAATTTTACGTGGGTCTCTTGTTATCTTTACTACTAAAAAGATGAACAATCTGTATGTGTGTCATGCTGAGACTGCTTGTGACTCTGTGAACTCTGTGATTGGTGATAAATCTGTTCTTTGACATAATATATTAGGTCACATGAGTAACAAAGGTCTAGAAATTTTGCATAAAGGTGGTCACTTTGGTAGTGATAAATTGTCCCCCATCCCCTTCTGTGAATCATGTGTGCTAGGAAAACAACATAAGGTGAGTTTTCCCATCTCCTCTTACCCAAATGTGTCTAAGTGTACTGATATCCTTGAATATTTACATGTTGATGTGTGAGGTCCTTCTAGTGTTGTTACACATGGAGGGAACCAATATTTTATGTCCATCATTGATGATTATTCTAGGAAAGTTTGGGTGTTACTTTTAAAACATAAGTCTGATGTTTTTGAAAAGTTTAAAGAGTGGAAGATTTTGATTGAGAATCAAACAGGTAAGAGAATCAAAACTCTTAGAACAGATAATGGTCTTGAATTCTGTAATAAGCAGATGAATGATTTATGTGTTACCTGGGGTATTAAAAGACATAGGTCTGTACCGTACACACCACAGCATAATGGTGTTGCTGAGAGGATGAACAGGACACTTCTAGAGAGGGTGAGAGCTATGTTAGCGTCATCTGGTTTGTCTAAGAAGTTTTGGGGGGATGCTTTGCATACTGCTGCTTATTTAATAAATAGGTCCCCTAGTGTTCCCTTAGGAGGGAAATGTCCTGAATCTGTGTTTTCAGGTAAACCTCTTGATTTGAGCAACTTGAAAGTTTTTGGTTGTGTTGGCTATGTGCATCAGAAGGTTGACAAGTTGGAGCCTAGGTCCAAGAAATGTGTGTTCTTAGGCTACCCTGAAGGGGTAAAAGGTTATAGGCTTTGGGATAGGAGTGAACCTGGGCTTATGATTGTGATAAGTAGAGATGTTGTCTTTAATGAGAATAATTTTCCTTGCTTGTCTATGTCCCCTACTCATGTTAATAATGCTCCTAATAAGGTGGAGCATGTGCCTGTAGTTTTTGATCAACCTGTTGAACATGATGTGAATGCTCTAAATGAGGTGGAGCATGATAATGTGCATGATATTGATGATTTGCATGATTCAAATGTTTTGTCCGATTCAAATGATTTGTCTGATGATTTGCATGACTATCAACTTGCTAGGGATAGAAGTAGAAGAACTGTTATAATGCCTTCTAGATTTAGGGATCATAATTTGAATGATTGCAATATGTCTGAATTTGCTTTTAACATGTTTGAATCCCTAGACTGTAATGAGCCTAACTCTTACAAAGAAGCTTTGAGGTCTAAGTTTTCTACTGAATGGATTGTTGCTATGAATAATGAGATGAATTCCCTAAGAATCAATGATACTTGGAAACTTGTTCCTAAACCTCATAATTGCTCCTTAGTGGATTGCAAGTGGTTGTATAAGGTGAAACAAGAGTCTGAAAAAGTTAGATTCAAGGCTAGGTTAGTAGCCAAGGGATTTACTCAAAAGGAGGGAATAGATTATGCTGAAATTTTCGCTCCTGTTGTCAAATTCACTACTGTTAGAATTATGCTTGCTTTAGTTGCTCACTTTGATTGGGAATTGAAGCAAATGGATGTTATTACTACTTTCTTACATGGTGAACTTGATAAGAATATTTATATGCATCAACCCGAGGGGTTTGTTGACCCCCAGTTGCCTGATCATGTTTGTTTGTTAAAAAAAGCCTTGTATGGTTTAAAACAATCTCCTAGGCAATGGAATATCAAGTTTGATAAGTGCATGCAATCTTTGATGTTTAAAAGAAGTTCTTCTGATCATTGCCTTTACTTCAAGAATATAGACTCTGTGCCTGTATTTCTTTTATTGTATGTGGATGACATGTTGATTGTTAGCCCATGTCTAAAGTCTGTTATGCATGTGCAAAAATCGCTTTGTGAAAATTTTGACATGAAAGACTTAGGTGATGCTAAGAAGATTTTGGGCATGAATATCATTAGAGATAGAACAAAATTTTCTCTTGTATTGAATCAAAGTGCATATGTTGCTAAAATTTTGAGTAAATTTTCTATGTCTGATGTTAAATTTGTGAATGTGCCTCTTGCTTCCCACTTTGTGTTAAGTAAGGATCAGTCTCCTAAGACTGAAACTGAAATAACTGAAATGAAGAATGTGCCTTATTCCAATGCAATAGGGTCTGTTATGTATCTCATGGTTAGTACTAGGCCTGATATTGCATATACAGTTAGTTGCTTGAGTAGATTTATGTCTAACCCTGGTATTCCTCATTGGAATGCTTTGAAATGGCTTTTGAGATATCTAAAAACCACTGTTGATGTTGGTTTGACTTTCTCTAAGTGTTCTGTAGGTACAAAGTTGGTTGGTTATGTAGATTCCAATTATGCTAATGATAGGGATAATAGAAAATCCACTACTTCCTTTGTGTGGCTCTTGCATAAGTTGGAAGTCTCAACTTCAACCCATTGTTGCTTTATCTACTACAGAATCTGAGTATGTAGCTGCCACTGAAGCCTTTAAGGAAGCAATTTGGCTTAGGGCTGTTTTGTATGAAATTGGTTTTCTTGACAAAAATGTGGTTGTGTTTTCTGATAGTCAATCTGCTATTCAACTATGTAAAAATCCTGTTTTTCATGACAGAACTAAACATATTGATGTTAGGTTTCATTACATTCGGGATATTGTTGAAAAGGGCATTGTTAAGTTAGAGAAAATTCCTTCAGAATTTAATCCTGCTGATATGGGTACTAAGTGTCTACCTGCTGAAAAAATTTATTTCGTGTCAACGGATTTTAAATTTTGACTTAGGGAAAACTCTTTGAGGTTCGTCTTTTATGGGAATGGCATGCTTTGTGATCTTGCCTTCAATCTTTGTGATTTTCTTATGCTTTGTGCTCTTGCGTTAGATCTTTGTGCTCTTGCGTTTGATCTTTGTGATTTCCGCATGCTTTGTGCTCTTGCATTTGATCTTTGTGATTTTCGCATGCTTTGTGCTCTTGTATTTGATCTTTGTGATTTTCTCATGCTTTGTGCTCTTGCGTTAGATCTTTGTGCTCTTGCGTTTGATCTTTGTGATTTCCGCATGCTTTGTGCTCTTGCATTTAATCTTTGTGATTTTCGCATTCTTTGTGCTCTTACGTTAGATCTTTGTGATTTTCTCATGCTTTGTGCTCTTCGTTTACTCTTTGTGATTTTCGCATTCTTTGTGCTCTTGCGTTAGATCTTTGTGATTTTCTCATTCTTTGTGCTCTTCGTTTGATCTTTGTGATTTTCGCATGCTTTGTGTTCTTGCATTTGATCTTTGTGATTTTCGCATGCTTTGTGCTCTTGCGTTAGATCTTTGTGCTCTTGCGTTTGATCTTTGTGAAATTTTGTATGTTTTGTGCTCTTGCGTTTGATCTTTGTGATTTTCGCATGCTTTGTGCTCTTGTATTAGATCTTTGTGATTTTCCCATGCTTTGTGCTCTTGCGTCTGATCTTTGAGATTTCCGCATGCTTTGTACCTTTGCCCCTGGTCTTTGTGATACGAGTTTACCTTGGGTATTCTCTTTGTTGCCTCGGTGGTAATAAATTGGCGATGATGTGTCTTGCGATTCCGTGATTGTGTTTTGCACTGTTTTGGGCCAAAGGTGGAGATTGTTGGGTATTGGTTGGCCCAACATTGTGGCCCAATCTCTAGTAACCCGCTTATTGGGCTTGACCTAATAATATAAATAGATTCTACTCTCTTGGTGGGAGGTAGAGATCAAATTCCTTTGTGGTGTTTGGATGCTAGTGAGAGGGTTGCCTCCTTTGTGTGAGATAGTGGTGCAACGGAATCGATAAACAAGAGGACTAAGCCAAACTTCAATCGCATTCACACCCAACAATTATTAACAACTCAAAAGACGGATCCTTTTATATTAGCCACTCAAGCAAAACAAGTATTTTTTGTAAGAGATAATGTTTGTTGGCAAATTACGATTAAGACAAATCCTCGATATTCATATACTTGATATAATCAAATGGGTATTGTTTATTGTACTAATAATATGTTTATATTTTATTCTACTCATAATGTTGTTATTGTTTGCTATGCTAATAATATTATTTGTTTATTTCAGAAATCATGATTAGGCAAGATAAGAACAACCTTCCTCCAGGTAGCTTAAATGTCAAACTAGTAGAAATGAGAAAGAAAAGAGATGCATCTAGACGTATATTTGCACAAGATGTCACAAATGCACATGATGTCACACCTCACTCGAATGACATACTTGCACATGATTCCATGTCTACCCAAGATGTTATACTTATAAATGATATGCCACATTCACTAACGGACGCTGAATCAACGATAGAACAAGGTACCAAAAGAAGGAGAGGAAGTAATAAAAATTTTGCGTTGTAAAAAATGATATAAAATGGAGAGAAGGCCACTGTCGTCTTCAATTTGGTGGATAAAAAACCATTTTGTGAAAATAGGAAGAATTGGGCTCGTCACTTGGGGTCTATTGTGCGCGATAATTTTGCAGCAAACATCACATGCTGAAATGGAACTTGTTAGTTCCATCTGAATTGGATAATTTGTGGCAACATGTGACAGTGAGTTAAATTTTCTTTTAAAATATTTCTAAATAATATCTTCTTATCAAAACATTTTAATTTTTTCAGGATAAGTTTGATGCTGCTAATATTCAAAATTATCGTAATGCCACGTTACGACACATGCAATATTTGTGGAATAGGTGGAGGGCCGATATTAATAGATATTGTATCGATGTGCACGAAGATGACATGAATAAAGTTAAAGCTAAAAAGACAAAGAAAATGACCTAAGAGGATTGTGAGTGGTTGCTTCACCACTACTTTCTCACCGATCAATATAAGGTAATTATAAATTTAAGATAAATATTTTTATGTGATAAATAATTTTAAATTGTTTTTCTAAGTGAAAAAAACAAGTTCTATCAATAAAACTAATAGAAAGAAACACAAATATGTTCACCGCACCAGAAGCAAGTCATTTTCTCAAGTGGGGCGGGAAATGGTATATGTAACTAATTTAAATACTTTATAATTTTTTTTAAATAAACATATATTTAATGTGTTTCATTGAATATATTTAGGAAATACGGGATGGGAAACGTCCATATTACGAGGACGTCTTTATTGAGACTCATACAAGGAAGGACAAATGTATTGATCCCGATGTACAATCACAGTCGGTAAGTATTTCTAATTTTTTATTCATTATTATGATATTTTGTTTATGTTATAATTTAATTAATACACTGACTTATTATAGGATAAGATGCGTGAAGTTAGACAAGAAAATTCTTCCATTTCTGATTTGGATATGGTGGAACAAGTGTTTGGCCCTCAAAATCATGGAAATATGATTGGGATGGGAATAGGAGTGTCGACTTCACAATTTAGAGGTGATCAATCAAAGAGAGCTCTCCGACAAGAGAACGCTTCTCTAAGATCCATAGTAGAGAAATTAACAAATAATTATAAGCAAGTACAAAGTGATTTAGAAGAAATTAAAAAAAATTTTAATAGAGGAAAGGGAGACTAATGAAGCAAAAAGATTAACATAAAGGGAAACTATTGATGCTATAATATTAGTTGAGCGTGTTGAAACAGACAAAATGATTCAAGCTATGATGAAACAATACTTAGAAATTCAATCTTTGTCGATGCGACCCCATGCACAAGTACCACCTACTACGTCGCCTTCTATAGGTTTAAAAATATATTGATTAATTGTTTATGTTAATATGATTTATTAATTTTAGTCTCATTAAATACAGCTAATGAAGAAGAAGATAAAGATTAACAAGTCTTTCCACTTCTCTTGTGAAACATTTGATAAGAGATTACTTTAAAATCAACAATTGTTATATTTTTTACATGATCAACAAATTAGGTCATTTCTTTAAAATCAACAATTCATTTTGTTCTTATCATGATCAGGGTTATGGTATTATTGTGCTTATGTCTTATTTAATGTCTGTTTAATTAATCTATTTTATGGATAGGCTCAGCTTAATGAGATTTGTGGTTTTCCTGGGTTTTTTCTTCTCTTACAATCGGCTAAGATTTCTATTAGTTGTAGTATGTTGGAGTTTGTAAAAACATTTAATAAGATTGTTGTTTCAATGATAATGTGGTTCTATTGTTTTTTATATGAAGTATTTTACTTATGTTGCCTTTGCTTTCTACAATTTTGAAATGCCTAATTTTTATTTTCATTTTAATGTGATTGTTGTAGATTTTTTGACATAGGAAAAATGAAGAAATGAAGAAACCTTTATATGTCTATTCATGTTTTTCAAGTTTAAAGAAATGAAGTAACTGAACATATATGTCTATATAGGTTCAAAATTTATAAATGCCTATTCATGATTTGGAACACATATATTTTTTAGAATGGATTGTTGGAACATGTTATATGTTTTGTGTTATATATAATGTTGTTTAATTTGAATATATAATAGGTTTTAATTTAAATGTCAGGTTTCTAAATTAAAAACTTTTTTTAATATTTTCTAATCAATAACGTCCATAGGAAAATGAACTTTATTGATCAATAATGTTTGTAGGAAAACGGACTTTATTGATCAATAACGTTAGTAGGAAAACGGACTTTATTGATCAATAACGTCCGAAGAAAATTCGGCCTTTATTGAGTAATAACGTTCGAACAAAATTCAGAAGTTATTGGTGTTTTTTCCAATAATGACGCAGGTTCTATCGTCTGTGAACGTCCGTAATTTAACCGGACAATATTGATTAGTGTCGACCGAAATAATATAAATAATGGCCGAATTTACAGACGTTAAAAGATCATTATTCACAAGAAATGACTTAAGCATTACCGATTGATAGACAAGCCAATCAGTACTATCCCTCAATAAATGTGGCAAGATTGTCGCCCTTTTTGTGGGGTTTTTATAGGGCTATACCGATTGGTTTGCCTACCAATTGGTATTATTATTGGACTTTCAATGATTGGTTGTATTATCGGTATTGTTTGAATAATACCGATTGGTATTTAAACAAATTGGTATTATTCAAATAATATCGATTTGTGTTACAACAAACAGTGGATATGGTCGCAATTTTCTTTTTCTTTTACCAGTGTATGAAATTTGAAAGGTTTGTTATTTAAGATGATTTTAGGGAAATATTACAAGCTTCATGAAAATTTATTTTTAAGATTGACAGATTTTGATTCCTACAATGAACAATGTTTCTAGAAAATAGTTGGGCACTTGGGGTTGCCTACTCCCATATATCCTACGCGACAAAAATGTAATTATTATTTTTTACTTTTTTATTTTTTTAAATATTGATTTGCTTTCTTGGAGATGAGTTGGAAGTGATTAGGTTGTCAAGAAAGTAAAAATAATTTAATGATTAAGGCTACAAAATGTGGATGAGCTAAGAAAGCTGTTCAACACATTAAAATGGAAAGTAACAATCAACTAACAAAAATTATAAAAAGGAAAAAGAAAAAGAAAAAAAAAAGATTGAGTTGTTTGAATCACTTGAATTTTTTTTTTTGTCAGATGTAAAAAGAAGTTATGGGTAAATTGATCAAAATAATTTAATTTACTTTTCCATATTTAAAATGTTATAAAATACTTTTCAATACATAATTTAAAATACTTTTTCATAAATATTGTGTTTATCATCCTGTAAAGCTTCGCCAAAATTATGAAACAAATTGACACATTCGAGAAGGTTATTTCAAATGTTTGTAGAAACATGTGTTACATTATTTGTTTTGTTTGAGAACATATATTATTGATGGAGATTTTTTATTTAACTTTTCCACAACCAATGACTTCTATGATCTTGAGTTTTGAGTTTTGAATAAAAAAATTATTTGACTTACTTTTTTTTAAAACTGGTTTTTTAAATAAGAGTTTAATAGTCATTTTAACTTCTAAATATATGAGATTAAAAGATGAGAGAATATATTTATTGATGTTTTGGTAGAAAAAAGAACTGATGTGATAGATGAAATAAAAGTAGAAAAAATATTTGAGTTGTGAGTAAAAAAAAGTGAAACCAATATCAAACCAACTTATAATTTTGCAAATGAATAAATAAAAAAAAATGGAGTTTGAGAAACTTTGATTGATCTGGGATCACAAAAATGTTAGTGAACAATTCATTAATAAAATGATTAATTTGTAGAGAAAAAAATAGATGATGTAATTATTAATTAGCTTAATTATACCTTTATATAGAAATAAATTAAATGAAACAATCCCACAAACCTCTTATGTGGTCACAAATTAAAATTATTTATTTTAAAAGTGTGAATTATAGTATTTCATTAAAAATGTATCAAATAGGGAAATGATAAACTAGAAATATTTTAAATACTAAAAAAACAAAGCATCCAAAGAAATATATATAAATATATATCCTCTTTATGAACACTCTTTTCTTTTTAATTAACTTCAACCCTATTGAAACAAACAACCACCAAACCAAACTATAAGACACTAAAAAAAACTAGGGTATGTTGGCCTAGAGCGCCAGGAATAAAACCAACTTACATAATATAATATTCATGGAGCAATATTAAATAACAGAAAAGAAACCCGAAATAACTAAAGCAAAGAGTTCATGATAATATTTGTATGCTGAAAAAAGAAATAGTAATAATTTCCCCACTAATTAAAACCCTGGAGGAGGACCATTAAACCTATGAAGATCATGATCAAGCCATTGGTTTGGATTAATGGCGTAAGCCCCCGAGTCGATTGTCCCATTGTTGTTGTTGTTGTTGTTAATCACGAGGTTCTGGCTCCACGACGATCCAATGTTGACATGCCCATTTGGATACAGAAAATACGGCTCCATGTTGTTATTGATCTTCGGATCTCCAATATTATGGCCTCCAGAGTTAATGACATGATGGTTAAACATCTGCTCATTTTGTTGGGCTTGAGCCATGGATGGAGGGGCAGCGTTGTTATTGAACCCTTGGAAGAGTGTCACATTTGAATTATTAGATGAAGAACTTCCTCCAATTCCAAACAGAGTTCCAAAGTTTTGTCTTTGATGGCTAAGCAGAGGCTGTGGATGTCCCATAGATGATCTCATGGATGAGAAAGATGGAAAAAAGGCACCATTTGGATAGTAAGAAGCTGCTGGTATGGGTGAAATAGTCATATTACCCATTTCCTTAACCCTACCCGGTCCAAGTAGGCTCGAGTTCGAGCCAAGCAGTAGTTGTGATGTCGAGGAATTAGACAATGGAAGCCTTGGGTTGTCTAGACTAATGTCAGAACTGGAGGAGGCCGTGCTTGCAGCAGCTGTTTTTGCACGTTTACCCTTCCTACAACCACCACCAACCGGTACACTCCTTAGGGTTCCGCCTTCGGTCCAATACCTCCGACAAGTCTTGCAAAAGTACCTAGTCATGAAACCAAACAAATGATCAAAGTTAGTTATCTACACACATTGATCTAGTATTTTCTTGTATTCATTCAATTAATTCAATAAAATTTACTCTACAAGAGAATTAATATATAGGATCAATCTCTACCAAGGAAATACATATATAATAAACTCTAGGATAGCTATATATATAAGATGTGAGGAGCTTATGTCACAATCAAAATCATTTAAAATAAAGAAATTAATCACATGTCACCCAAAGATTAGTGAAACCAAATAAACATATAACCATGATATCGATCTCAAGCCCATTAAGGCACTAAAAAATGCCGTTAGGGTTAAGGCGTCCTCCTATCAATAATTTTTTTATGATAACTATTATGTGGAGCCAATCAACGCATCATATCTAGCGATGATAAAGACATTTACAACCATCAATGCGTATCCATCGATTCTCTCATACTTTTTTTTTATAAAAATCTTATATCACAATCAAAATAATGTAACATGTTACCTTTAATGAAACCCAATACGCCTATATAATCATAACAAAAAGAAATTGTGATATCTCGAGTCCATTAAGGCACACAAATACGCCGTGCAAAATTTAGTGAAAACTAATGGGAGCCCATCAAGACGGCCCATCTAGCGATCGTAGAGACATTTACGACCATCAATGCGTATTCATCCTCCTCTCATATTTTCTTATATAGAAATCTCATGTTACAATGAAAACAACTCAATAAGCCTATATCGATAACAAAAACAATTGTCATATCTCGAGCCCATTAAGACACTCATAAACGCCGTTAGGGCGTCATGACATCGTTAAACATTTACGAACCATCAATGCGTATACATCGTTGTAACTTTTTATATAGAAATTATCCACACCATCTAATTTTTTATTGGATCTTTAATTAGTCAGTCCCATTATCAAGGAAACAAATTCCTTTAAAATTGATCATCATTTGTTACAAAAGAATGAAAATAGTATATAATATAATAAACATGAAGATCACATACCTAGGCTGAGAGAGACTGTAATTGTTGTAGTAACAGAACTTGGTGTTAGTAGAATCACAACGAGGGCATTTCAGATGAGGGTGACGGTTGTGACGTGGCTGATTTTCCGGCAGCTGATTCTGCGGCGGTTCAGGGTGGTGATCATCAAGCATCCTCCGGTTCATA
Organism: Impatiens glandulifera; assembly: GCF_907164915.1. Taxonomy (NCBI): domain Eukaryota; kingdom Viridiplantae; phylum Streptophyta; class Magnoliopsida; order Ericales; family Balsaminaceae; genus Impatiens; species Impatiens glandulifera. The sequence goes on along the minus strand of NC_061862.1, from coordinate 51,427,557 downwards.
TCAGCTTCAGCCTTTATAATATCATCATGCGCCATGATCTCTCTCTCTCTCTCTCTCTTTCTCTCTCTTTCTCTTAGCCTTTTTTTTATTATTTTTCTTTTCTCTTTAAACTTTCTCTTAATTCCAATATGTTTATAAAAGAAAGATAACACGCAGTGTAATCTACTTCAGATCTCATTTTCTTGAAGATAATGTGGATTTCGTGCAACTTAAATGGTTTAAACCCGCTTCGAACTAGATATATGTGAACTAAAAAAAAATTGATTTGGTTTTTTTATGTAATAAGGATGCTGGTAATCTAGAGAAAGAGAGAAATTAAGCATGGATTCTGTTTCTTGTTAATTGCATGAAGATCATTTGTTAAAAGGAGTCAATTAATGTTAATATTAGCCATTTTTCCAAAAATAATTAAAGATATTGGCCACCAAAATCCATAACTAGATCTCACATTACTCTTAAATAATCTAGAAAGATTTTTCATATCTCTTCTATGGATGGAAGTTTCTGAAATATGGTATTGATTCTTGATCAAGAACTAGAGAGAGAGAGAGGGATGATTAATCTGGTCAATGGAATTATTAGTATAAGATTGAGCAATCCAGGAGAAAAGGGTTTTAATGAACTGTAAATTTATCAATTTAATTATCACTATTGAAATTTAGATGGAGGCAAACAAAAAATTCAATATTTAGAGGTTAAGTTATATATTTTGAACATATTGCTAACACATTTTTAAAATAATGCAACTGACAAACATGCAAAAACTGTAAATTAGCTGTACTTACTTATCTACAACACCAAGATTTAGTTGAAAAAAAAGTGTAAGTAAATAAAAAAATACAAATTATAATTAAATTTGAAACACATTTTTTAAACTACAAGTTTGATGCCCAAATATTAATGTAATATTTCTAAAAAAAAAAATGGTCGTCATTGTTTTCCTTACTTAAAAATGTTACATATAGAAACAAATCCATATGAGCGACATAATTTATAACCGGATACGAAAGAACGCATATATTCAACAAATCAAAATATAACAAAGTATTTACCAAAACTAAATTCATTTGAAAATTGAATAAATTTATCTTCGTATTTAAAATAGTCCAAGTAATTTTTAAATAGAAATAAAGAGAAATTATTTTGTAATAATAAAAATTATAATTTTTTATACAAACTAAGTATCAAAAGATAAGAAAAAGAAAATTAAATGGAGAAAGTTTCTTCAACTCAATACTTCGACTAATGAAATTAGCTAGGCAAATGTTAATTACAAAAAAAAAATTAAGCAACTGTTTTTTTATTACTTCAACTAATAAACAAAAAGATCTAACATTTATAATAAATTAACTTTTAATAATAATACTTAATTTTTACTCTTTCAAATATCTAAATGATAGCAATTTTGATTATTGTTTTAAGCTAGTTTTATGAAAATAAATAAGAATAATAATTATTGTTGTTAATTTACTTAGCACAACCCTTTTAATATCCCTCTTATTAAATAATACTATTGGTAAGAAGAATTGATGATCTTAAAAAGTAAAAAAATTAAAAAATTTATGCTTTTAAATAATATTATTTGCACTTAAATTATATTAGGAAAAACTAGGATGACATTCTCGATTATGGTGTGTGCTCTCTGACACAAAGCGCTTATTATTATTAGTTAATTTTGTATAAAAATAATTACAATGGTAAGGTTAATAAAAACAAAATATTATAATTTACATATTATTTTTAGAGAGAATTGTATATTTTAAAGAAAAATTGATTAAATTTTTTTAAAAAGAAAATTGTTTATAACTTTTTGAAAGGCTATTACCACTGGATTGAATTAAAAATAAAAAAATATTTGGACAATTCTGAGTAATTTTAAAAACATTATATTCTACAATAATGATGAGACACAGTTAAATAAAATTCAATTTAATTAAAGTAATAATATGAAAGAAGTGAATTTTACTTTTATAATTTTTATTGATATATCTTTTTGTTAATATTATTATTCAGGTCATTAATTATTATTATTTTTATATATGAAATGTATTTTTGCATTTTATTAATGGTTGTAATCAGTTGTAACTTTTGTATAATTATTTTCCCAAAATTAGATATATAATGATTATTATTTTTTTTTGTAAGCAACTATATAATAAATTAATAATTCTATCATGATATATGATATATATATTGATATTTAAAATTAAATAGAATGATAAATAATCAAATTAATTATATTATCATAAATTTATATATTATAAATATCACTTTGTACATATAATAATATTATTCTAAATAACAATAAAATAACATTATATTTGTATATCTAACTGATAATATTTTATTTAAAGAATATATTGATAATAATATTACAATAAACTTTTATTTCAGATGATTAATATAATAATAAATATAAAGATTTATTTATATAACTTATAATAATGAATTCTAAATATTAATACTAATTATAACTCATATATAAATTTTAGTGGTATGAATTATATATAAATTATACAACAAAATATTATATATAAAATGTATAGATGTTTTTAATATGTTTTAATAAGAGATGTAACATTGTTTTAATATTTTATATTAATGTATAATATTAGTTTATAATTTTTTAAATAAATGAGAACTAGCATGATAACCTTACCGTCATGATCCCCGTTAAAATAAAAGTGCTTCAAGATGAAATCGAAGATTTTATAATTCATATAACTTATATTTTATATATTTTATAAACATATTAAAATAATATTGATATATTTTATATTATTGTAACAACTTTATATTATTTTTACCCATAAACAATATTTATTAATTTTTAGTAATAACTTTATTATTAATATTATTACTTTTAGAAATAAATTGATTGATTTTTGAAAAATAATATATTTGTTAAAAATATTTTTTTAGAAGATTCTATAGATCATTATTCAAAAATTAGTCAAATAATCTGGGTTTCATATATTTTTCACAAATTTTTTAGCTTTTCATTTAATAGAAATTTATTTAATTTAATTATGTTTTTTATATTAAATGATAAATTCTTGAAATCTCTTTCACTTGTTACTTTATAAAATTTTAAATTTTAAAATAATTATAATGATAATTATGATAAAATATAATTTTAAGTAAATTAAATTTAAATTTATTATTATTATTATTTTAAAAATATAATTTTTTTTGTGTAATCGATAAAAAAAAAAAAAAAAGCCTATATGTTATACTACTATATAAACTACTTATATAAACTATATAATCGAGTACATACAATAGTGAAAGAGGGACCTTTACCAACAGAATTTATCGAGAGTTTTATAAAATTCTCGATAATAGTCCTAACAGGAAGAATTTCGTTATTAAAAATAAATTCTGAGAGGTGTATAAGACCTTCAATTTCGACTCTCTAAAAAAACAGAAAATAATTTTAAGTGTTAGGATGGGGTATTTGCAAAAGTTTTTCAAAAATCCATCGGTTTTGACTCTCCTAAAAAAACAGAAAATAATTCTAAGTGTTGGGATGGGGTATTTGCGAAGGTCTTTCAAAAAACCCTCGGTTTTGACTCTCTTCCCAAAACAGATAATAATACTAAGTGTTGGGGTAGGGTATTTGCGAAGGTTTTTCAAAAAACCTTCGGTTTTGACTCTCACAAAAAAAACATAATATAATTCTAAGTGTTTATATGGGGGTATTTGCGAAAGTTTTTCAAAATACCCACGGTTTTGACTCTTCAAAAAAAACTGAAAATAACTCTAAGTGTGGGGGTGTGGTATTTGCAAAGGTTTTTTAAAAACCCTTAGTTTTGACTCTCTCCAAAAAACAGAATATAATTCTAAGTATAGGAAAAGAGTATTTCCGAGAGATATGCTCAGTTTTGACCTCACTCCAAAAGAAAATTTGAAAAAATCAGTATAGGTAGAGGGTCGATTTTCGCCTCACTCCAAAAAAAATCTGAAGAAATCTATGTATAGGAAGAGGATATTTAGGAGAGATATGTGAATATCTCTCGGTTTTGACTTCACTCCGAAAAAAATCTAAAAAAATCTAAGTATTCAAAAATGGTATTTCCGAGAAATATTCACATATCTCTCGGTTTTGGCTCTTCCCACAAAAGAATTTGTTAAGGTCAGTACCGAGAGATATATGAAAATCTCTCGGTTTTAAATGTCGGTACCAAAAGTTAATTGATTTGCTTTCGATATTGACCCTCTTTTTGAATTGATTTTTCACTTTCTTAATATGTTTAAACTCTTAAGCACATTAAGTGTGAGTTATTTTTTAAGAATAAGGATCGTGGTTAATTTTATAAGTGTATATGGTTGTGTTTGAATATATAAAGAATTGTATATGTATGTTTGTGTTTGATGATAATAAGGATGTGTGTAGAGTTTGATTATAAGGATGAGTTGGGATTGTGTAATGTTTTAAGGATATCAAATGTGTTAAATTATTGTTATTCAAGATTATTAGAAAGTGAAACACTAATCAAATTAACAAATTATGAAGTGATAATACCGAGAGATATACCATTAATTTTCGTTATTTGGCTTCTATACCAAAAGATGTTTAGAAAGCTTTCGATATTACAACTTCATAATTTGTTAATTTAATTAGTTTTTCACATTCTAATCTAAACTCCTAAATAAGCTAATAAATTGTGTTATTTTTTAAGTAGATGGATTGTGTTTAATTTTATAAGTTTATATATATGATTGTGTTTGATTATAAAGAATCGTATGTATGTATGTATGTATGTATGTATGTATGTATGTATGTATGTATGTATGTATGTATGTATGTATGTATGTATGTATGTATGTATGTATGTATGTATGTATGTATGTATGTATGTATGTATGTATGTATGTATGTATGTATGTATGTATGTATGTATGTATGTATGTATGTATGTATGTATGTATGTATGTATGTATGTATGTATGTATGTATGTATGTATGTATGTATGTATGTATGTATGTATGTATGTATGTATGTATGTATGTATGTATGTATGTATGTATGTATGTATGTATGTATGTATGTATGTATGTATGTATGTATGTATGTATGTATGTATGTATGTATGTATGTATGTATGTATGTATGTATGTATGTATGTATGTATGTATGTATGTATGTATGTATGTATGTATGTATGTATGTATGTATGTATGTATGTATGTATGTATGTATGTATGTATGTATGTATGTATGTATGTATGTATGTATGTATGTATGTATGTATGTATGTATGTATGTATGTATGTATGTATGTATGTATGTATGTATGTATGTATGTATGTATGTATGTATGTATGTATGTATGTATGTATGTATGTATGTATGTATGTATGTATGTATGTATGTATGTATGTATGTATGTATGTATGTATGTATGTATGTATGTATGTATGTATGTATGTATGTATGTATGTATGTATGTATGTATGTATGTATGTATGTATGTATGTATGTATGTATGTATGTATGTATGTATGTATGTATGTATGTATGTATGTATGTATGTATGTATGTATGTATGTATGTATGTATGTATGTATGTATGTATGTATGTATGTATGTATGTATGTATGTATGTATGTATGTATGTATGTATGTATGTATGTATGTATGTATGTATGTATGTATGTATGTGAAGAATAGGTTGAAGGCCGCCAAGAACACGCTTGAAAATTGTATGGGTTCTTGGGCCTCACCTAAGTTTGGGCCTCAAGATCTCCTTCAACTAGCGCTTGGACATGAGTCTGCGCGTGAGCGTGAGCCTGAACCTGAGCTTGGGTCTGGGCTCGATTGACCTTCCCACCTTCCCACATTTTCGTTGACCTTGCCTTGTGGGATCTGCTAGTGTTCTGCCTACTTCCTACAACTTTTTTTTTCATTTTTTCTTTCTTTTTCTAAATACCTACCAAACAAATATCATACTAATAATAAATAAATTCATTTAAAAATTTCCTCTATATATTAATTTATTACTTATCTTATATTTTAGTCTTTTAGTTTGAAATTATTTATGGAGTCCTCGATACAATAAATGTCTTTCAAAAATAATTATTTATTTAATAATAATAATATATATTAATAATATATTAAATTATTCAAAATCTAACCTATTTATGGTCCAATCAACCCTTCCAAAAATAATTATTTATTTAATAATAATTATATATTTTAGTTTTTTAATTTGAAATTATTTATCGAACCCATTCACAAAAACAAAATCTTCAAAAAAAAATTATTTAACAAATTAATAATATTAAATTATTCTAAATCTAACTTATTTACTATCTTATCATTTATTTTATAACCCAAAATTATTTAATTTTCAAGTCCAATCAACACTCCAATCTTATATAAATAAAAAAAAATCTGAGTCCCAATAAATAAATTTATAAAATTTATTACGAGTTCATTGCACGGATTTAAAATAAATAACTATTTTTAGAGAAAATGTTGCATTGATAGGATTTCAAAAATAATTATTTTAAATCTTAAATGTACCAATTAAATTAATAAATCAGTAAATAATATAAATTTGAATGAATTTATCCATTGTTATTAATGTTATTTTAATTTTGTTTTATACATGAAAAATAAAGTGGACGACTTTGTCTGAAAATCGTCCGGACAGAGCCACCAATAGAACCATACCAGACGAAGTCAAAAGGACCATTTAGGAAGAAGGACATGTTTTGTGGTCCACATCCGAAGCTGCGACCCTATATCCGTGCTTGTACCTGCAACTGATCCAGTATCGGCACCCTTGACTCTGCCCGCAACCTGGCCCAATAGCCCAAATTCTTGTTTGTTTTGGGCTTGTTTATTTATTTAATTCATTTTGCTTTGAAAATTGTTTTTCCCATCCTCTCTCATATTCCTATCTTCCGTCCCACTTTTTAATTAACTTCAAAATTATTTATTTATTCCTATCATTTTTATATATATACATTTCTTATATTATTTATTTTATTTAATTATTAAGTTTTTTATCATTAAATATAATTAATTAAATTTTAATATTTTTTTCTATTTTATTTATTTAATTAAAAATACAAAATATTATTATTTTTATATTATAATAGATTTAAAGTATATAAAAGATTAAAGTGTGTGTTGATTTAATAAAATATAAATATTTAATATTTTATTATATTAATTATATATATATATATTAAAATCCTTATAAAAACAATAATGAAATGATTCAATTTTTTTTATAAATAAAATTATTTATTAAATAATAATTAATAATTAGTTTAATCATAATATTTTAATTAATAATGTTATATATTAATAATTATTCAAATTAAGCCTAATATTTTACTTAATAATATTATATATTAATAATTAGTCAAACATAATATTTTTAATAATAGATTGACTTTGACCTGAATTAACAAAATCAAATATAAATAATAAATTTGTTTTTGTTGATAACTCAACACCCAAAAATCAAATATACTTCTAACATAATTGTAACATAATGAATAACCTCAATTTCCATCAATTTTTAGATAGTTGGTCATATTTGAGAATGATGTTCCTAGTGGCTTGGTCATTTGAGAATGATGTTACATGGAGAGCATCTCCAACAACAATTGCAATTATACATTAATTTTTATAAGTATTTTAAAAAATATATATATAATTAATATAATTATATATTAAATATTTATATTTTATTAAATTAGTACACATTTCAATATTTAATATATTTTATATAATTATAATATAAAAATAATAATATTTTGTATTTTTAATTAAATAAATAAAATTAAAAAAACATATTAAAAATTAATTATATTTAATAAAAAAAACTTAATAGTTAAATAAAATAAATAAAATAAGAAAGATAAATATATAAAAGGGATAAGAATAAATAAATAATTTTAGAGTTAATTTAAGAATGAAGACAAGGATGTGAATATGGGAGGGGTGGAAAAAGCACATCCTTTTGCTTTACTTGATATTAATTGCATTAAAAAAAATTAATCCTAAAAGTTATAAAATTATTAGAAATAATATGTTTATGAAAATAAAAATTATTTTTCTAATAAAGACCCGTTTGGTTACGTTTTTAACATTTAACCATTTTATTTATTTAATAAATTATGTTTTAAACCCTCAAAATTTATGAAATTAATTTTATTATAGTTATTAAATTACTTTATACCATTATAAAATGATGAAATAATTTTAGCATTTTTTAGCATTTCAATATTTTTAATACCTTTAAGATTTTAAGTCACGCCCTATAATTTTGTGCCCATTCACCTATACTTGACATGATTAAAAGTTATCTATACTCACATGTTTTATTAGGCTTCCTAAAAATATTTATATGTGATCACATGATTATTAGCATCCATTCACTTGTATATGATATTCATACATCACATGATGATCACTATATATCTTGAATGCACTTGCACGATTCTATGCCTTAATTTCTTGATTATCATCCTCCATCCATGTATGATATGAATCATATATATTTTGCATGATATGCAATTCTTTTTATCTGTGCTACAAAACTAATTCTTTTTATCTGTGCTACAAAACTAATCCATGATAAATTAGCATGATATGTACTTCTTTTTATCTGCTACAAAACTAATCCATGATAAATTAACAATCGCCTATCTAGGTGGAATCAACCGCATTATGATTAGCGCGATAAAAAAACATAAAAAAATAGAGTGTGAAATCTTTCTGGACAAAATCCGTGTGAGACATAATGTCGAGACTATTTTTCACACGTAATCAAGCACCGAACAAATTTGAACGAATATCTAAATAAATAGTATTCTCACACTAAATTTTCTTTTCCTAATTTTGCGAGAAAAATTATGTAGCAATTCATTAATCGAGAAATATTTTAAATTAATGAATTTAAAAAATGAATTAGGATCGAATCTATCATTTCGATTTTTCATCTCACTCGGAATTCGATTACAATGTAAGGCATGAGATTCACACTATTAAGTTCAATTTTATTATAGTCATTAAATTACTTTATACCATTAAAATATGATTGAAATATTTTTTAGCATTTTTTATCCCTTTAATATTTTTAATGCCGTTAATATTTTAAGTCATGCCCTATATGGTTTTTTTGCTCTTGAATCTATATTCACATGATTAATTAGGATGGTTAAGAATATTTATTTTTTATCACATGATTATTAGCAATCCATTCACTTGTATATGATATCCATACCTCACATGATGATCACTATATATCACGAATGCACTTAATTACACGATTCTATGCCTTTCTTGACTATCATAGTGCATTCATGCCTGACATTTATTTATTATTGTTCATCACAAGTGTCACCTTTGATTGAGTTTTTTTTTATCTATGTACTACGAAACTAATTAATCCATGATAAATGTCAGACTTTCGATGTTGAATAACCCTTAACATTAGGATTAACAAGGTAGGGAAAGATAAAAAACATCTAAAGAGTAAAGTATGAAATCGTTCTAAAAAATGAACAAAATTATCTGGTAAAGACAGTATGTCTTTTTGACGGGCATGTAAGACATGACGTCGATACATTTTTTTTTCACACGTAATCAAGCACCGAACAAATTTGAACGAATCTTTGAATAAATAGTGTTTTAATACTAAATTTTCTTTACCTAATTTTACGAGAAAAATTAGGTGACGATTCATTAGTTAATAAATATTTTAAATTAATGAATTTAAAAAGGAAATTCATGTCAAATATATTATATATTTTGGTTTTTTATCTCACTCAAAATTCCAGAAAAATGTAAATCATGAAGTTCAAACGATTGAGTTTAATCTATTTTCAAGTATCTGATTTAAAAATAATTTATCAAAAAAATTATTAATAAGTTGAGCGGTTTTTATCGTGTATAGTATTACTCAATGCCAACTGGATACGGTTGACATTATTCTTATTTAAAAAAAAAAAAAAAGTTGATTCAAAACTTGTTCAAATTAAAGTTTAGTAGTTAAATAGCTTCTATACTAATCAAGCTTCATCATATTTGTTAGAAATTTATAAAAACTTTAACCTTACATCAATTTTCAATATATATATATATATATATATATATATATATATATATAATTTTTTTTAAAAAGGTTACATACAATATTATATAACAAAAACTTTTCAATATATAATCTTATACAGAATTTATAAATGTTAAAAATTTACTAAATTATTTATAAATTCTTCACAAATTTCTACAATTTTGTCTTTCAAAAAATATATAAACTATTAACTTATAAATTGAGACACAATCAATCAAATTTTTTTAACATGAAACAACTTATCTACAATTTTTTTTTTAAATGCCTCAATGTTATATCATTAAAATATCTACAATAATTTTAAATTCCACTTTAAAGTTATATTCCAGATTTCAATGTTATATTCCATAAACCATTGAATATTAGTTGACATTAATTCAAGCCAACTCTTAAATGTACTAAAACAAAAGACCATACTATATCAAAGCCTAAATTCTTTGCAAAAAATAACTCAAGATCTGATCAACATTTCTTATAACATTTTGTAAAGCCAAGCATTTACTTTAAGATCATTCATGATGTCAAAGACAACTGCATCAAATTGTGCATAAAATTTATACTCTAGAGATATTTCTATAACTTTCTTTTTAAACAAGATTTATCCATTAACCAAATATATATATATATATATATATATATATATATATATATATATATATATATATATATATATATATAATTGAAGAAAAAAATGTTTATATAAAAAGACTAACTATATTAAAAAAAATTAATTTATAAAAATAAAATATTAAATTTTTACCTTATAAAAAACACTTAAATAGTATGAATTAAAAAATAAAACAAAACTAGGTCCCTGTTTTTTGGGTTTCAGGTATCCAACAGATCAATAATCATGTAATCAACCTCACTTGACCCGAAAATTGGGTTCTTAATTTGCCCGGGTGGGAAAGACCAATACCCAACCAGTGAAAATTAGGATTCGTGAATCAATTTTGAAATATTTTGGTTTTCTTATGGTAATTGATCCCTGCTGCATTAGCATAATTGAAAAGGAAAGAAAAAGTGATAGCTTGTTTAGTAAAATCTTTTGACTATAGTCAATGTAAACATTAAAATTCATTTGAATTATACAGATATACCTTTAAAGAGAGATTTAATTAACACCCATCACAAATATTATTAAGTACTGCCCACTCTGAAAATACAAGCACATTACAACAATTTATTTGATTTATTTTGAAATAAACTTAGATTAATTATTTAATTTTTAGATTGAGCTTTTGCCATGGCTGCAAACTTCTTGGCCAACTCAACGAGCACGTCAGTCTCCGGTATGACCCCAATTACAGCATCATGTAAAAGGAAACTCTTTGCCCAGACCACAAGATTAGGTGTATTGGATTCATCTATAAACTTCACATTTGCCATCTTCTCCCCTGCTTTCACCCATCCCAACAAGCTTCCAAACGCAATATCCAGATACCCAATATTCTCCCCTCCAAAAAATGTCTTCCCTTTGCTAGATTTCACAAAAGCTTCCTCTAACAAGGAAAACCCTTCCTTCACCCTCTCCAGTGTAGCCGGTTTTTCTTCCTCCGACGCCATGCGGTACTCTCTCAGAGAAGGGAACAACTGCATAAACAATGTCAGAAGAGTCTGAGTATTATTGATTATGCTCAAATCACAAAAACGAAGGACAATTAGTTAATATAGAAATATTACCTTGTCGTCTAGATAGGCAGCCCAGAAGCGGGCGATGGCGCGATCATATGGGTCGGTTGGGAGGATGGTCGGGGCGGATGACCATTGTTCGTCGATGTATTGTACTATGATAAGGGACTCGCATATGGGTTTATCGTTATGAATCAGGACTGGGATTTTCTTGTGAACTGGGTTTGATTTGAGAAGTAGTTCGGTCTTTGAGCCGAATGTCTCCTCTAGAAATTCATAGTCAATTGATTTGAGATTGAGGGCGATCTGAACCCGATTCACGTAGGGACTTGGGGACGATCCTAGGAGCTTTACTGAACCATTTCCTGCCATTTATAGAGATTTAGAGCGAAAGAGATAATGTAGATGTTTTTTATACATGTGACTTGTGAGAAGATTTTAGATATATTTGATGAACTGATGTGGGGAGATTTTATATGAGTTTTTGCCTTGGGAAGTAAGCCAGATCTCACATAATAAACAAAGCAAAAGGTTTGATAACGGTGGATTCATAGAAGTTAGTCAATATAGACCAACCGTAGGAGAGGAAGTAGAACGTCACAGATGACGATAGATGCATTGCTTTTGTTTTTAAAAAAAAACATTTTCCAGACTATTCCTTAGACTCAAATTTAACTTCTTTAAATTTGATCAAGTTTAAACTATTGTTATTCATGTATTTGGTATGCATATTTGTTTATTACTTATAGAGTATTATAGTTTTATTTAAATTTTTAATAATATAAAATTATAATTTTAGTATATATTGTTTTATAGGTATTAAATTGCTCAACTACAATCAATTTTTCATTCATGTACAGAGAAAATAACATAAATGTGTGTAGACCTACAAGAAATTAAAAAAAAAAAAAAAAACATGAATGAAGACAACACTAAAACATTTAAAGAGAACCAGTCATAAAAAAATAATAAATAAATAAATAAAATTAATGGTACAAAATAAGTTGAGGGATCCAAAAAAATATGTTTATATGAGTTCAGTAGGGATGCTTCTACATGTAATGCATTGATAAATGAGATAACTATCAAGATGGATTATCCAACCAAAATAAATATATTTAAAGATCTCTTGATGAAGCTAAAGACTGAAGGACTTGGTCTTGTCATGAATCTCATTATTTTGCTTGAGAAGGCTTTCTTACATCCGTCTATATTGAGTGTGGAAGATCATTACATCATCATGAGTGGTATTCAACAAGTCTTTATTTGTATCCTTCTGAGAAACGGCTAAGTCAGCATTAGCTTTGGAAGTCGCTGCAGATTCCCTTTCAAGATTCTGCAGCCTTGAAGACATAGCTTGTAGGCTTTGCTGTATTGGAGCCAAAGCGTCTAGAAGGATTTTATGGAAGCTCGCAGATCCCATAGAAGCTTCCTAAGATGAAGAAGGGGCAGAGGAGACAATGTGCGAACCAGCTGGAACAGAGCGAATAGGATTAGCATGAAAGCTTACCTGTATAGAGTGCTCTAGTTCTTTGTCTTGGGCGGATGCCCGGGGAACATTGTTCATCTCCCTGGAGTCAACACTAGCTCCTTGGATCTCGGCGGACAAATCCATAACATATCCTGATATATCTTCAAAGAAAAGACGATGATCAGGAAGGGAGTTTTTGGACTTTGGTGGAGAAGAACACTTGGATGTTTGAGGAGAGGGCATCCGTTCTTTAGATGCCTTCTCTTTAGACGAAGAAAAAAACTTTATAACATTGACTTCAGATGGAACTGACATGTTCTCCCTCAGTAGATAGGGTCTGCTTCTGTTCAGACGACTTTGAGGGTTCCCCCTCAACAGACGGCGTCTTCCTTGGTTTGGACGAGGGGGGAACTTCAGACGTTCCCTTCTGAACAGACGGAGGCATCTTCCTAGACGCTTGAGAGATATCCTTCTCAGAAATAGGAACAATCTTTGGAGCTTTGGATGGAAGGGGCGTCTATTCAACAAAATGACAGGAAAAGAACCGCCTTTCCTAAACAAACGATTCTCTTTGCTCGATGAGATGAGTAGTCGCATGCTCTTCATTCACCGTGATCATCTGCTCAGCTGTGAATATATTATGTGGCTCTCCTTATGGAGACTGCATCTCATCAATGTATAGCATCTTCTCATCATTGTGTGGGCAGTTTAGCTCTACACAAGATGGTTTGTTCTGAAGAGCATCCGATTGAGATGACTTGGTGCCATGAATGTATCGGAGGGCAGTGGAGCAATAGGACTCCATGAGCAGACTAAGACAGTTGAGGACATTAGCCTTCGTTTGATTCGTCTTGTCAAAGGAATTGAAATTTACTTTCCTTTGATAGAAGAGAGGAAACAGAGCACGCTCTCTGTATTTACCACAACGAGCTCTCTTCTCTTAAAAGACTCGTTGACATCCTGTATTTTTGTCCAAGAGAAGATAAGCTTCTCCGTTTTCACCAGCTCATTCGACTCTTTTGCTATATTTTTACTTGTAATAACATCAGGTATCGAGAGTGGAGTTTGTTGCACATCCATTTATCAAACATGTCGATCTTCTCAGCCAATTTCTCCTCGACATTCTTCATGATGAGGTCGAGCATCTAATTGGCTTCAAATGAATGTTCAGGAATAAATTCAGCTATGTCTTTCCCTTTCCCTACAAGCTCGACATGTTTAGAAGTGAGAAAAGGTTCTCTGAAAAATATACTTGGAGCCCCTCGGGCTTCTCTAAGCAAGGCAAACTAAGACAAGTTCTTTGAAGTTGCACATTCTAGAAGAATAGCAACAGGGCTAGCAACCGTCTAAGCGGGTGCTTCTTCAATAAAACCAGCAGCAGTAGACGAAGACACAACCTCCTGCTCTACTATAGGTAAAACAACATCAATAGGACCATCACCAGCAGCCGCTACTGGTTCGGTGAGGAAGACAACTGTTTCTTCCCTTATTTCATCTCAACGGATAGGCCAATTGGCTCAGCAGTTGGTTCAGTAGTAAGTTCCACAGCGGGAACTTCAATAATAGGCACTTCGGCTAAAGAAGGGAATGGAGGTACCTTGGAGGACGTCTGAACAGTAGTAGACGTCTCTGTCTGAACAGTTGGAAGAACATCCATTTGAACAGTCGTGTTGGTTTCCGTCTGACCAGCAGCAAGTGTAGACGCCTCAACTGGCTTCTTGCTTAGACTGGCCAAAGCATTGGCTAATCGAGGTGTAGAGATTAAGAATAGAGGAACAGAAGCAATAGGGGATTCCTCAGTTCTTGCCCTTTTAGGAGCAGAATCAACTTCGCCAGATTCTCCAATATCCGTCCTCTTCTTCTAGCTAGAGAAACTAGCGGCAGATTCCATCATTGAGGTCTTAGCCCTCTTCGCAGGGGTCTTACGATTGGAGGTCGCAGGACGTTTGGACCGAGTGGTCAACTAACCACTTGTCTGTTGAGTCGAGGATTCAGACTTCGATTCCTTTACGAGCTTCATTCGCACCATGAAATTCCTCACAATGAAGCACGTCATTTTTCTACAAGGGTTAAAAAATGCTCCCCTACCTACCGGAACTTGTAGATGCTCTAAGAGCCAGCTGAGTTGGACTTAAAAACCCACGCTCTACTTGCTCAATGGAGAAACCATCTGGCAAAGAGTAGAGAATAGAATGGACGCCTAATTGACCGACATCCCTCTAGTTATGGCCACCATATACTTGAAATGGTCTTGAGTGTAGGAATCGAAAGACCCTTCTCTCTCTTGAATCGATTTCTCCACGATGTCGTTCAGAAGGTAAAAAGGATATTTGAATAGCTTCTTCCCATTGATATTTATCAGACCGTCGATGTCCAAATATAGGGTTTGCATCCCAACAATAATCTCTACCGGAATCACGACATCGAACGTGTGACCTTCCGATGGGAGCTCAAAGAACTCAGCAAAAGAAGCTTCGGAGATAAATATTTTGATGCCCTTTCCGGAACTGAAAAACTCACGAACTTCCTTTCAATGGAGAATGAAAGAACCGCCGAGGAACTTTTTGAGACCGGACGCCTCTAGGGTTTTGAATATCGCAACGATCTCCGGCTGTTCATACTCATAGAGTGATTCGAAATCTACCTGCATAATATTTTGAGACAATAAAACAATTTTCTTAACCATCTTTAGGGTTTGAAGAGAAAGTGGAAGAAGATTATTAGGTTTTCTAGAAAGAAGGCAGAGCGCAAAATATTCTAGGGTTCTTAAAAATCTCAAAGATAGCTTGAAAATCTTTTTGGCGTGCAAGGCACCTTTAAATAGAATTTGAAAAGCAACATTTCCTAAAAAGTCATCATTAAAAGATAAATCGTCATATATTAAAGCGTTTTCCCAATAAAATCATCATTTAAAAAGACGTTATTTAAACCATCATAAGAACCATCATTAGTTAAAAGACGTGCATTAATTAATCGTCAGAGATATTAGACATATTTTTAACATAGATAGATATGTGTCTTCATGTTATTTGATATTTGGAGATATTTAAAAGATATTATCTTTATCTTATCCAAATATTTAGAAATATGACTGTTTATTTTATGGGCGGGAAAATTACATAGACAGCTCATGAGACATTACACGGTTGTCCCACTCTTCTGAAGATGAGGCGTCTAAAGATCCACATAGATAGATGTTTGTTTATTCTATCTGCATGTCTTGCGTCTAAGCTTTGTAGACGTATGTTCGGGCGGCGTCTTCTTACGCTCATCTACAGACGCATCAGCATACGTCTGTTCGGACGGTGTCTTCTTACGCTCGTCTACAGTCATATCAGCAGACGTCTGCCTTACATTTAGACTTACGACCACACTTAAATTGCAAGCTGCTTAAGCACAACTCGTCTAAACACGGTTTCTTTAGACGACTGCTGATCAATCTGATTTGAGACATCCGTCTTAACACGTCTGTCCAGTCACTTTAATCAACAAATTTCCCCCTCAATTTGTGCATACTTAATTAAATTAATTTCTCTCTAAAAGACCCAAAACATTTTTAAAGTAAGAAAACTTAGTCTCGGGGAGTGGCTTTGTGAACACGTCTGCCACTTGTTGATTTATTAGAACATATTCTAGTTGAATATGCTTCTAGTTGACATGCTCCTGGATGAAATGGTGTCAGATGTTGATATGCTTGGTTCTGGAGTGCAACACCGGGTTGTATGTTATGACAATTGCGCTGGTGTTGTCACAGAAAATTGGAGACTCGTCTGCCTGGATGTCGTAATCATTCAACTGTTGTTGAATCCACAATAGCTAAGAGCAGCAAAAGCCTACATCAAGGTACTCAGCCTCTACTGTAGACGTGGTGACATGCGTTTGCTTCTTGTTGAATCATGAGATCAGACGATCATCAAGGAACTAGCATGTCCCACTAGTGCTCTTCCGATCGATCTTGTAGCATGCATAATCTACATCAGAATAACTAATCAAATTGAAATTGGAATCCTTTGGATACCATAGTCCCACATTTTGAGTTCCCTTTAAATAATTCAAAATACGCTTAGAATCAATATAGTGAGATTATTTAGGCTAGCCTGAAATCTTCCAAAGACGCCTACAACAAACAAGATGTCTAGTCGACTGGCTGTTAAGTAGAGCAAGAAATGGATGATTCCTCTATAAGCGATGATATCGACACTCTAACCATCTTCATCCTTGTCAAGCTTGCTCGATGAATTCATTGGAGTAGAAGCAGCTGAACAACTCTCCATGCCAAACTTCTTTAGCAGCTCCCTTGTATACTTGGCATGGTTGATGAATATGTCATCTTCAAGTTGACAAACTTGAACACCAAGGAAGAATGTCAATTATCCCATCATACTCATCTCGATCTTGTCCTGTATCAACTTAGAAAATTTCTCACATAGTTTGGGGTTAGTTGACCCAAATATGATATCATCAACATAAATTTGAACAATTAATATGTGAGAATTTTTAACAAATCTAAATAATGTTTTATCTACAGTGCCAATTATAAAATCATGATCAAACAAAAATTTATTCGAATTGTCATACTAGCTCTAGGAGCTTGCTTAAGACCATATAAGGCTTTGTCAAGTTTAAAAACATAATTAGGCAAGGAGTGATCTTGAAAGCCACACGACTGTTCAACATATACATCCTCATTTAAAATTCTATTTAAAAATGCACTTTTCACATCCATTTGATAAACTTTGAAATTTTTAAAAGATGCATAAGCTATGAAGATTCTAATAGCTTCAAGTCTAGCGACATGGGAAAATGACTCCTCAAAGTCAATTCCTTCCTTTTGTCTATAACCTTGAGCTACCAATCGGACTTTATTTCTCACAACCAAGCCATCTTCACTAAGCTTATTTCGAAAAACTCATTTGGTTCCAATAACCGATTGATCAGTCCGTCGTGGAGTCAGATGCCACACTTTATTTCTTTCAAATTGATTCAACTCCTCCCGCATGGAATTGATCCAATCTGGATCAAGCAGTACTTCATCGATTTTCTTTGGCTCAATTTGAGAAATAAAGGTGGAGTTTGTAATTTCATCCCATAATTTGTGTCTGGTCCTTAAAGGAGCATTAGGATTACCAATTATTAATTCAGGTGGATGATTTCTGTTCCATTTGAAGCTTGGTCCTAAAGGATTAGACGTCTAATCAGATGGCCCCGCGACGTCCGGACTGTCAGTCGTCTGCTGACTTATAGTCTGGTCGTCTAGTTGAATATCAATTGGATCAGCCGTCTCATCAGATGTGTTAATTCTTTTGACAGAGACTTCATCATCACTATCAGATTAGAGAGTAGCAGCTTCCAACCTGTTGGCAACTTTAATGATCTCATTAGAGTTATTTTCAACAGAATCATCACAAACAACATGATAAGATTCTTCAACAGTTAGAGTTCGTTTATTATACACTTTATAAGCTTTATTAACTAAAGAATAACCTAAATGATTTCAGTATCTTCTTTAGCATCAAAAGCGGTCAAATGATGTTTCCCATTATTATGAATAAAACACTTACATCCAAAAATCATAAAATACAAAACTTTAGGAGAACTGCTTTGAATCGCACTTAGAAAGAGAAATTTTCTCTGGAGATTTTTTTCTCACATCGGGCACGACCGGCACATCAACGCCGCCGGAGCTTTTGACGTCGGAATGATCTCAAATTTCTCTAGTAGGTGCGCCTCTTTCCCCCCTACAATCTGACCGAAGGAATTTCAATTTGAACGGAGGAATCGGAAGAAATCACGATTATAGTTTCTAGATCGGATATTTAGGTCGTTTTCGGCACGATCGGCACAATCGGCACGATCGGCACAATCGGCACGATCGGCACATTCGGCACGATCGGCACGATCGGCACGAACAACACAAACGACACGGATTCTTGCCGCGACCGCGCTTCTACATCGGAAGTCAGCCGCCATCCTCCAGCACCTTCGATCGGTTGTCGTGCGCCCTCTGGAACGTGTTATGTTGTGCAAGGAACGGTCGCGGTCATCTTCTCTTACCGTTTACCGGAACATTTCGTCAAACCCCCTTTTGCAGAGACTTGACGTCAAATCGGCGTCGGTCGCCCTCCTCTCCTCACTTTTCGTTTACAGGTTAGTTCGGACCTCGTTCGGGACATCAAACCACACCGCGAGGCGCGGGTAGGTCTCCATTGAACTTCTTTATCGTCGTTTGAATCAAGTGTTCGGTCTGGAGGAAGCTTTCGTAGCTACAGACCGTTCCAAAATTGCTTAAACCCTTTCTTGTTTGAGCAATTATTTTCAAGCCCCTGTTCCGGTGCGATTGGTTTCCAATCGTGCTGTTTGTGCCCACCCTTTGCTGCAGAATTCCAACCTCTGTGGCTCCTTTGAAGATTAGGCAGTTTGCGCTTGATCTTTCCAATGACTGGTACACGCCTGTCCAGTGTAGTTACTCGGGCAAGGGGCGTCCTTCAAGTCCGCCCTGATGATCCTAAGAAGGTGCTGAAGGGGCCGTCGACAAGCAGCAAGGCTAGGTCTGATAGACGAACTCGCAGGTCTCTTAACAATCCCAGGAAACAGAAGCCAGAAATCATGGATGAAGTCTTAAACAACGGAGAAGATGCGCCTATTGATTCTATGCCAAATACATCATCGGGTATGAGTTCTTTTCCACATGCTGATGAATTACATGAGAATAGTTCTATTGGGGATTCATACTGTAACAATATGCATGTTCATAATAGAAATGATAGGATTGAATTGATAGAAAAAGACAGTACTGCATATAGAAATGATAGGACTTTAATTCCAGAAAATTCTGTTGTTACTGGACTTGTTGCACAGAATGGACAGAAGACACTAAATGCGCCCAGGATTCTGAAACTGAGGCTAAAATTGCAGGATCTTCTAAACAGCCTGCACATCGAGTTGAAACTGTTAAAGGACATAGTCTAACAGAATCTGGAAACACTGAAAAAATTGGATCTAAGTTAGAGCTATTCATGGAAATAAATTCAGCTAAATTAGAAAATCCTAATAATACAGATATAAAGGATGATGAACTGAACTTGATTGGTATAGCCAATGGTGAAAGCTTGACTGGAAATTATATTGATTCGTTGATTGATGACATCATGAATGACAATCTGGGTCTGGGTATGGATCTCATGGAAGCTACAAATAAGTTGGGTCAGAATTTAAGTCAGGGTATAAGAGGTGAAGAATGTATGAAACTAGAAGAATTAGCCAACGGCTTTCGCTTGGCCGGGTCTAATGAGGGGTTAGCCAACGGTTTTCGCTTGGCCGGGTCTAATATGGGGTTAGCCAACGGTTTTCGGGTGGCTGGGTCTGAAAAAGATAATTTGGTTGCAAAAAAGTTGGGTCTAACAAGGGTGGATAACATGAATATTCAAGTCATTGATCTTGAACACGCCGGTCCTGGATACACTAAAACTACTCATCGCATTGGTCATATCTCTTCAAATGCCGGTCCTAGCTCTTCAAACGTCGGTCATAGCTCTTCAAATGCTGGTCCTAGCTCTTCTAATGCCAGTCCTAGACCTTCTAATATCAGTCCTAACTCTTCTAATGTCGGTCCTATCTCTTTAAATGTCGGTCCTGACATCACATATCCATCTTCTACCGGTCCTAATCGCTAAGATAATAAATCTACTAACAAAGCTATGAGCCACTGGTCGAATCAAAAGAACCAAAGCATAGATGTTGATTTGGAATCAGACGATAGCACTGACTATGATGAAACAATAATATGCGACCTCGAATATCATAAATCCATGAAGAAGATATCGACAACAAAGATCAAACCAAAAGCAAAGAGGCATAATTCTTCCAAAACAAGTGCTGAAATTGAAAAGATCGATCAAGAAACTAGATCGAATAATTCTAAAACAGCTAAGAAGGGTAAGAATGAATCGAAAATCAAAGAAAGGAAAAACATGAAGGCAAATAACTCAAGTTCTAAGAAGAAAGCTGAAGTAAATCCCAAGGAAACTATGACACCCGAGGCTAACCCTGAGATATTGAACCTGGGTGCGTTTTCTCCACTCGTTAATTTGGATCCTGAAATGCCAATTGATAGTATTCAAAAGAGGAAAACTGATACACAAGAGAAGAGCACTAAAGGGGATATTCTAAAGAAGATTGGAACAATTGAAGGCAACGGTTTTGTGGGAAATATAAGGGTTAGATGGGCCGAAAAGAACAAACAAGTCAGGAAAGATAGCATCCCTGATACAGTCACCTCCTCAGATCCTCTTACTGCTGCAATTCCTGGCAAAGAAAATACTCAAGCTGATAACAAGGATCTTACTGCTGGTCCAACGTGGTCAATGAGGAAAAACGAAATAGCAAATTTGGCAAGACTGAGAAACCAGATGAAGAAGCTATTTTTCCAAATTAATAAACAAGAGATTACGATGCCCCAAGAAAGAAATGATCAGTTGAATGCTCAGTTCAAAAGTCATCTAAAGAATTGGAATCTCTTCAACAAAGACCAATATGATGAAGTGATCAAGTGGACGGTTGACGCCATGAAGGAAATTTCGAAATGTAATAAAACAAAGGTGTACACTATCATGAGCAACCCAAATAAAACTTGGCAAGAAGGAAAGGTGTGAAATGGAAATACCATGAGCGATCCAGAAAAGGGGAAATTCCAAATAGACACCTTATTCCCAAAGGTAATTACACTTGATCATCCGCACCGATTTGAGCTCCCACCCGAAATTGAAGAAAAATGTGTCAAGGCATGGGAGTTTGTCATAGTTGGTCATTTTATGGGCAACATGAAAGCACCATTTGCTGAGGTTAAAAGAACGTTGATGGGTCAGTGGGAATCCTCTGGTCTAGAGAGGATCACAATCAATGATCACGGATTCTACTTTCTATCCTTCAGGAATGGAAGCGAAATAAAGTCGATCATAGAGAGCGAATATACTTTTATCAGGGGAAAAAGATTCAAGTTGTACAAGTGGAGCGAAGAACTTAATACTAATCATAGACCGCCTGAACTTGAACAAATCTGGGTAAATCTCAAGAATGTTCCACCACACATGTGCAACCCGATGGGCCTGGCCTATATTTCAAGCATTATAGGCAAACCACTTATGTTTGACCCAGCAATGGAAGGTTACGAGCGTGCATCTGTGGCCAGAGTTAGTGTCGAAATCCATCCAAGTAGCTCTCTTCCAATCAAGCTTGAACTTAAAGATAGACTGGGAAATTTATTTGACATTGGAGTACAATACGAATGGAAACCAAATCGATGTATATGGTGTAGCACTTTCACACACGCTACGAATAAATGTCCAGTCAATAATAATCTAAATTCGAAGGCCAATAACAACACTCAAGTAAGCGATATCAATGACTCTAACCAGGCTCAGGTTGAGAGAAATGTGAACAGGTCTGAACTTAACAGCAATGAATGCACTAAGGATGATAAGATGGGCAACCAAAAGCAAGAACAGATAAGGGTAAGGAAGAATATAGGAAAAAGAATGAAGTGGGTAAGGGTACAAGCTGGCCCTACTAACGTTGATCATATTGGTCATGTTCAGGGCACCGGTCCTAGGGATTCAGTTTTCTCAAGAATAGGTCCTGTTCAAAATGTCAGTCCTGGTCAGGGTATCGGTCCTGATAAAGCTGGACATAGACACACCAGTCCTAGAGCTTCTCATAAAGCTATTGTTCCTAGCCATATTGACCATATTAAGCCTGGTCTTGGACTTGTTGATCATGAAACTACTCAAGCTATCGGACTTGCTACTACAAGTCCTGATGAAAAATGTGCAACCATTGCTGATCCCGGCTATATTGGTCATAATATTGGCATAAGTCCTATTATTGTGGATGATACTATTGTTGGTCCTAACTCCGCCGATCCCAATACTGATCAAAGAACTGGTCTTGATGTAACTACATGTCCTAGTTCCAAAGTTTCTGAAATTCAAAGATCTATGGGACGGGGAATACTTGGCCCATATGAAACAAGCAAAATTGGATCTGAAGGCACTCCAATAGGTCGTGAGTCTACTCTTCACAATTCTAGGAATGCAAGCAGGAACCTAAAAAACAATGTCATCAAAATTCGAAATGACCTGACCCTTGGGCTCAGAGCCACCTTTCGAGATGATGAACAGGAGAATCTTGGAATAAATAATAAAGAAGCTCTTGAGAATGGACTGGGAAATCTTGGGTTTTGTGAAATCAAAAGATCAAGTGCAGAAGAAGACAATTTGGTCTTGAATAAGGCAGTGAGCCTTAATTCTGAAGTAGGGCGAATAAAAACCGATAACAAACATGAATCTATTAGTGAAGAGGTTCAAAGTCAGAAAAGACCTACTAAAGCAGAACAAGATGAAAATCGAAGACAAAGCAGAAAGATCCTGGATTCAGAAGCTACTAAATCTATCACGGGAGAAGATGAGATCTACATGAGGCAACCCTCACTAAATGGCAATAGTATTCCATGTAATCAAACTGTAGCCATTGAGGATAGTGAGGCAAGTGATGCTTATGATTTCTCTGATGAAGAGGTCCAGGACAGTCTGGAAAGTCAGGAACCCAACACATATATTCATTCATGAATATAGTGACATGGAACATAAGGGGACTCAATGACCCTCTAAAATGTAAAGAAATCAGGAGGATCATTGAGAATCAGAAGATCACTATTATGAGTATTCTTGAGACAAAAGTCAAAAGTTGAAACGTTGAGAAGGTTAGCAAACTGTGTATTGATAGTAGCTGGGAAATCATTCACAACTCAAATGACAAAACGGGCAGAATCTGGGTTATTTGGGATAACAAAGTTGTTGAGGTGATGACTCTTTTTTCGAATGATCAAGCAATCCTGGTGGAGGTCAAAGATAGAATCACAAGAATCGTGTTTAATCTTGCTATTATCTATGGTAGCAACTCAAGCACGGAAAGAAGACTCCTCTGGAATTGTCTTAGAAACTGGATCGGTATTGATAAATCTTGGGCTGTCCTCGGTGATTACAACGTAACTAGAAACGAATCTGATCGTAGCCCAGAATCTGAAATTACTCGGGATATGATTGAATTTAATGACTGCATCAGAGATATGGGTTGTATCGAGCCTACCAATTCTGGGAACTTCTTCACTTGGTCTTCTACGAGAGGGAATGAACAAATTAGAAAAAGTAGAATTGACAGATGTCTGGTAAATGAGAACTGGATTAACCAATTTCCGAGAAGTCAACTTCATGTTTTAAATCCGGGTATATCTGATCACTGTCCGATTAAATTGTTCTGGGAAAAGGAAGAAAGGTTCAAAAGGCCCTTTAAATTTTTCAATTTTTGGATGGATAACGATAAATTCAAGGGTATCCTCGAAAGCGTATGGTCAACAAATGTCAGAGGTTCCAACATGTACAGAGTTTCTGAGAAGCTTAAGCTCCTGAAGAATCATCTCCAAAGCTTTGACAAGAAGAAGTTTAGCAATATCTCCAATAGAGTTCTGGCTGCTAGAGAAGAACTGGAAGAGGTTCGGAAAAAGTTATTAAGAGATGATAGTGATGAACAACTCAATGAAACAGAAAGATATGCGCTTGAAAACTTCAGGAAGCTGAGTCTGCTTGAAGAAAATTTTGTTAGACAGAAATCAAGACAGAGCTGGCTTTCGTTGGGTGACAAAAATACAGCTTTCTTCTACAGAAAATGCAAGGCTAGAAACATGAGAAACAATGTGTACAGGCTGAAGAATGATGATGGTGAATATGTTAAGGGTCAAAAGGGTGTCCAAGATCTGGCTATTGATTTCTATAAGCAGCTTATGGGTACAAGAAAGCAGCATCAAAGTCACCTGAATACCTTGTATCAAATTATTGATAGGAAAATCTCTGCAGAAGATAGTCGCGAGTTGATAAGGGTGGTCACGAAGGTTGAGGTTAAAGAAGCTCTGTTTAGTATTGATGGGAATAAAAGTCCGGGTCCTGATGGGTTTAATGCACAGTTCTTCAAAGATAATTGGTCGGTTGTGGGTAAAGATGTTATTGATGGGGTTCTGGAGTTTTTCAAAAACAGGAAGATGTTAAAGCAATGGAATACAGCGGTCCTAACCTTGATCCCCAAAACTGCGGTACCTGAGAAAGTACAAGATTTCAGACCAATTTCCTACTGCAATGTGATTTATAAAATAATTTCAAAAATCATTTCTAAACGTTTTAAAAATGTTATAGGAAAAATAATAAATCTTAATCAATCTGCATTCATCCCCGGTAGGACAATCTCTCATAATATTCTTCTCATGCAGAGCCTATTAAAAGGCTACGGGAAAAAGAAAATATCCCCGAGAGTGGCTTTCAAAATAGATATCAAGAAAGCTTTTGACTCTGTTAGATGGGAAGCCATTCGAGACTTTCTGGTTGTTTCTGCTTTTCCTATGATTTTTATCGATTGGATTATGCAATGCGTTTCATCATCCTGCTTTGTTGTTAGCGTCAATGGAGTCCACAGAGGCTATTTCAAGGGTGAAAACGGGGTAAAGCAAGGGGACCCCCTCTCTTCTTACCTTTTCGTAGCTATCATGGCGATCTTTGAGAGCATTTTCGCGATGTTCCAAAAGAATCGTCCATACATCTTTCACCCATTCTGTGAGGTAGAGGAGGTAACACATTTATGCTTTGCTGACGATTTGTTCATTCTAGCGCACGTGGACGTTGATTCCATTAAAACTATTAGGGTTGCACTAACGTTCTTTTCTGAGGTAACAAGTTTAACTATTAATGAAAGCAAAAGTGTGGCATTTTATGGAGGCGTGAAGGACGAAACAAAACAGGACATCTTCAACATCATGGGCATCAAGGAAGGCAGATTTCCCATAAGGTACTTAGGAATTCCGTTAACTGCGAAGCAGATCGAGATCTCACACTGCAAGCGGTTGATTGAAAAGGTAAAAAACACGATATCTGGCTGGGCAGCGAAAAAACTTTCTTATGCAGGGAGGATCGAACTTATCAAAACCGTGGTTATGGGCATAGTTGGCTATTGGGCGCAGCAAATGGTCATTCCGAAGAAGGTAATGAAGGAACTCGACACACTGATGAGAAACTTTATCTGGGGTAATAGTAGAAGAGGAGGAAAGAAAGTCAAATGGACCGCTCTCTGCAAACCGAAGGACGAGGGAGACATCGACTTGAAGAACTGTATCGAGTGGAACAAGGCTCTAACCTTCAAGCATCTATGGGCTTTGGAGCGCAATCAGGAGTCACTATGGATCAAATGGGTGCATACGAGATTTATGAAACACGAAACCAGCATCTGGACCTGCAAAATTCACGAAGGTATGAGCTGGTCTCTAAAAAAGATTCTTAAACTAAGAAGCGATATTGCAGATCTTTATGACATCCGACTAGGGGACGGGAAAGGCACTCTATTCTGGCACGACCCTTGGTTTGAAAACCAGCCTATCATCGACAAGGAGCAGTTTCAAAATACTCGTATCAGAAGGGACTGCGCAAAAGCGAAAATCAGAGACATCAAATACGGGAATTGGAACTTGCTCTTGAGAAGAATTCCAGAAGGAAAGAGGATACTTGATCATATAAGTAACATACAACTACACGACAGACCGGATATTCATGAATGGAAAGCTGAGGACAATGGGAAGCTGGTATTGAAGAAAATATGGGAGGTAATCCGGGAAAAAGCGCAGAAAGTAGAATGGGCTCCTCTTGTATGGTCAACGAAGATTATCCCTCGACACCAGTTCATCCTATGGCTCGCCTTCTGGGAAAGACTCAGCACACGTGATCGTATCAGTAAGTATATGAACATCCCGGACGCGAGCTGTCTTCTATGCATAGGAAATGAAGAAACCATAGATCACCTATTCGGGAGCTGTTGTATTGTTTCGGAGCTTTGGGACAGATTCTATAAAAGCCTGGAGCTGATCAGTTTCCCGAGCAAATGGAATGAAATCAAAGAAGCGGCACTACTCAAAGCCAAGGGAAATAGATTTGCAACAAGCGTGTTCAAGTGCGGCTTTGGAGCAGTGGTGTATAACATTTAGCAAGAACGGAATGCAAGGGTATATGACAGAACCCGCAGGAGCATTGACGAGTTATGGAAAGATATTGTATCGGATTCCAGCGCCCTCGCGGGAACGTGGAGAGGAATTCCAAACACGGAGCAGAACTAGAATATCTGCAGGAACTGGAATTTACCGTTTTTTAAACTCACTAGAATTGAAAGCATTGTAAACAGATAATTCATTTACGTTTTTAGCTTTTATTCAGAATGTTACGACTTCAAAATCATTCTAGGCCTGTCTAAAATGATCTCTTAAACTCGTGGTTTTTTTCCAGTTTTTGGGAAGTTTTAATGAAATGACGCTAAGTCGTTTTCCCCAAAAAAAAAAAAAAAAAAAAAAAAAAAAAAAAAAAAAACTTTAGGAGTTCTTCCATAAAATATTTCGTAAGGTGTTTTATTAAAACGTTTAATAATCATTGACCTGTTTTGTGTATAGCAAGTTGTGTTTATGGCTTTTACCCATAATTTTTTAGAAATACATAAGTCGGTTAGCATAGATCTTGTTGCTTCCTTTAGTGTTCTAACTCTCCTCTCATCAACACCATTTTGCTGTGGAGTTCTAGCACTAGACAACTTGTGTCTAATACCAGACTCCTCAAGGTAAGAGGATAGACGTTTGTTGGTGAACTCGGTTTCCCAATCACTCCTGATTTTTATAATACATAAAGATTTTTCGTTTTGAAGTCTTTTAAGGATCTTAATCAAATTCTCAGCTGTTTGATCCTTAGATGCAAGAAAAATAACCCAAGTAAATCTTGAAAAATCATCAATTATGACAATGGTGTATCTCGTTCCTCCCAACTTATTACTGGGACTAAAAAGATCCATGTGCAATAATTCCAGGCATCGGTCGGATTGAGAATTCCCTTTGCTTTTAAAGGTTGACATGGTCTATTTGCCCAGCTGGCAAGCAGGACGTACATTATCTTTTGAAAAATTCAATTTAGGCATTCTAAAAACTAAATCTTTCCAACAATTGGTGTTAATGGTTTTAAAATTAAGATGATTTAATTTATTATGCCATAGCCAATTTTGATCATTTTTGGCTATCATGCATACGGGATTAGATATCTTATTTTTCCAGTTAATATTGTAAGAGTTTCCTACTCTAATTCCGGTCAGTAGGGTGTTGCCCTACTGATCCTTAACCAGATATGCATGTGTTTGAAAATCAATAGTATATCCATTATCACACAACTGGTTTATACTAATCAGGTTACAACACAAGTTTTCAACAAGTAGCACGTTATTTATGGTCAGGTTACCATGGATAATCTTAACCTTACCCACAGTTTACCTTTGTTGTTGTCACCAAAAGTGATCTTAGGGCCAGTGCACTTTGTTGTTTCAGTCAGCAGACGTCAGTCACCTGTAATGTGTCTGGAGCAGTTGTTGTCCAGATATAAGATAAACTCCTCCAAGTAGTTGATCTGATGTACCTATAAATATACATATTTACAGCTTTTAGTACCCATATTTAATTGGATATGGGGTTAATAAATCCCTTGAGAATCCATATTTGGGTTATTTTGATGGATTTCCCATGTTGTGTTGTGAGCAGTGCGTATTATTTAGGCTTAGCAGACGTCTTACTACCATCAGATGTTCTATTAACCTTAGAGGATGGTTTTTATTGAAAACTCTTTGACTTCCTGTCAGGTTTTGATTTTCCAGACTTGATGGCTACCCCCTTCTTGGGTTTTAGTCATCTTTTGGTTGGCTTTACATAAGTAATCTCATCCTTTAAATTTAAATCTTCACAGTTTGGATCAATTCCTTTTTCAGTTAAACCCCTAACAAAGCTTATAGTCTTAAGTTTGTCCTTCATTGGGTTTAACTTCTTATTGGCCTTATCTGAGATTCCATTGTCAAATCCTAAACCGAATTTGTATCCGGTAGGCCTTAGCAAACTGATTTGTTGTCTAACTACATTCCTAGACTTCGTCTAGGAACTAACCACATATGTAAAACGTTGGTTTTCAGAAGAAAGAGTTTGGATCTTTTCCTTAAGCTTCTCATTCTTAGATTAGCGCTCAGCCATTTTGTTTTTAAAATCCTTTGGTTCAGATGCTTTAGATGAAGAGGTGTTGTCGGTTTTGTTCTTCGAACTCATCTCATTGAAATAGTCTGACAACTTCTTGTACTCACTGACCATGTCATTGAGTGCAGCAGTTAAATCATCTCTTGTGAACTCCTCTGAGGAGAAATTAAATACCTCATATTCATTATCTTCCATGAAGCATTTGACTTCTTCATCATCACTATCGCTTGATGATGAGTCGTTTGAATTGCTTTCGGCCCACTTGCCTTTGCTTTCAACAGCCAAAAGAGCATTATGCTCCTTCTTGTTCTTATCATCCTTCCTCTTGTCATCCTGCTTCGGCTTTCTGAATTCAGCCTTGAAGTGTCCTAATTTATTACAATTAAAACACTTCAAGTTAGGCTTGTAGTCACTCTTATTATTGTTAGTATTTGAAGAGCTTGAGTTAGAGTTGGTCTTCTTCATGAATTTGCCGAATTTCTTTACGAAGAGAGCCATGGCGTCGCTGTTGATCTGCTCAGTAGTAGTCTTTACAACAGTGACAATCGATGGCTCCTCATCACTCACCAGCGTCTTGGTAGTGATACATGATGTTGATGGCTCCTCTTCGTTCCTAGAGTTTATTTCAAACTCGTAGGCCTTCAGATCGGCGAATAGATGATGTTATTCTATCTTGTTGAGGTCTTTGGATTCCCTCATGGCCATCATTTTTATATCACATTCTCTGGGCAGAGCATGCATAACATTGATTGCAACCTCCCTGTTGTTGTATGTCTTGCCCAAAGCGGAGAGATTGACAACGATCTTACTAAATCTTTCATCGAATTCAGTCATCCTCTCTATGGGACGCATCTTGATGGTGTTGAACAGCTGTGTGACAACCATGAATTTGTTTTCTTTTGTTTGTTCATTGCCCTCGTATAGTTGGATCAACTTATCCCAAATTTCTTTGACAGAGGTGTACTGAACATGTTGTCATCTAGTGTCTTATAGAGAATGTCTTTTGCCAAGTTGTCGAGGTTGTTCTTCCTCTTATCTTCAGCGGTCCACTCAGACCTCAGTTTCTCCTTCATCTCAGGAGTGCATTTGGGGTTATTAGTGGAGCTAGCCTTCATTATCTTCATTGGACCATCGATGATGACATACCACATGTCATCATCTAAGGCACCCAAATGAGCTAGTATCCTTAGTTTCCAGTGATCATAGTTATCCTTTAAGAACATAGGGATTCTGTTGAGAATGGTAGACATGGTTCAGGAAACTGACGATGCTTGAAAATAGAAAACTTGGTTCTCATACCACTTGTTAGGATCGACGTCGACTATAGAGACGGGGTCTGACTATAGATAACAGCTTTCAAACTTCGATTCGATGTTAATCATGTGAATGATTAAGATCTGTTTCTATTCCTCACAAATCATCGCAAACTCTTGAACGAATTCAAGTGCAGAACTACTTGCTAGATTTGAAACGTCGGGAAGAGCGATTGCAAGGAGCGAAAGGTAAAAGATATAGGGAGTTTTATGGATGTTGGAGATTAAAACTCCTACGTCACCCTTCTTCCTAAACATGAAGGATATTCACTAGAAGACTTTGATTGGTATAGAACAACACTACACAAACTTAGTTAGAAAACACCAAACTTAACAATTGTCTGCTCTGAACTTCTAGTTAACTCTCTATTGAACAGAACAACCTCTGTTCAACTTACAATACTGAAATTCCACAAAAAAATGATAGTATATGGATTACAGAAATTTCACAACGTGAGTAGTTAATTCGCACTTGAGCTTGAGAGATTTAGATAATTAGATAGCAAGAGCGAGTGTAACTTGTTAACTTTGAGTGAGCAATCAGAGATTCACCATTGTCCTTAGATGGCTATTTATACTTGAAATCACAACAACGATCAAATCTTCCTTTTGTACATGTGACATGTATCCGTTGGACGGACGCCAATAGTACGATAGTTCAGCAGAGCATATGCATTGGGATCGTGGTCGTACAAGACTGATAGTGCGCTGAATATTCTCTAAGATTGGGTTGTACTGGAAGGTACAAAGTGCCGCGGGAAATTTGAATAAAGGCATATGTGGCAGTTGTTCATTTGTTAAGGTCATCTGGCTTGTCAAAATATTGATAATGAACATTGTAGATGAGCTGGATGGATAGACGAATGCTTCCTTCAGACGACTGTTGAAGCAAGGCATCAGACGCTTCTTCAGACCACGTCTGATGAAGTTAGACGACATCTGCTCGCGCTCTTCTTCAGACCACGTCTGATGAAGTTAGACGACGTCTGCTTGTGCTTTTCTTCAGACCACGTTTGATAAAGTTAAACGACGCCTTCTCGCGCTCTTCTTCAAACCACGTCTAATAAAGTTAGACGACGTCTACTCGCGCATTATTTAGACCACGTCTGAAGTAATTAGACGACGTCTGCCCGCGCATTACTCAGACCACGTCTGAAGTGATTAGACGACGTCTGCTCGCGCATTACTCAGACCACGTCTGAAATAATTAGACGACATTTGCTCGCGCATTACAGACCACGTCTGGAGTAATTAAACGACGTCTACTCGCGCATTACTCATACCACGTCTGAAGTAATTAAACAACGTCTACTTGCGCATTATTCAGACCACATCTGAAGTAATTAGACGACGTTTGCTCACCCATTACTCAGACCATGTTTGAAGTAATTAGACGACGTCTACTCATGCATTACTCAAAACACGTCTGAAGTAATTAGACGACGTCTACTCGCGCATTACTCAGACCACGTCTAAAGTAATTAGACGACGTCTGCTTGCGCATTACTCAGACCACGTCTGAAGTAATTAGACGACGTCTATACGCGCTTTCTTCAGACTACGTCCGAAGAGACATACTTTTTTAGATCTGTACCTGCACCAAAGTATATTACCCAACTTAGTTTTGTTCAAGTCACAACTTAGTTTTGTTCAAACCACGTCATTAAAACTATGTCGAACTTATTCTCTTAAATTAATTTATTATTTCATAATTAATTAATTTTCTCTTTCCTTTATTTAATTTAATCTAACACTATCTTCCGTGACTTATATCGCAAGTTTAACTTGTTGAACATCTACAATCAAGCTTGAGGAGGAATGTGTATTGTCACAATTAATAATCACGTGTTTGACTCACTAATTTATTCGATGGAAGAAAAAATGTTTATATAAAAATACTATAACTATATTAAAAAATATATATAATTTATAAAAATAAAATATTAAATTTTTACTTTATAAAAAATACTAAAATAATATGAATTAAAAAATAAAACAAAACTAAGTCCCTGTGTTTTGGGATTCAGGTATCCAACAGATCAATAATCATGTAATCAACCTCACTTGACCCGAAAATTGGGTTCTTAATTTGCCCGGGTGGGAAAGACCAATACCCAACCAGTGAAAATTAGGATTCGTGAATCAATTTTGAAATATTTTGGTTTTCTTATGGTAATTGATCCCTGCTGCATTAGCATAATTGAAAAGGAAAGAAAAAGTGATAGCTTGTTTAGTAAAATCTTTTGACTATAGTCAATGTAAACATTAAAATTCATTTGAATTATACAGATATACCTTTAAAGAGAGATTTAATTAACACCCATCACAAATATTATTAAGTACTGCCCACTCTGAAAATACAAGCACATTACAACAATTTATTTGATTTATTTTGAAATAAACTTAGATTAATTATTTAATTTTTAGATTGAGCTTTTGCCATGGCTGCAAACTTCTTGGCCAACTCAACGAGCACGTCAGTCTCCGGTATGACCCCAATTACAGCATCATGTAAAAGGAAACTCTTTGCCCAGACCACAAGATTAGGTGTATTGGATTCATCTATAAACTTCACATTTGCCATCTTCTCCCCTGCTTTCACCCATCCCAACAAGCTTCCAAACGCAATATCCAGATACCCAATATTCTCCCCTCCAAAAAATGTCTTCCCTTTGCTAGATTTCACAAAAGCTTCCTCTAACAAGGAAAACCCTTCCTTCACCCTCTCCAGTGTAGCCGGTTTTTCTTCCTCCGACGCCATGCGGTACTCTCTCAGAGAAGGGAACAACTGCATAAACAATGTCAGAAGAGTCTGAGTATTATTGATTATGCTCAAATCACAAAAACGAAGGACAATTAGTTAATATAGAAATATTACCTTGTCGTCTAGATAGGCAGCCCAGAAGCGGGCGATGGCGCGATCATATGGGTCGGTTGGGAGGATGGTCGGGGCGGATGACCATTGTTCGTCGATGTATTGTACTATGATAAGGGACTCGCATATGGGTTTATCGTTATGAATCAGGACTGGGATTTTCTTGTGAACTGGGTTTGATTTGAGAAGTAGTTCGGTCTTTGAGCCGAATGTCTCCTCTAGAAATTCATAGTCAATTGATTTGAGATTGAGGGCGATCTGAACCCGATTCACGTAGGGACTTGGGGACGATCCTAGGAGCTTTACTGAACCATTTCCTGCCATTTATAGAGATTTAGAGCGAAAGAGATAATGTAGATGTTTTTTATACATGTGACTTGTGAGAAGATTTTAGATATATTTGATGAACTGATGTGGGGAGATTTTATATGAGTTTTTGCCTTGGGAAGTAAGCCAGATCTCACATAATAAACAAAGCAAAAGGTTTGATAACGGTGGATTCATAGAAGTTAGTCAATATAGACCAACCGTAGGAGAGGAAGTAGAACGTCACAGATGACGATAGATGCATTGCTTTTGTTTTTAAAAAAAAACATTTTCCAGACTATTCCTTAGACTCAAATTTAACTTCTTTAAATTTGATCAAGTTTAAACTATTGTTATTCATGTATTTGGTATGCATATTTGTTTATTACTTATAGAGTATTATAGTTTTATTTAAATTTTTAATAATATAAAATTATAATTTTAGTATATATTGTTTTATAGGTATTAAATTGCTCAACTACAATCAATTTTTCATTCATGTACAGAGAAAATAACATAAATGTGTGTAGACCTACAAGAAATTAAAAAAAAAAAAAAAACATGAATGAAGACAACACTAAAACATTTAAAGAGAACCAGTCATAAAAAAATAATAAATAAATAAATAAAATTAATGGTACAAAATAAGTTGAGGGATCCAAAAAAATATGTTTATATGAGTTCAGTAGGGATGCTTCTACATGTAATGCATTGATAAATGAGATAACTATCAAGATGGATTATCCAACCAAAATAAATATATTTTTAAAAAAAAAAAAATCACTCGTTTGTTGTAACCCTCGAAAAAAATCATTTAGTTTTGGTTTTCGTGAAAAACTCGAAATTTGAGAATTTTAATATCGATTTACGTGTCAATTTTTAAAATAAAACATTATTTAAAAGATTTTAATATGATTCCTAACAGCTTTTTAAATTATTTAAAAATAATTAATTTTAAAGTTCAATTTTAAATAATTTGAGAATTTACGGTAATCAAACCACAATTTGATTTTTAGAAATCCTTTGGTTTAAATTAATTAAACATAATTAATTTAAAAGATTATTTATTTTGAAATATAGTCGCCAATTGATTTTTGAAAATCAATAAAAGTTGGCATACGTGTACAAACGTATTGACCATAGTTTTATTTTAGTACGTAGTTTGGTAATACTCAGGAAAAGGCTTTCGCGCTTCATCCTTCGTACCCATTTTAAAAACGGTCTCTACTTATAAAGTTGGCTTTTAAAAATTGGTTGTATAACGTTTAAGTTTAATCAATTACTCTTCCGGTCCTAATCAATTATAATGTTGGTACCTATTGATGATGATAACTAGGGAGGATTATACCTGAAGAACATCGGCCATTGTAAGGGTGTTGGAGTTTAGAAATAAACACCAAACATGCCTTAGTCAAAATATTTTTGTATGGAAATATGCCAAAAATATTTTTAGAGAATGGTTTTTGAGTCCAAAATTATAAAAATAATTTTAAGTTTGAAAATTTGAACCAAACAGGCCTTTGGACCAGAGTCCTAAGTAATGGGTTTGTTTTTATGGGTCGGGGTCTAAAAACCCTCGGTTTGGGTCAAGGATCCTCTCCGTCGAGGCTCAAGATCTTCGGTCGGAGTGCCGAAGTCCCTCGATCTAGGTGCTAAGGACTATCGTTCCTTCGTTGAAATTATCGGTCTGGGTGTATAAACTCATCGGTCCTAGGTTTGTCATGGCTAAGTTCATCGGTCTGGGTGTATAAATCCACTAGTCCCGGGAGCTCTAGGTTAAGTTCATCGGTCAAAGGTTCGAGGACACTCGGTCATAAGTTGAATCTCTCGGTCCTAGATTAAAATCTTTGGTCGGACCTCTCAATCCTAGCTCAAGAACATCGGTCAGACCTTTCCATCCTGTTGAAATTCTCGGTCCGGACTAAGGATTCACAGTCAGAACTCTCGGTCCGGACTAAGGATTCCCAGTCGGAACTCTCGGTCCTATGCTAACAAACTTATCCTCAAGAACACTAAAATTCATTTTTTAAAATTCATTTTTTAGCCTGAATTCTTTGATCGAAGGGTTTAGGTAGCTTCACAAAGTTCCTAGGAACATGTTAATCATCATCTCAAGGTACCAATCAACCTGGATGATGATCAAATCATTCAAAACAGTTTGTGATCAAAATATGAGTTTTTGATTTTAAAATTGTTTTGAGAGGAAATAAGTTACCCAATAGCTTCCTTATATCCATATACTTGATTGGTACCAAAACAAAAATACTGGCTATTCGTTTTGACCAAATCAATAACACAAAATTTTCAATTTTTTATTTTTATTAAACATGATCGGGATTGATCAAACATGATCCAGACAGTTGTTCAACATCATTACAATCATATGGGATGCTTTATGAGTTGTGACTCAACATAATTAGCCCAAGAACAGCAAACCCAATTTTTGGATTTTAAAAATTCAATTTGGGTTTTTGTTTTTAAGACCGATTGATCAGTTCTATCTTATCTAGGGAAATTAGTGGGTCTGTTTGATTTACTTATTTTAAGGTATGAGCATTTGTGCCTACACCTCGATTGATCTACTTATTTTGGGGTTTGGCCAACATTTTTTTCTTTTTTAACTTGAAAAACAAACACACAAACAACTTAATTAAAAACATTAGAGTCATTTTTAATAAATTTAATTTTCTTAATTTATTTATGGGAATTTTATTTCATCTAAATAGGCCCAAAATTTAATTATACACGTAGGGTGCAATATATGAGTGTCTATAAAATGTCTCACTTGGGTAAAGTTTAGAAATAACGAGTGAATTTTGGAAAAAGCATGTCCAAGTTTGATAAAATAGACACCAAATTTCCAAATAACATAATTTATAATTTCACGTTTGAACAATTTTATCAGTCTTGTATTGCGTAGTTCGGGGAGCCAAGTGCATGATCACATAAGAGTGGTTTGAGTTGTGTCGTTTGTACAATGAACGAATTACTACTTAATATTTACAACTGCGTCATGCCTCGGTTGGGCACTTTTGTGCAAAGAAATCTTTTAATGTATGTTGACGTACAGTTCTCAAAAAGGCCAAGAAATAGAAAAACCAATACGGTATAATCCTAAAGAGATTGTCTTAGATTGTTTCATCATTTTTATTTTTAATTTTCCAATTTTGGGGTCATAACTATTTTAGTTTTTTTTAGAAAGTATTTTTCATCATGATTTAGGGTTTCTATTTTTTTGTTTGAAAACTTCGACACATTTTGAAAATTCCCTAGTGAATGACTTGGGGGTTATTTTTTATTTTTGGAAAATTCCATTAGCACAAATGTTTATGATTTTTCACTTTTTTTTGTTTTGTTTTTGATTGTGATAGAGGAACTCATATCACATGAAGGAATTTCGAACAAGTTCACCCGATGAAATATTCAACAAGATACACTCTTCTTTGATAACTACAATCGACCGTACATTTGAAGTATGAAAAAGAAAATAATGTATTCTAGAAAATTGTTGTGAATTTTCAATAAGGGCTCAAACACGCATCTTTATAGTAATTATGTGTTTACACAATTTTACGAGACAACATGTCATTAACGGAAATGACAATAACGATGTTAATGATGACGACGTTGCCGATAATTTTGTTGAAAACGATAACGACGATCATTTATGATAATGAAACTAATAAAATAATGTGTGTAGAAATTTTCAGCGTTAAGTTATGGCGACGTAGAGAACGAGGTCATTAGCAATATTATTTTTAATGAGTTAAATTATCATCTTAAAAAAGAATAAAATAATTTTTGTACTTTTTAAGTAACATCAAATTTTAATAAATTATTATTTATAAATTAAAAATGACAACTTTAATAATATTTTTAAGTTTATACATAAAAATAAATTATAAATCATTATTATTAAAAATGACAATTTATTAATATTTTTAAAATTTTTATATAATATTAATATTATTATTCTTATAAATTAAATATCATGATGTCAATTATATTTGTTATAGGTATGGAGTTGGAGTTAGAGTTGGAGTTGGAGTTTGAGTTTGAGTTTGAGCTGAATTTAACTGTGAAAACAAAAATTAATTTTTAAATATGTTTGTATTACCTTCAGTATTAATAATGTAGTTAGATAAGATATAAATATTTTTAAAATATTTTTTTAGTATATATATGCATATAATTTTCTATTACTCTTTTTTAAATATTATTTATTTTTATTATTTAATAAATAATACAGCATTCCTCTTTTATATGGACACAATTTCAAAAATATCTAAATTAAATATGTTCTTTTGAAATATATTGTTATTGTCACTATTATTAAAATCATCTTAATTAAATCAAAGTAATATAAAATCAACGTAATCAAAGCAATTTAAAAATATTTCATTATTAAATTATAAAAAATAACATGATTTGGTTTGTATGACATTCAGCGGTTTTCAAATTATTATTTTTCAGTTTATTGGTCTCGATTCTGTTCTAATTCACTTTGAGTTTTATAATAATTCAAACAAAATTAAACATTACTTTACTTAACTTTTATCCATTATATCGATTCAATTATTAACTAAAATACTTAAATATTTATATTTTAAATTATTATTTTTTTATTTTATTTATATATATCAATATTTTTAAAAAAAATTTAATAAAAATAATAATTAACTCCTCAAAATTACCGCACATCATTAATTTTTTTCTCTCTAAGTTTTTCAAAAAATTCAATTCAAACAAACTCTTAGACCTAACTAGTTTTAAGTCCACAGACGTTCCCTCTCACAGAGGAAAGGTAAAATTAGAATTTTTATAAAAAGACTATTTCACCCCCATTTCCTGTGAGAAAAATAAGGAAACCGAAGAATATTAGTAACAGATAATCTGTCAGACTAGACCAATGTCATATTATTCTATTAATTATTCTATTAAAAAGGCTAAAATATCAATTATAATTTTATCTACAAACTCCTCGTATATGTCTAAATTAATTTCAAACAAAATCTTTGTTCATATGAAAAATCTTTTTTCCATATTAAAAATTAAAAATCTTTGTTCATAAAACCTAATCTGAAAGATAAATGTAGCAATCTATGTCTAACCGTGAGTCTAAAGATAGATGTACATAAATTTTGTAAAGAATTTTAATAAAAAATATGAGGGGAATAAAAATATAGTTGAAATTTCAAATTTACATTTCACTAATATCATTTTTTTTATATTAAAACTAGCATGTATCCCGTGCAATATAAAAAATCGTGAAAAAAATATTACGGTAAAAATGTGATAAAAATTTATATTTTATTTTTAACCATTTTAAGTTTATGGGCGGGTCAACTTACAATCCAACTCAAGTATCAATTTACTCTCACATTGCAGAATGATCTCTAAAACAATTGATATAGTTTGATTCTTCAACTCATTTAGTTTGCCCTCTAGAGTCCACTTCTTCCTCATACTACGAGTAAAAAGGAAAATGTAAAGACTATCGCCGCGTTCATCAAATTTGGCGTTGATTTTAAAATATAAAGTGTTATTAGCCTAGTTGGTTAAAGAGTTGACTAGTTGGTTAAAGGGTTGACTTGTTTTGTTAGGTATTTCTAATTTTATTTTTATTCGTTTTAAGTTTATAGGCGGGTTAATCCACAATCCGACCCAAGTATACATTTACTCTCACATATATATCCAAATTAACCACAGCTCTAAACCCGGCAATCCGGACACTTTAAAAATTAAGCATCATTATATATATAGATTAGTTAGTTAAAAAGTTGAACTTATATTCTTAAAATGTCTCGTGTTCATCAAAATTTGTGTTGAATTTAAAATATAAAGTATTATTATTAACTTAGTTGGTTAAAGAGTTGTACTTATTTTGTTAGGTTGCAAGTTCGAACCATACCTATAGCATATTTAATTTTATTTTTAACTATTTTAAGTTTATGAGTGGGTCAACCACAATCCGACCCAAATATCCCTTTACTCTCAAATATATATTCAAATTAATCACAGCTCTCGACCCGACAATTCGAACATTTTAAAAATTAAGTATCATTATATATATATATATATTTATATATTAGTTAGTTAAAAAGTTAAACTTTTATTGTTAAAATATCTCGCATTTATCAAATTTGGTGTTGAATTTAAAATATAAATTGTTATTAACCTAGTTGGTTAAAGGGTTGTACTTGTTTTGTTTATGGACGGGTCAACCCACCATCCGACCCAAATATCTATTTACTCTCACATATATATCTAAATTAACCACAACTTTTAACCTGACAATCGAAACACATTAAAATTTAAGCATATATATATATTCCTATAAATTTTGTCCACCTCGATCAACTTAATATAATTCTAATGTAAGGATGAGAATTGACTTTTTCAATTAAACAAAAGTGAGCTTAACCTCATAATTTGTTGCAAAACATGATAGAGATTTTTTTTACAAGTTAAAAGATAATTTCACCTTCAGTCTAATTAAAAAATTAAATAATAACCGTTGATTGAATTTCCATAATTTTGAAAATGAGAAATAGAAAGAGATGAGCTGTTTTTAATTCGGTTGGAATATTTAAATAATCAAATTTAATTAATTATTATCACTTTTTTTTAATTTATTAAATTATTTAATTTATTAATTAAAATAATAATATATTTTATATTTTAAATTATATTTTTTTATTTTATTATTATATATTTTATGTTAGTATATATTTTATTATTTTATTTAGACATTAATTTAGTGTTCTATTAAACTAATTAATTTTATTTCATTTCTATAATTTTGTTGTTCCTAATGACCATTTTTTCTAACACAACATTGGCCATTTAGACATTTCATCGAGCAATTGACGGTCAGTAATGATAGCCATGGACCTAGATCCACATCTGGTTCAATAAGGTTTTGAGGGAGAAAAACAATAAATTTAAATACACAAAATCTTATCACACCATCTTCTTAAAGGATAACAATTTCACAGTTGTTGCTTCTCCCACTCAAAGTTTCTCTCTTTCGACCATGGCAGCCGCTGCTTCGGCTTCTTCTCTCTCTAATTTCTCAACCCTTTACATTCGCAGCCATCGTTTCTCTTCGCTCACTTACCCTCCTCCTTCCTCAATTTCCAACACTCCCGTCTTCAAACTGTCACATATCTCCCTCTTTACTCCTTCAAAACCTAACAAACTCGTCCCAATTCAATCCAAATCATCCGAAGAAGCTGAGACCATATACTTCGAAGATCTACTAGACCCAGAAGGCGATTTCACATTCGATCCTCCAGAGAAACCGGAAGGTTTCATTTCGCCCACTTCATTCGACGAAGGGCCAGTCGAAACGGAAGAACAAATAGCCGCAGCGTACGAGGAACTTTATGGACCTGCTTACAGCGGAGAATCGTTCCTGGGTAATGATGTATATGTGATGGATTCCAAGATTAAGAAAATGAATGCATTTGGAAAGATAAAGAAAGAGAAAGTTAGAGATGGGTTTGATGAGAGAGTTGTTCAGGTTAGAAGGGTTACTAAAGTGGTGAAGGGAGGTAAACAGATGCATTTTAGAGCCATTGTTGTGGTCGGTGACAAGCAGGGTCACGTCGGTGTCGGAGTTGGTAAAGCTAAGGAGGTAATTGACGCTGTTCAGAAATCGGCTAGAGATGCACGTCGGCATATTGTTGATGTGCCGTTGACCAAGTATCTTACTTTCCCCCACAGGTATTTGATGAAATGCGTGAGTTAAAATTAGTCTATATTTTGATTTGGGCATGAACATTTTCAAATTACAAACATTGGCAGATCTGAAGGTGACTATGGTGCAGCAAAAGTGATGCTTAGACCGGCATCCCCTGGTACAGGAATTATTGCTGGAGGGACAGTGAGAGTGGTTCTTGAATTGGCCGGAGTTGAGAATGCTTTGGGGAAGCAGCTTGGAAGTAACAATGCACTTAACAATGCTAGAGCAGCCATTGTAGCTGTTCAGAAGATGAAACAGTTCAGAGAAGTTGCTGCTGAAAGAGGGATTCCCATGGAAGAACTCTGGAAATGAATGAATTGTTAAAAAAAAAAAAACTTTTGTTTTTGTAGAGTTCAACTCATTCATGTAAAACCCACTTCTGTCATTTTTATGTTAAATCTTTGAAGAAGGAATTTCAATCTACCTTTCGACTATAATTTCCCATTTCATTGATCGATCAGTACATGTCTGACATGTTTCTAAATATAATGGAGAGTCTCTTTGGTAAATTCTGGATCTTACTGAAATTTGTTTGGCTGTTTTTCATTTGAATTCCAGCATATGTCAATAGTATTAGTTTCTCAACAATGGCACTATTTGAAAAAATGAGAGAATGTATCAATAAATTTCTCAATCTGTGTTAGATTAAGTTCAGTTTGTAAACATGATTCCATCTCACAAGCAGTGAGTTGAGGGTGATCATCTGAACTATCTCTAATATGCAGTTCATAAAGTTGAATCATTGTTGATCAATTGTCATTGGGGAAGAAAGAGTTTATCTCCATAACTTTACACATTTGTCAAGACCTGCTGAAGCCACTATTTGATTCGCAGAACTGCTTGTCACTGAAGTTATCAGACCTTCATGTGCATATGGGACTTCCATAAACAGGTTCTTTTCTGGTGGCACAAAATGAGTTTCTGCAGATAAACCAAAAAATATATTAAAAGAAATGCCCTGAAATTGAAAAAATTGCATATTCCATATTCTATTATGTTTGGTATGAGTGATGACAGAACTAGAGTTAGAATTGTAGAGTCCAATTGCATAGTTTGTTCCAGAACTTGAAATACAAATCACAAAATTAATGAGACAATTGGTGATCTCACTTCTTTAGATGGAAGATTAGAAGCAACCC
Organism: Impatiens glandulifera; assembly: GCF_907164915.1. Classification (NCBI taxonomy): domain Eukaryota; kingdom Viridiplantae; phylum Streptophyta; class Magnoliopsida; order Ericales; family Balsaminaceae; genus Impatiens; species Impatiens glandulifera. Next base: position 51,384,841 of record NC_061862.1, on the reverse strand, counting down.
AAACAGATACAGAGGTTTTATTATTATAAATTTTCATGTTTTAATATGTTTGTTTTGTTGTTTATGCATTAATATAATTTTTTGAGAAAGCAATTGTAAGAATGAGTAGTGTATTTGTTAGGATAAACTGAAGTGTCTTATATCTTCTCCTTTGATGAGATCCCAACTGCATACATATGATCTGAAATTTGAAACTGGATTGGGAAGTGGGCAGATGTGGAATCACTTATCCAAGAACTAGAAAAGTATGAAAGGAATCCAGAGTGTATAATGTTGATTCTTCTTGAGTCTTAGATTAGCTCTACTTTTCAGGTAAGTAAGTGAGATCTAGAAGTTTGGTAATTGTCTTTTTTTTTTTTTATAGAGTTGACACATGCGACAAGTGAAACTCTACTTCCGTCTGGGCTAGCTATCTTGGATCATCGCCGAAGAGAAGATCGTCTCTACGTGTATGATGTTCTTCCTTTTTATTTGATGTTTTGATTTGCAATTTTGTACAAAAGTAAATGTGATTATTTTTCATTGGATAAGTGAAACATTGGTGTTTAGCATGTTTGTTTTGGTTGGGATATTTGGTGAGTATATATTCATTTTGGTTTGATGCCATTGAAGCTGTTAGCAATTTGCTATATTCTAACATTGATTTCATCCTTGATTTTGTGGATCTAGAATCTAGATTAATACTGTCTCGAGGAGAGCATATGACTTTAGGTTGGAATGAGATACATCTTATATTATATCAACTTAGATTGATAATTTTTTTATTATTTGTGAACACTGTGATGTTCTTGGTGTCTGAGTTTTATACTTCTGGTATTAATTCTAAACATATGTTGTCTATTGAAAGTGTTCAACAAATATTGGATTGATGTTGATAATTTCTATGCAACCTCAACTCTCATTCAAGTCGTTTTGGCTGGTACTGCAAATTCTCAGGATAAGGAAAAGAGCTTGCATTTGTAGATATGAGAAATATGGTCTCATGTTTTAATTAGTTGTATTTGGTTTTCTAGCTAATTAAATTATCTTATATTTGAATTTTATCTTATATTATTTCAGTATGTTCATTTTCTTTCACCTTTTACATTACACGCCTCCATTACTAAAAACAATTATTGAACAATTCATTCATCTGAGACAAAAATTGTGTAGATTTTCATCTAGATAAAAGAACAATATTTTCTTATGTAATCTTTTAAAACATTCAACATCTTACCATCAAACATTAAACCATTAAACTTTCCATTGGCCTAAGATGTATAAAGGTGATTGATAATAATTTTTTTGTTGGTACGAATGACTATCAAGTTTGAGGTGGAAGAAGTACGAGATAATTGAGGTCCATGGAATAAACAAAAAGGGAAGATTATAGACAACATTGTGTAGATTGTCAACCGAAGACTTTTACAGGATTATTGAGGTTTGTGCTAGTATCATTCTCCAAATTAACTAAAATTCCTATAGAAATTTTTGTCTAATTAAGTTGTTTCCCCACTTAATAAATTCACTTCATATAAACTTAAATTACGAGTCTTATCCAAAAGTAGCTCATAGACAAAATTGTATAATTTACCCAGCAACTTATAATATAATGTGGAAGTGAATGACTCACTTTAAATAAATCACAATTGATTCATAAAAGAAAATTTGGCTAAGCATTTCATTGAGATCAAAATCAAGATCACCACATGAAGGTTTGCTTAATGTTCAAATTGTCCAGAAATTTAATATCAAAAGATGTTGTTAAGATTCTCATGAGACTACTCAATTAATCTTTGTCCCTTGAGTGGTTTTTACTGTTGATGTTAGATAAAAGAATGCGGTTAACTGTTCTATCCTAAATCTCTTTCGAAAATTTCCACTAACAAAGACCGACTAATTACACTTAAAATCCTAATTTAGTTTTAATTTGTATCAAATTGATGTTTTAAAATCTAAAGTTGGATTGATTCAATCAAAGCATTGTGTAAAATTGATTTGTTTAGAACTTTTTAACACTAAACTGATTTTGATAATAATAAAAAAAAAAAGACAAATTTGATAGATTTTGAAATTTGAAATTTCAGAATTTTTACGCAGTAAATAATAGATCACAGCTCTTAAACTTTTGAGATCTGAAATTTTATATTCATACAATTGTTTAAGAAAATTTGTTTAGGACAACTTTGGTGTTTTATACTCTTTCAAATGAATGATGAATGCTATTCTTGATTAATTGTGAGTTTGAGTGTTAAAAAATTTAGCTAGTTTATTCTTATGATTAGGCTAGGTTTGGTACAGGGTATAATTCTTAGATAAAGTATAATATATATATATATATAATGATGCTTAAATTTTAAAGTGTCCGGATTGTCGGGTCGAAAGCTGTGGTTAATTTGGATATTTATGTGAGAGTAATGGATACTTGGGTCGGATTATGGTTGACCCGCCCATAAAATTAAAACGGTTAAAAATAATTTAAAAATGTTATTTACAAGTTTCGAACTTGTAACCTAACAAAACAAATAAAACCATTTAACCAACTAGGCTAACAACACTTTATATTTAAGATTCAACATCAAATTTGATGAAAGCGAGACATTTTAACAATAAAAGTTCAATTTTTTAACTAACTAATCAATATATATATAATGATGCTTAATTTTTAAAGTGTCCGGATTGCCGGGTCGAGAGCTGTGGTTAATTTGGATATTTATGTGAGAGTAAATGGATATTTGGGTCGGATTGTGGGTTGACCCGTCCATAAACTTAAAACGGTTAAAAATAAATTTAAAAATGTTATTTGTAGGTTTTAAACTTGCAACCTAACAAAACAAGTACAACGTTTAACCAAATGTGATTGAGATGTGGTTTGTCGAGGGATAATAGACCGGTATCATTTGAAAGTGGTTAAAAAAATTGAAACAAATATTTAATTGACCAAAGTGTGAGGTCACGATGCTAATTATTAAAAAATATGAATCAAATATTTGATTGACAAAGTGAAAATGTAAAGTCACGAAATGAGAGATTTATTCGGAAAAAATATGTGATGAAATATGTAAGAAAATAAGTTGTTTTATCAAAGTGAATAAAATGTGGAATGAGAGCGTTATATTTTTTATTTTAATAATTTTAAATATTGAATAAATATTATTATAATTTTTTTAATTTATTTTATTTTTATCCTTATCTTATCCGTGTGCATATTACGAAAATTTTCCTAGTTACTTATATTATAATTAAATTAGAATGATTGTTTGATTAATTAATTAATATATATATATATATATATATATTATATATATTAATATTTATGAATAACTTATACCTGTGGTATAAGGTAATATCTCCTTACACCAGTTAACATGAAAATTATAAAATTTAATATTCTTCTTTTAACCCTAATTTTATAAAATTATTAAAAAAAAAATTATTATATTTTAAAATATAATAATAATATAAATTATATCTACATATTAATTTAAATTTAGTTTTGTTTAATTTTCAAATTTAAATAATAATAATAATAATAATAATAATAATAATAATTACACCATTACTTATTTATATTTAATTTTTTAATTTATATATTTTTTTATATATATAAACAAAAATTATATTATTTTAAGTATAAATTTTTTTAATGCAATAATTTTTATACATAATTAAGTATAATGATTAAAAATAATAATAATTTTAATTAAACAATAATAATATATAAAATTAATTTGTTAAATAAAATTGTAAATCATTATTAATAAATGATATTTATAATTAATTATATAAATTACTGATATTATTATTATTATTATTATTAATTAATATAACTTATATCTGTATCATTTATATTTATTTCTTAAACTAATTTATAATTATAACATTCTAATTTCAAATATTATTTTATTAAAATTATTATTATTAATATTTTATTTTATACAAATAATTAATATTATTTCAATATACAAATATTTATAATAATATGATAAATTTCAAAATTAAATATTAAAAAAATTATATATAAAATAATGAAACCATATAATAGTATTATTTATTTTAAAAATAAATTTATACAATAATTATATATTATATTTTTATAAAATTTAATCTAATTAATAATACAAACTACTAATAACAATTAAAAATAATTTTAAAAAATATAAGGTTAAAATAATCTTTTACACTTTTTACTATTTTATTATACCACTAATCAAACACAAAATAATAAAACATATATAATTTATAGATATTTTTTACTCTCAACCAAATACTAATAATTTATATAGTTTATACTTCATTATAATTTATACTCCTTACTATTTTTTAAACAATTTATTTATTTTAATTTTTTTAAAAAATAATTGATTTGAATTAATTAGGTATACATATAATTGAGAAAAATACTTGCTAATCCATATGATGAACATATGAGAGGTTCTTTCTATTTTTTAGATTTGTTGAATTCTTTTGCTGCAATTATTAAAAATAATTATGTACACAACATATTTGAGATTCTTTTTATTTTTTTCATTTGTTGAATTCTTTTGTTGCAATTATTAAAACAATTGAATCTGTGGCCCAATGGATAAAGCGATGGTCTACAAAACCAGAGATTATGGGTTTGATCCCCAGAATGAATCCCCAACGTGTTGTATGGCCCAATGTTTGGGAAAAACTCGGTATTTTTGTTAAGCATATAATATGGAGAATTCTTTTGCTACAATTATTATAACAATTGACTCTATGGCCCAATGTATAAGGTGATGGTCTATAAAACTAGAGATTCCAGGTTCAATACCCAATAGATTTGTATCTTTAAAATAGTTGTATTCTTGTTAAGAATATAGTATTGAGAATTCTTTTGCTGCAAATAATAAATCAATTGACTCTGTGACCTAATGGATAAGATGTTAGTCTACAAAACTAAAGATTCTAGGTTTGATCCCCAACTTTGTTGTACCTATAAAATACTTTGATCTTGAAAACGTTTCAAACCTAACATAGTTGTATTTTTGTTTTTTTTTTTGGAAAAATTTGTATTTTTGTTAAGTATATAATATGGAGAATTCTTTTGCTACAATTATTACAACAATTGACTTTGTGGCCCAATGTATATGGTATTGGTCTACAAAACTAGAGATTTTGGGTTTAATACCCAGGAGAATTCTTTTGCTGCAACTATTAAAACAATTGACTCTGTGGCCCAATGGATAAAGCGCTGGTCTACAAAAACTAGTGATTCTGTGTGCGATCCCCAGCAGAGTTGTATCTATAATACACTTTGATTTTGAAAAAGTTTCGATCCTAAACTTTTTTGTTAAGCAATTGACTCTGTGATCAAATGGATAAGGCGCTGGTCTACGAAACTAAAGATTCTAGGTTCGATCCCCAACTTTGTTGTACCTATAAAACACTTTGATCTTGAAAAAGTTTCAATCCTAATTACAACAATTGACTATGTGGTCCAATGTATTACAAAACTAGAGATTCTGGGTTCAATACCCAGTAGAGTTGTATCTTTAAAACATTTTGATTTTGAAAAAGTTTCAATCCTAACATACAGTAAAAACTCGATAAATTAATACTCAATTATTTAATAAACTCTCTAAGATAATATTTTTGGTCGGTCCCAACTCGGGAATAGGGTGTTAAATTAATAATTCGCTAAAATTATAAGATAATACATTTTTGATAATTTCTTTAAACCCCATATAAAATATAAATTAATAATTCCTTATATATAGCATATTACATGAATGATTTATGAAGGTTTCTTGAAAAATGACTCAATTGTCTTTTGTTTTTTTGTTGAAATCAATTTCCCCTTGAATGTCGTCTCTAATTTTTCTTAGCATGGTAAGAACTTCTGGTGTTGTTTTCTCATAGCTCAACAAGAAATTGTTCAATGTGATTGCTGTTTTAATAGCTTCGTTTCGCAAAAGGGGCTCCATTATAGAATTTTCATCATCTTTTTCATCGATATCATCTTTCTTAATTCCAATAACGCTTTCAATAATTTCTTCATCAGTCAACAACTGTGCAACTACATTTTCTTCTAGGTAAGTCAGAACATCTTCGACATCCATTGCATTGCGATAACCCAACTCTTTGATCAAATTCTGGAGTTCTTGAGTGCTTTCACCACCTTCATCCGAATTCTCAAAAGTCACGTTATCTGTTGATCGAAGTTTACAATGACAAAAGCAGTTCACAATTGTATTTGCACGAACATCCATAGTCCATGCTGAAATTGCAAGATTCATTGCATCTAACACATTTATTTTTGTTGGATTTGGAACCCCTAATTCATAACCCTCCAAAAGACTTCTATAAAATCGACGACAATAATGCATCTTAAAAGCTCGTATGATCCCCGCGTCACAAGGTTGAATTTTTGAAGTTGTGTTTGGTGGCAAAAAAAAAAACAATTCAACATTTTGTAATCCTTCAATAATTTTTGGATGAACAGGGCAATTATCCAAAATCAAGAGAATTTTTCTTCCAACCATTTTTTATCAAGTTGACGAACATATTCTTCAAATAACACACCAGTCATCCAAGCTCGTTTGTTAGCACGGTACTCACAGTTCAGACTGTTCAAGTTTACATTCTTCAAGCACTTTGGTTTAGCATATTTCCCAATAATCCATAAAGGAAGTTTTTTCGAACCGTCCTCATTACAGTAAATAGCAACAATTAGTCTTTCCTTGTCTTGTTTTTCCCTTTAAGCTGCATTGTTGCAAGGGAATGATCTGGTTGAATTCTAAAAAACAAACATGTTTCATCCATATTAAAGATGTCTTTCATTCAAACTGATCAACTTTGTCTCTTATGGATTTTAATTTGTCCTCCATGCCCTCCATTTCAATAGATCCACTCTCTCCGAAACGCTGGAAATTTTTAATTCCATATCTTGCTTTGAACTTTCCTAACAACCAATAGAAAAAGTAAAGTTTTGAGAATCCACTAGATACATATCTTTCATGAACTTTTTTGCCTTCTCGTTGATTAGATCACCTGTCATATTCACATGTTCTTGATATTGAAGAATCCATTCATAGAGAGATTTTTATAGGTTAGGAAATTTTGCCGGTTTGTGTCGCTTAACATCGCCTCTTTCAGGAGCAAGTGAGAGATACTCTAAAGACCGTTTAACTGTATTCGATATTGTCGCTTGACTCACCTGCAAACCAGAGTTACTATGAACCCATTATTGCAATTTCTTTTGAGTGAGACTTGGATTATCCTTGTTGTGCTTGCATAATGCTCTACGAATCTCGTCTGTCATTGTTGTTTTTTTCACACCTTTAAGATGAGAAGCCATGTTGTGTGTATGATTTGTTTGTGTTAACCTACAATATTTTGATCTTGTTTATATAGAAAATATTTTTAATGTCCATAAAGTGATACATTGAACACAATAATCATAATAAGGTGGGAGACTGAAGGTTTCTTTTAAACTGTGTCATTCATTTGATATACAGTACATGCATTGTATACAATAAAAAAGTGGAAGCTTAAAGGTGTTTGTAACTAAGTACTTTACTATAAATTAATAAAATATTAATTAATATATAAATTAATAATTATTAATTTATCGATTAATTAATAACTCTTTTAATTAATAAATTTTGGTCGTCTCAAGTGTATTATTTTATAGAGTTTCTACTGTATTTGTATTCTTGTTAAGAATATAGTATTGAGAATTCTTTTGCTGCAATTATTAATAGAATTGACTCTGTGGCCCAATGGATAAGGCGCTGGTCTACGAAACCAGAGATTCTGGGTTCGATCCCCAGCAGAGTCGTATGTATAACTTTGATTTTAAAAAAGTTTTGATCCTAACATAGTCGTATTTTTGTTAAGCAATTGACTCTGTTGACCAAATGGATAAGGCGCTAGTCTACGAAACTAAAGATTTTTGGTTCGATCCCCAATTGTGTTGTACCTATAAAACAATTCGATCTTGAAAAAGTTTCAAACCTAACATAGTTGTATTTTTGTTTTTGTTTTTTTGGAAAAAGTTGTATTTTTGTTAAGCATATAATATTGATAATACACTTTGATTTTGAAAAAGTTTCGATCCTAACATAGTCATATTTTTGTTAAGCAATTGACTCTATGACCAAATGGATAAGGCGCTAGTCTACGAAACTAAAGATTTTTGGTTCGATCCCCAACTGTGTTGTACCTATAAAACACTTCGATCTTGAAAATGTTTAAAAACCTAACATACTTGTTTTTTTTTTTGGGGGGGGGGGGAAGTTGTATTTTTGTTAAGCATATAATATGGAGATTTCTTTTACTACAATTATTACAACAATTGATTCTGTGGCCCAATGTATAAGGTGTTGGTCTACAAAACTAGAGATATGGGTTCAACACCCAGTAGAGTCGTATCTTAAAATTGAAAAAGTTTCAATCCTAACATAGTTGTATTCTTGTTAAGAATATAGTATTGAGAATTCTTTTGCAGCAACTATTAAAACAATTGACTTTGTGGCTCAATAGATAAAGCGTTGGTCTACGAAACCAAAGATTCTGGGTGCGATCCCCAGCAGAGTTGTATCTATAATACACATTGATTTTGAAAAAGTTTTGATCCTAACATAGTCGTATTTTTGTTAAGGAATTGACTCTGTGATCAAATGGATAAGAAACTGGTCTACGAAACTAAAGATTCTAGGTTTGATCTCCAACTTTGTTGTACCTTAAAACACTATGATCTTGAAAAAGTTTCAATCCTAACATAGTTGTATTTTTGTTTTTTTTGGAAAAAAGTTGTATTTTTGTGAAGCATATAATATGGAGAATTCTTTTTCTACAATTATTACAACAATTGACTCTATCACCCAATATATTACAAAACTAAAGATTATGAGTTCAATACCCAGTAGAGTTGTATTTTTAAAACATTTTGATTTTGAAAAAGTTTCAATCCTAACATAGTTGTATTCTTGTTAAGAATATAGTATTGAGAATTCTTTTGCTGCAATTATTAAAACAATTGACTTTGTGGCCCAATGGATAAGGCGCTGGTCTACGAAACCAGAGATTCTAGGTTCGATCCCCATCAGAGCTGTCTTTGTTTTTGAAAATGTTTCGATCGTATTTTTTTGTTTTTGAAAATGTTTCGATCGTATCTATATATATAATGATGCTTAATTTTTAAAGTGTCCGGATTGCCGGGTCGAGAGTTGTGGTTAATTTGGATACTTGGGTCGGATTGTGGGTTGACCCGCCTTTAAATTTAAAACGGTTAAAAATAAAATTAAAAATGCTAGAGATATGTATCGAACTTGAAACCTAACTAAACAAGTACAACTTTTTAACCAACTAGGCTACAAAGACTTTATATTTTAAATTCAACACCAAATTTGATAAACGGGGGAAGTTTTAACATTAATATAAGTTCAACTTTTTAACTAACTAATCTATATCTATATATATATATATCTATATATATATATATATATATATATATATATATATATAATGATGCTTAATTTTTAAAGTGTCCGGATTGCCGGGTCGAGAGCTGTGGTTAATTTGGATACTTGGGTCGATTGTGGGTTGACCCGTTTTTAAATTTAAAACGGTTAAAAATAAAATTAAAAATGCTAAAGGTATGTTTCGAACTTGTAACCTAACAAAAACAAGTACAACTTTTTAACCAATCTATATATATAATGATGCTTAATTTTTAAAGTGTTCGGATCGCCGGGTCGAGAGCTGTGGTTAATTTGGATACTTGGGTCGGATTGTGGGTTGACCCGCCTTTAAATTTAAAACAGTTAAAAATAAAATTAAAAATGCTAGAGGTATGTTTCGAACTTAAAACTTAACAAAACAAGTACAACTCTTTAACCAACTAGGCTACTAAGACTTTATATTTTAAATTCAACACCAAATTTGATAAACGCGGGAAGTTTTAACATTAATATAAGTTCAACTTTTTAACTAACTAATCTATATATATATATATATATATATATAATGATGCTTAATTTTTAAAGTGTTCGGATTGCCAGGTCGAGAGCTGTGGTTAATTTGGATATTTGGGTCGGATTGTGGGCTGACCCGTTTTTAAATTTAAAACGGTTAAAAATAAAATTAAAAATGCTAGAGGTATGTTTCGAACTTGAAACCTAACAAAACAAGTACAACTTTTTAACCAACTAGGCTACAAAGACTATATATTTAAAATTCAACACCAAATTTGATAAACGCGGGACATTTTAATATTAATATAAGTTCAACTTTTTAACTAACTAATCTATATATATATATATAATGATGCTTAATTTTTAAAGTGTCCGGATTGCCGGGTCGAGAGCTGTGGTTAATTTGGATACTTGGGTCAGATTTTGGGTTGACCCGCCTTTAAATTTAAAACGGTTAAAAATAAAATTAAAAATGCTAGAGGTATATTTCGAACTTAAAACTAACAAAACAAGTATAACTCTTCAACCAACTAGGCTACTAAGACTTTATATTTTAAATTCAACACCAAATTTGATAAACACGGGAAGTTTTAACATTAATATAAGTTCAACTTTTTAACTAACTAATCTATATATATAATGATGCTTAATTTTTAAAGTGTCGGATTGCCAGGTCGAGAGCTGTGGTTAATTTGGATATTTGGGTCGGATTGTAGGCTGACCCGTTTTTAAATTTAAATCGGTTAAAAATAAAATTAAAAATGCTAGAGGTATGTTTCGAACTTGCAACCTAACAAAACAAGTACAACTTTTTAACCAACTAGACTACAAAGACTTTATATTTTAAATTCAACACCAAATTTGATAAACGCAGAATATTTTAATATTAATATAAGTTCAACTTTTTAACTAACTAATCTATATATATATAATGATGCTTAATTTTTAAAGTGTCCGGATTGCCGGGTTGAGAGTTGCGGTTAATTTGGATACTTGGGTCAGATTGTGGGTTGACCCGCCTTTAAATTTAAAACGGTTAAAAATAAAATAAAAATGCTAGAGGTATTTTTGGAACTTGCAACATAAAAAAATAAGTACAACTCTTTAACCAACTAGGCTACTAAGACTTTATATTTTAAATTCAACACCAAATTTGATAAACGCGAGACGTTTTAACATTAATATAAGTTCAACTTTTTAACTAACTAATATATAATGATGTTGAGTAAATGGATACTTGGGTCGGATTGTGGGTTGACCCGCCTTTAAATTTAAAACGGTTAAAAATAAAATTAAAAATATTATCCGTAATTTTTTTTCACGGTTTTTTATATTATTACTCGTGCAAATGCACGGCTAAATGCTAGTTTTTTTAAGCTCCCAACTGTGTTGTACCTATAAAACACTTCGATCTTGAAAATGTTTAAAAACCTAACATACTTGTTTTTTTTTGGGGGGGGGGGGGGAAGTTGTATTTTTGTTAAGCATATAATATGGAGAATTCTTTTACTATTATTTTTACAACAATTGACTCTGTGGCCCAATGTATAAGGTGCTGGTCTACAAAACTAGAGATTCTGGGTTCAATACCTAGTATAGTTGTATTTTTTTGCTGCAATTGACTCTGGCCCAATGAATAAGGCATTAGTCTACGTAACTAGAGATTCTGTGTGCGATCCCTAGCAGAGTCGTATCTATAATACACTTTGATTTTGAAAAAGTTTCAATCCTAACATTGTCAGTTGTATCTATAATACACTTTGATTTTGAAAAAGTTTCAATCCTAACATTGTCAGTTGTACCTATAAAACAGTTTGATCTAGAAAAAGTTTCAATCCTAACATAGTTATACATATAGTATTGAGAATGATGGAGGGGAAGTTGTATTTTTGTTAAGCATATAATATGGAGAATTCTTTTACTGTTATTTTTACAACAATTGACTCTGTGGCCCAATGTATAAGGTGCTGGTCTACAAAACTAGAGATTCTGGGTTCAATACCTAGTAGAGTTGTATTTTTTTTGCTGCAATTGACTCTGGCCCAATGAATAAAGCGTTGGTCTACGTAACTAGAGATTCTGTGTGCGATCCCTAGCAGAGTCGTATCTATAATACACTTTGATTTTGAAAAAGTTTCAATCCTAACATTGTCAGTTGTATCTATAATACACTTTGATTTTGAAAAAGTTTCAATCCTAACATTGTCAGTTGTACCTATAAAACAGTTTGATCTAGAAAAAGTTTCAATCCTAACATAGTTATACATATAGTATTGAGAATGATGGATACTAGTCTTGATTAATTGTGAGTTTGAGTGTTAGAAAATTTTAACTAGTCTATTCTTATACTTAGCATTTTCTTTGAAAACAATTTCCTTGGCAATTGACTTTTTGGCCTAATGGATAAGGCGTTGGTCTACGAAACCAGAGATTTTGGGTTTGATCCCCAGCAAAGACATATCTATAAACACTTTGATTTTGAAAAAGTTTTGATCCTAACATAGTCGTATTTTTGTTAAGCAATTGACTCTGTGACCAAATGGATAAGTCGCTGGTTTACGAACCAGAAATTCAAGGTTCAATCCCCAATTGAGTTGTACCTTCAAACCCTTTGATCTTGAAAAAGTTTCAATCCTAGTATTTTTGTTAAGCATATGGTATTGAGAATGACTAGTCTTGATTAATTGTGAGTTTGAGTGTTGAAAATTTTAACTAGTATTCTTATGCTTAGCATATAATTTTGAAAAAAATTGTTTATTTTAATTTAGAAAGAAAATGATTGATTTGAATGAATTAGGTACACATATAATTGAGAAAAAGACTTGTTAATCTATTATGAACATATTTGGGATTTTTTCTACTTTTTTTTTTTGCATTTATTGAATTCTTTTGCTGCAATTAATAAAAACAATTGACTCTGTGGTCCAATAGATAAGGCGTTTGTCTACGAAACTAGAGACTCTAGTTCGTTCCCCGACAGTCTTATATACAAAACACTTAGATCTTGAAAAAATTTCGATCCTAACATAGTCGTATTTTTGTTAAGCTTATGGTATTGAGATTGATAAAGGACGTATCTATGTAGAGGCTTGGATGGGCTAATCCACAAAAAAAAAACAATTTTATTTTTATATTTTTATGTTTCAAATTTGACAACCTCGCTAATTTTTAAAAAAATTCAATATAATTCTCTGTTTGTTTATTTAATTATTAAAAAAATGATAAAACTTAAATTTATACCTTCTTTTTTTTCAGAATTTTCTCGTTATTTATTTAAGTTCACCCATACTTTTTTTCAAGTCCACCCTAACCCTAAATCATAGGTCCGTCCCTGTCTTCAAATCGATCTAGAGTCTCAAGTGAGCTGATTTCTAAAGTTCGCACTATTTTTTTTTTATTATATGCTTGATGTCCCAAATTATATCTTATTTGATCATAATTCATAAACTTTTGAGATCTGAATTTTAGAGAAAATTGTTTAGGAAATTTTGTTTATGGTCAAGTTTGGTGTTTAACACTTCTTCATTGAAATCAGTGTAGATTCTCAATCAGATTTATAAAATCGCAGAACAAACAAATTAATATGTTTGATGTCTCAAATTGTTTATTGTTTCTAAATTGTTTGTTTTCAAATGACTTAGAAATCTATCCAATGCAATGAAAATTAGTTCAAGAAAATTGTTGAGGCTTTGATTCATCAATTGATGATGAAATTAATTGTCAAAGTAGTTTATAAAAACTATGAACTTGCAAAAGATTTCAAAAACAATTAGCCTTTATCTTTTGGTTTAATTCATTGAAAGTGTATATAAATTAATTAGTATGTTTTATTGATTTTTCAATTTAAGTGTTTTGAGAATTAAACTTCTTGTAAGTATTTTAATACTAACTTGATTTTATGGAAGTTGTGCATTTATGAAAGGAGATAAATGTTTAGTTATAATGTGGATTATGGAAGTTATACATTTCTAAAAAATAAAATTAAAAAAAAAAAGAGAAATGGTTAGCTACAATGTGGATCATAAATCAAGACCAATATAAAAAAAAAAAACCTTAAAAATCACTGTAAGATCTGATTTTTTATTTTTATTTTTACATTAGTTGAGAGGTTCTCACACATAATACAACATACAAATTAACTTTCTCATGATAATGTCTTTCTAATTACATTATTTGTATATTATTTTGAATTTTTTTTTATTTGAAGTTTTATTTTTTATAGTATTGAACCCATTAACATGTTTGGAGAAGAAAATTAAATAGTCATTATTCATTAAAGAATTTAGTGTTACATTTGTGGAAGCAATTAAAATGATCATTTACAAAAAAAAAAATGGTATCCTATAGTTGATGCATAGTCTATTGTTAGGTTAAACAAATATATAGATATGTTTTATTCTTAAATCCAATATTTATTTTCTATTCTAGCTACGATTCCATTCCAAAAGTGGCTTAAAATATTTATTGAGGTACTTTATATTTAAAATTTGTGTTTTCCTTTTTAAAGTTTCAAATTAGTTGTTTAAGATATTCTAAAACTAAAAGAGTAAGAATCATTGAAATAAACTATTTTTTATTATGCACTATTGACAACTTTAATGAGAAAGAATTAAATTGACAAATATGATAGTGGAAAAAAAAAGACATTGTTAGCATGTGTTTCTCTTTTCTTTAATAATAGTCGTGCAACTTAAGTTATGGTGTTTTAGTCACTTTGGCTTTTTTTATTATATATAGAATGTTTTTAGGACAACTTTCACTAACTTATATTTTAGTCAATGAATTCAATTTGAGTATTTTTTTTTTCTGGTTTGAGTTAAATTTTTATTATTATTTGAATACATTTGCATTATTAAACAATAAAAAGGAATGCAACTTTCAAAATTTTAACTTATTGATTTGTTTAATCATTATAGTAAGACTTATTAATATCAACAATTTGTGTTTTTCTCTTCCAAAAATTATATTTTTTTTAAAAAAAATCATGAATATTAAAAATAATAAAAATCATTTAACCACACAATGACAAATCATAACATTAAAAAGAAACGTTAATCAATAGGTTATCAAGTTCGTAAATTCTCAAGAAGAGCGATTAACTCCAGACGGACCTTATTGATTTTCAGAACAAATATCAGAAAGCGTCATAATAATAGCATTATGAATGATACGCATCGGATGACTACAATCATTACAAGTTTGACGATTTCTCTCCGACCAGATAGTTTACCAAAAAATCAACACGATCGACACAGTCGGCATACAACACAATTGGCACGGTTGGCACGTTAGTCACGCGAAATTCAGTTGGTTGATTTGGTAGTCGATTATGGGAAACGTGGTCGAAGTCATGATCGTCAACACGTCTGACACGTTCGGCACATCGAGAAAAATTGTCTAGGGTTATAAATTGTGAAACCAAGAAACATCGGCTAGAGTTTGAACAAGGTCGGGAAAATGGTCGCGAAGTCATTGTCTGCGATCGATTAAGCTTGGTCGAGGTTCGGTTTCTGGTCTACTACACATTGAATTCAGGTATTCTGTATTACTCTATTCTATATCTGCTTTGTTTGTTGCATAATTTTGTTCTTCTATAATAATGAGAAGAAAAAAACAACAAATTAAAGGAAGTTCAAAAATTAGATCTAGAATGTGCAAAGAATGCTGTTGAACCTAAAATTAGTAGGAAAGCCAAAAAAAAATGTACAGGAAACTATACAGGAAATCAATAAAGGTAGAAAGCAGCTAATGTTCAAAGTTCTAGTGAACATGGACAAAATGAGGGAATATAGAGGATGCTTAAAAATCAAATTACAAAGTTACTGATCCATGTAAAGAAATGGGAGATTGTGCTCAATAATGATAAAATATAACAAACTAATATCCAATTGAATGTACACTACCTTCAAGATTGGAATTTGCTGAAAAATGAAGAATATGAAAAGATAGTTAACTGGTTTGTGGAAACAATGAGGGAGCTGATAAATGTTAGGATTTGTATCTCCCAAATCCTATCAGCTTGAAAACAATCTGTAAAAACACAAGAAAGAAGAACACAAGAACACACAGATTTATAGTGGTTCACTCAAATTGAGCTACATCCACTTCAGCCACCACCAGATTTACTATGAAGAAGAAGAAGGAATACAGAGTTTTTGCCTCACACTTTATCTCTCTAGAATTCTGTCACACAATGTAAACCCTTAATAATCACATATTTATAGGGTAAACATTCAGGTAATAAACCTAAAAACTTTGGTCAGGCCCAAGCCCAAAAACCAAAAAAGATAAACCCAATAAACTCTAATTAACAATGTAGAGTTTATTATAAGTGTAGGCTCCATAACTCAACAATAAAGTCTCAAAAATCAAAGACCTATATATACTATCAGAAACAATTCCAGCTAGAAGGTAAATGAAATCTAGAAAAAAATGTAAAAAAGAAAGTAATGGATCATGCATACAAATGACAAATCTACTTGGATGAGTTTAAAACAAAAGTCAAGATTCTCAACTTTTCTTTTAAATTTAAATTACAAACCAAAATGGAGGAGAAATGCGTCAAAGAATGAGAAAATGTAGTTGTTGAAAACTACATAGGAAAGAATTTTGTATTTTTCCCAATCAATAAGGAAGCACTAATGAAACAATGGGAGAAGTAGAGACTGAAGAAGGTTTCTACAAACATCCATAATCTCTATTTTCTACAATTCAAGAATGGAACAAACTTGAATGATACTCTAAAAATTGGGCATACTTATATTGAATCCATATGTATGAAGCTGGAGATATGGTCTGAAAAATTGAGTCTTCTAAGCAAACAAAAAAAAAACACAAGTATCGTTCAAGTTTAGGAACACCCAAGCACACATATATAATGCAAAAGCTCTAAGTCACTTTGCTAGTCTATTAGGGAAACCATTATATATGGACCAAATTAAAGAAAGAGGTGAACACCATACTTTTGTTAGAATAAATATTGAAGTATATTCTCAAAGTACACTACCAAAGAATATGACAATTGTTGACATGAAAGAAAAGCCCACAGTCATGGAAATCTAATATTAATGGAGACAAAAAATGTGTGCTTTCTACGATACTTTCTAACATGATAGTACTAAATGTGCAAAAGAAATTGAGGAAGAGCATAACATCCTGAAAGCTCAGGAAACGGAAAAGCAAGAAAATGAACGAAAGAATCGAGAATGGAAGAGCATATTGTGAAAGCCAAGAACAATGATAAAGAAGACAAAAATGAGAAAAATGTAGAGGAAGAAAATAATGAAATTAAAAAAACAGAGGATGCTGAAGAAGTTCAATCTGAAGATAAAGAAGAGGAACAAACAAAAGAAGAAAGCAAAGAAATAACAGAGGAGAAGAGTGAGGAGGAAACTAATGTTGTTGATCCTCATTCACGCAAAACTGAAGCAGAGAAAAACATTGATAAAAGCCCTGAAATTTTGAAAAATAATTCTTTTTATCAAATCAGTACAGGTTCATACATAGGTAGGCTAAATAATCACCTTTCGTGAAGTATAAGCGAGGAAGGGGACGCGAAATAAAACAACATGGTCTACAAGGCGAATATAGAAATAAAAACAAAGATTGAGAACGTATTTGTCATCTTTGTTTGTACTGTTGTTTGATTGCTACCAATCAGAAACTCTAGGGTCGTTTATTTGTCATCTTATAATCAAAGTTAGGGTTTGTCTAATTTTAATTCTTGACTTTTTCACTTTTTAAGTTTTTTAATGAAATGGTGTTAAACCATTTACCTCCAAAAAAGAACCACAGTACTCACCACCATTATTCGTCCTAAAACACTTAAATTTTGCGCCAGTTTGCCTTTCTACAAAAATGAAATTGTTTGAAAACATCTAACACTTGATCTTTGTACTTTAAAGTATATACATCTAATTCTTCCTTCAATGATCATCAATAAAAGTTATAAAATATAAGGCACCACCAAGTGTCATTGTTTTCATAGAACTACACAAATCAGAATATACTAAATCAAGTATATATCTGGTTTCGCGGGTGAGGAACATTCTTGAAGGTAACTCTAGTCTATTTCTCCGTTAAACAATGAGCACACTTCTTCAAAGAATCAATCTTCACTCCTGAGAAAATACTTTTCTTAGTCAATATCATCAAGTCTTTCTTGCTAATATGACTAAGTATGTTGTGTCAAAGTTCAACATTTTCTTCATCATCAATTGAATTGAAAAATCTGCAATCGTTGCCCACATCATATATAATGAGGTTATAAATTTCATTAAATAATAAGTTAACGGCGTATGAAATCGTTAAAGACAAAACTCATTTTCTATAACTTTAACAATAAAACTCTATAAATTGTAAGGTTTGAATTAAGAGATCCAAAATCTCAATAGACTTCAAATAAGGAACTCAAAATTAATAATTATGAATCTCTGAGTTTTATTGTTCTTCATTTTTTACTCTTACTTATTATAGAGTATAACTAAGCTTTTTTTAGAGACATTATTTCCATTTAGACATTCATTTTGATGCATGGTGTAAACAATACATAATAGCATTACCGATTTGAAAATATCTGAAATTGAATTGGAAATGTTATTAAATTTGTTAATATATATATCATTAAAAGTATATATATATATTTCACAAAATTATTTTATCTAAATAAATACCTAAATAAGATATTATAAAAAAATATAACTTTTAAATAAATTTATATTTATATATTTTTTCCAAAACCTAGATCCAATGTATAGCTGGATCTTGGTGTTTTCAAATTGGCCATAGTTTGTGTATAATATAACATTGATAATATCTTATATAAATATATTATTCTTTAGGAAGCTAACAAGAAAGAGAACAAATTCAATGCGCCGACCCATTATTAACAAACAGTCAAAGACAAAAACATTTCTTTACTATTAAAGACCATGGAGTTTATAATAAACTATCAATACTTATTCCATAATTCCAGATAGAGAGAGAAATACAGAGACCGATCAATTGAACATTTTCATTAGAGAGAATTATAAGAATAAGAAGATTTGAATCGAGTTAAATTGATGGCGGATGGTAGCGGATTAGCGGAGCTCTACTTAATGAGAAAACTACACCAGGAGAAGATCAAGAGGATGAAGATTGCTGATGAATCTGATTCATTGTTAGATATTAACATCACTCAAACCCAATTCATTCTAACAGAGACTGATGATCATATGGAGAAAATGATTATGAAGATTAGAAAGACCAAGAAGAAGAAGATGGGTAGAATGTTCAACAAGATTCATCCGTCAAATTAACTTCCATGGTTCTTCGTTCTGGTTCTAGTCATCTTCTCTGATTTCTTCTTTTTGGTAAAGTTAGAGAGAGATGTTGACTTTTCTTAAAGTTGTTTTTTTTTATTAACTTTTACTAAATGTCTGATTTTTATTTATTTTATAATATATATAATCTGATTACTTTGTTATAAATGTGTGAAAATAGAGATCAATTGTTGAAAGAAATACAATTGCTTTGTTTTTATCATTCGTAGAGAGGGCTTGTACTAAGTTTAGTTTGAACATTTTATTTTATTTTAGTATTGATTTAAAAAAGATAATACTATGGATTATACCTTAATTTAAAATTTATGGATGTTTGGTTTGATTGCAGAAATTTGAATAATAGTGGATTTGTTAATAGGTTTGAATGAGAATGAGTTTAACAATTTTGTATTATTGTTTGGTTGGTAAACTAGATTTAAGTATGATTACCATGGTATGTTAGAAGTTTAGAATATAAATGTGATGATTATTAAATTTATCCTTAAAATAAATATAACAAATCTATTACCATTTTTATATATTTTGAAATCAATATTATTTTACAGTATATTGAAGAAATTTTTTACATGATATTTAGATATGACAAATTTATATCCAAAACCCGCTCAAAAAAAGAGGTACTTAAAATTGGTTCGAAACCGATAGGTACCTAGACCAATTTTTTAAGACTATTTTTAACCGATTAATATATTTTTATTATCTTAACATATATTTTACTAGTTAAATATAATTTGGATCAATTTAACAAAATTTTAAATTTGTAACAATTTTAAATCATTCAAAAATACATAATAAAAAAATAATCCACATGTATTAAGCTTTAAAAAAGTTATTTAATAAAAAAACATAAAGTATTATATTAATTAAAATAAAACAAACAGTCTGAAATTATAATTTATCATAAACAAATAAATAATAAAGTAATAAAAAAGAATATTAAAAAAAAATTCTCATTATCTCTCTATTCTTCCCTGTCATATCTCAAGTGTGTATAAAGTATAAGATATACAATAAATGATACAAGATATAGTTAATACAAAATTTAAAACTCAATTTTCTGTTTATCACTTCTTCTATTCATTATCTCTCCTCCTTTTTTATTTTATTTTATTCTCATTTATTGTTCTAATTTTTTTTTATTTAATAATCAAATAATTATATATATATATAAAAATTAATTATTTATATAAAATTATAATAATAATAAAATATAAATTTAAACATATATATATATATATCTTTACTAATTATTCCTCTTTTACACACAAAATACATAAATTTAAATTTATATATCTTTTTATTTAAATTTATTATTTGTATAAATAATTTATATGATTAATTATAGTTTTTTTTATTTGTATAAATAGTTTATTATATGATTAATTATAAAATTTTAAAATAATACAAAATATTAAATAAATGAAAATGTATGCAAATTTCACAACCTAATTTATTATCAAGACTAAAAAGATTAATAATATTATTTTTCTATAATTATTAAAAATTATTAATAGATTAGATTTTATAATGAATAAATTAAATAATAAATAAAAATTAAACAATAAAAAACAGTATATAACAAAATTAATATACAAAAAAGTAAAAAAAATAATTTTATCCTTTCGTTTTAAAAATGAATAAATATAAATTATAAAAGAAATTTTAAAGTTATGGTCAAACCTATCATACTCATGTTCAACTACCTACATTATACATAGCTACACTAATTTTGAATTTTTTTTATTTACTTATTAATTATTTATTATTTTAAAATTATTTATTATTTTAAAATTATTTATTATTTTAAAATTATGTATTAATAAAAACTTATAAAAAAATAAATTATTTATAAAATTAATTTTAAAATAAATTTATTTTTAATTTAAGTAATTTATTAATACTTAAAATTAAGCTAATAAAAATATTAAATTATTTTAAATAAATATATTAAACTTATAAATAAATAATTAAATATTGAGTTATATATTATTAATGATTCATAAAATAAATATTTAAGAAATGTAATTAATATTTTTAAAATTATATATATTATTAAATATGAAATATATAAAGAATCAAAACAAATTATTACCTCATAGATATTTCATATGCTCACTTATCTATATACTTTCATCTTATAAAGAACACTTATAGATAGTACATTACCCAACAAGAAATTTACAAACAGATAACCATATATTGCACCACAATGTGGAGCCTATTTGGCGGTTTAGAAGAGTTATGAAATTCTAGCTTGTGATTCAATAACTACTTTAGACAATTGGGATCCAATAACTATATTTAAATCTTTTTTTCATATTCAAACATTTAGATTGAGAATTATCTATATAGTATTATTACCAATTTTATTTATTTAGAATTAATAATTATTTTATAAAAATAAATATTTGTATAAAAAATTGAGTGTACATATTATTTCTACAACTATAATTGGATATCTTATCTAGCACCTAAACTTTTTTTTTTACTTTTCTTAGTGTCCAAAAGAGAATTATTGGAAATAAAAAGATAATTTTTAAAGTTTGTTATGTTGTAGGTTATGGATAAAAAAGATAAATTTTTTATTTTCTTTTTAAAATATTTTTATTTTTATTTTTATTTATTTCAAATTATCATTAAGGTTTAACCAGGTATATTTCACATTAAACTCTATTTTAAGCATATATTTGTTTTCAGATGTAGTTGTCTTCCTTTTGAATAATGTTGGGCTTGATTGTGTTTTTATACTAACAAAAGTTGTGACATTAGATTTAGTAGTCCAGAGTGATAGTCCAATCAAATTTAATTTTGTAAAATTATAACAATGTGAAACAAAGATAGTAATACCATTTTTAATACAAATTAGTTGCCATGAGAGTGTTATAAAAAAAAATATATTATTAAATATAAATTGACTGATATTAATAAAAATTTATGTTCTTTATATATTTAAACTTATTTTATAAATTATAAATTTATTATATACTTTTTAATCATTAATAAAATAAAATAAAATAATTTGAAAATTTTATATTTTTTGTATTTTCAGTTTAATATTATTATTTATTATGTTATATATTTATATAAAGTTTTTTTTATATATAAAAATATTATTTTTAATAAAATTAAAATTAATATATGATGTATATTATTTCATTTTTATTTTAATTATATAATAATATCTAAATAGTTTTTTTTAGAACGCTCAAATAGTTATTTGAATTATATAATAATATCTAAATAATTAAATGAAATTATATTATTTTTTAGTTAAATTATATAATTAGTGAGATTTAAAATATGTTCACTATCATTATTTAAGATTATTTTATTTATACTTATGAACATTTAAATTTTATTTATTTTAAATGGTCACTTGACTTTGAAATCTATGAACGTAGAAGACGTTGGATGATTTTACAAAGTATCATTGGTGTTTACTTTCCCAAACTAACCTAGTTTGTTCATTCATTCCCAAACTAACTTAGTTTACTATTCAAACTCAATTTTTTTTATTTATTTATTCTTTTTACATTTAAAATTCATTATATATAAACTAAATTATTTATATTTTGATATATATTTTAAATTATTATTTTTATAAATTTAATTATTTATATTTTAATATATATATATATATATTTACATTTCAATTATTATTTCATCTTAACTTGTTACTTTAGAGTTTAGTTATTAAAATTATAATTATTATTTTTCTAAAATTAAGAGCATAATTTTATTGATAATTCTCTATTTAAATGGTGAATGTGATACTCAAACAATATGAATACTAAGTTACATTATATAACCTTCCATTTTAAAATAAGATTGTATTCACTTAGAATTTACCAACTAAATTTAAGATTATCAATATTTAAATTTGAACTGAATTATATACCAATGCAACTTATATTAATTAATTAAGATATTAAAATAGTATAAGTCACACACACACACAAAAAAAAAATATGTGAAAATAGTATTGTCTAATAAATCAAATACTTCCTAGTTCAATTAAACAAATTAAAAAAGAAAAAGAAAATAAATAATTAAATAAAGATTAATTTGTAATTAGGTTCAATCTAAAGAAGTCAAAATAATAATAGTTTTTGGCATATAACAAAATATATATATATTTAAAAGGGTCAAAGTATGCAACATTTACTATGTATTGATTCTTAGGCTTCATTACCTATCAATGAACTTAACAACGGTGTTGTTCAACATGATATGTGGATTTATTATTTATTTATTTTTATTTTTAGAATGACACATTGTTTAGTAAAAAGTAAAATAATTTAGTTAATTAATATATTTTCAATAAAATGTTAACTTGTCATTATGTTGATATAATAACTTTTATGAGGTTATAATGATAAATTTGATAAGGTCAGGTTCGTATTAGTTTTTAAAATAAAAATTAATAGTAATATTGATACAAAATTTGAATCACTTATTTTGTTATATTTTCAAAACTTAGCAAATAAATATTTTTAACCGATAATGTTTGAATACGTTTCTTCTCAATTTAACATTTCACCTATCTAAATATTGAAAGTTTTCTTTTAAACATTTTTATAATTTTTGTTAGATAAAAAATATTTTATAATAGAAAGTTTGTTTTCAAGAATAAGACTAATAAAAATTCTCAATTTAAAGAATAATACGTGAATTTTGGATCATTCAATCAAAACTCCCATGACCACTTATATATATTCTTGAGTCGCTCTCCAGTACACATACAATTGGACCTTTATTTTTATAAAAACACTTAAAAACAAAAATATAAATATAAATTAATTGCAATTAAGACAAATATTAAATTTAATTATTGTTGATGAACTAATATTTTATTGGAACTGGTGTAGACTACTAAGTTTTAAAAAAGATTTTTTTATTAGTAATAAAAAATAACTAATCATTTTAAACATTAATATATATTTACAATATTTTAGAAATGTATAATTTTAATATAATTTAATTATTGTCAAGCAAGTAAAACACACCTTGCACTTAAATAAATAGAGACCTCACTTTAGTTATTTTAAGACACTGGTGTAGTATTTAGATTAATCATATTTTAAGTAATTATTTACTTAATAATATTATTATTTTGTTAATTTATAATCAATTTTCTTGAATAAATATTTTTTATAAATAACTGAGTACATATTATTTCAAAAGTATAGTTAGACTCCCTAACCCGGATCATTTATATATTGTCATTTTGTGACTAATGACACAAATTATTCGTGTCGTGTTCGGTCTATTATTCACGATTGTAAATTTTGAAATATTCATGGATTTTGATGTTGCCATTGTCTCTATAAAAAGATGATCTTTTTAAATATTTTTTTCAAATATTTTATTTTAGTTTTAGTTTTTTAATATAATTAAGTATATTTTAAATCATAAGTAGAGTATAAGAAGTTTAATGAATTTTAAATTAAAATTATGTATGCCTATGTGTTTGAATAGAAATTTATTTACAGATTCATTATCATCATTTTAATATAGTCAGGTTTCATCTGGTTTTATTGATAGACAAATGTGGTGACAATAATTAGATTCGACAAAGGTGGTGACATTAATTGGATTCAGTAATCCACGGTGACCAAAGAGAAATGAGATAAACAAGTGCTAAGAGACAGCAACGTCCAAAATGATATCAAAATCAAGAATCATAATCCACTTTCACTAGTGCTAAGAGAAAATCTTCCTCTATTGATGATTCAGATGATAGTAAGAAAAATATATTTTAAGAATAAATAATAATGATAAATCTTTAAATTAATAATAATAAGAGAAAAAGAACTAATTAGGTTTTCATATTATGTTATAAATTTATATAGATATGTGGTTGTAAATTTAAAATATATTAATATTATATTTATTTTGAAAAATCTATTAATATAAGTTTAATAAAATCTAATATATATATATATAATATTTTTAATAATCATTTACTAAATAAATATAAATTATTGCATAACATTTTTTTATTTATACATTTATAATTAATTTTATAATAATTATGTAAGTATTTTGTTATTATATATATATATATATATATATATATATACATTGTGTTGTAAATATAAAATATATTAATATTATTTTTAGTTTGAAAATTTTATGATAAAAAGTAAAGTATACAAAAATGTAAGTTCCCTATATATTATGTATTAGGACATGTATATTTTATGTAAATTTAGCTGAAAATTATTAAAAATATAATATATATATATATATATATATATATAAATTTTGCAATAATTATAATAATAAATAATAAATTTTGTAATTTATATAAATTTAATTAATAATTATTAAAACTGATATTTTATCGATACAAAATTTGTAATATATATATATATATATATATATATATATATATATAATATAAAAAATTAGTAATATATTAATATTTTATGTTCAGTTATTATATATATATATATATATATATATATATATATATATATATATATATAATATATATATATATAATATTATAAAAGTTAAATATGGAGAGATGATATATAAATATATATTTGTTATTCTTATGTTAACAGTTCTAACAAATATATTTTTTAATATGATCGTACACATTCAAAAGAAATATTATTATTATCTAAAATTATAAATAAATAAAAAATATATAAAAATTTAATAAATGAAAATGTGGAAATTAAATGGTTATATGTTTATAAAATTATTTTCATCATTTTAAAATATAAAAATTAAGTATTTTAATTGATTAAAGTGTTGAATTTATTCATAATTTACCATATATATATATATATATATATATATATATAAATATATATATATATATATATATATTTTAATCTTATTTTTTTATTTATTTAATCTCTTGATAAACAGTTTAATCCAAAACTAACTACTCGATTCATTTATTTTCACAAAATAGATCGTGTTGTAATGCGAAAACTCGATAACTTATAATTAAACATTATTTTATGTATATATATAATTAGAAAAAATAAAAAAGGGCATAAAATGGATTTTGTACAAGTGTAAGGGAATAAAAAATTGAATGAGTTGTATTTTTGTTTTTGAACCACTGTACAGCTATAAAGAAAAGTAACAAGACTGTAAACAAAACAAAATTAATAAAAAAAAATCAATAAAATGGGGTAAGAATTGATGCCTAAGATACCAAAATTACTAGTACAATTCATAAACATAACGTTTTTAAGTTTAAATAAATGTTATGACAATATAGATGTACTAACTTTATATGTTTGAGTTTTGTAATTCTTGAGTCTTTATTTATTCCTAAGAAAAAAAATTAGTGACACGTTAGGCTTAAGAAAAATAAAAATAATTATTCATTTGCACTATTGTTTTACGTATTCTTTAACATAATGTGTTAAATTTCTTTTCTCGAAAACAAAGGACTAGATAATTACAAAATCGAACCACTGGGATTTAGAAAATTCATAGTGACATATATAAACTATGAAAGTTCAAGGCTAGCACATCTAGTGGCTCTCATTAAGAATTTTGAGCTCTAAGTTGACTATAACACCTTCAAGAATCTCTGATTAATGAACTTTGAGGTCTCTATGCTTGTGTTTGTTTGCTCGTATATTTTTCTTTCTGATTAACTAATACCAACTTGTAGCATGGAGAAAAAATTAACATGACATTTATACATTTTTGTCTTCTCCAACAAAAACGACTCATCATTTTCTTTTCTTGAATTTAAGAAATATGTATAATATGAGGGGGATTTATTTCACGTTATGTTGTTAGTTGATATAATGAATCAATATGTTGTGTTATGGTATCTATGATGAAGATCAAAGTGAGAAAATCCATGTTCTTCTAGAAAATTCGAGCTTATAATTTTATTGTAAATCTGAAAGAATTTAGGGCTCTAAGTTGACTCCAACACAATCTAGTGTCTCAATTTAGAGTTGTGAGGACTTTATCATTTGTTTGTATTTTATATTTTTGATTAATTTATGACAACTTAAACATTATGTGTCATTCAATTTATTTTACCTTCTTTAACATATTGTCATATTCAATTTCATTTTGCTTAATCAAATGTCAGATCACATTAACCCCAAAAATTAAAAATTATGTGTAATTCAAGCTTATTTTATTCACATTATATTGTAAGGGGTGTAATAAGTTTTAATTGCCACATTAGGGTATCTATGAAGAAAATTGATATAATAAAAGTCATGTCGTAGGAAATTCAAAACTATTTTCATGTCATCAAATTGGTTAAGAATGTATAACTACAAATGAGTTTTATCTACTTTAAGAATTGATATAGAGATTTAAGTTCTTTTGAAAACGTTTTCATATTGTATCATCTTTTTTAAAAGGTCTTGATTTTTTCAATAGTATTGTGTGACTTTTCACGTTATTGTGATCCAATGTAATGGTTCTACGTACCCTTCATAAAACACGTCTTAATCATTCATTCAATATTGTAATCTAAATACAAACTGAAAAACATATTTCCATCTTCTCCAACATAATTTATCATTTAATTTTTTACCCTTCTTTAACCTAGTGTGTTATTCAATTTCCTTTCCCTTCAACAAATTTTGTACAATCTAATAAAATATGAAAATAACAATATGAATCTCCTTAGTTTGTGGCTTGATTTGCTAACTAAGCGTACTTTGCACATGTATTTATAAGGTATTATATATAGATGACCAGTGATATTTTAATGTTTTCTTTCTTTATTTTCACCTTTGTTCACTCATAAATTTGATGATAATGTTTGAGATGTAATCTATAAATTCATCTATAGTCTAAACTTTATACAATTAATTAGTTTGATTCGGTTTATAAATGCGAAAAAGTTGTAATTGTGTAATAAGCTAGTATAATATTTTATTAAATAAGTTATAATATTAAACTTATTAAAAGGGTTGTCAAATAACAAGGACAAAATGATAAGAATAAACTGATCATGAAAATGAACAAAGAGTTAAAAGCCAAAAAGTATTGGTAGAACAAAAAGCTGTCATTATCATGCATTGTCTGCCACAATCGAATGACTAATGCATGCTAGCTAGGATTGTTTTACGAAAAATGCATGTTTAAAGTTTGTTTTTTTTTGAAAAAAAAATCATATTTATCTAAATTAAGATTGTCCCATCGTTTTTCTTTATACCACAAGTGTTACCTCATTTTATCTTTATTAATTATGTTATTTAATTTATTAATAAAAAATACTTATAAAATACACTTTATTTTAAAAATAATTAATATTTTATCATTATAAATTAATATATTTTAATTTTTTTACAAAAAATAATTTCTCTTCGAAATTACCGCCAATCAACATTGTTTAAATAAATAAACCCAATCGTGCAAGATTTAAGAAAATCATTAAAAATTAGTTATAAAATAAAAATTATATATGAACATGTTAAAATGTGTATATTTTATGCAATTCTTGAAAATAAAAACATTGTTAACTTTACACGTTTGTTTGAACAATTGAATGTCAAGTAGGAGTTTTTTAATCCACATCCCTAAATATAGGTGACACTCTTAAAGAGGAAAATTTCAAAATAATATGATAAACCAGCTAGAAAACTCACATTCATATTTAAAATAACTGTACGTTTAATATTTTATCTTTATGATTTTATTTTAAAATAATAAAATACTGAAATTATAATTTTATTTTTAATTTTTAATAAAATTTAATAATTTTAATAGTTTATTATTATTTAAACTCACAAATTTAGAGTTTAAAGTTTAGTTCGATTATCCGATTTTATAGGTTTGGTTATGCAGCTAATGTCTTAAATAATCTCCCAATATTTATTTATCCTCTTTCTTTGAGACCCACACGTCAGCACCGAATACTCTCATCTCTAATAGGTCTTACAATGTAAGTAAATTAAGATGAATTAAAATTAGGGGACATAGAGTACTTAACAATTAATTATATATGATCAGATGCACTTTGTAGAAGGCTCAAAGGCGAAGGGTCCAACTGTAAAGAGCTCAACTGGCATTGTACGTGGCAGTGTGACACGTGGCATCTTTGGTATGAGCAAGGCCCCTACTTGTCCAGCGTGGAAGTCCGTAGTCTTGTTACACGTGGCAATGGGAGAGGAGATGAGAGACACCTTACATTTGTGGGATCCGTAGGTTGTAAGACTCTTTGGGCCATTGATCAAAAAGTAACCATTTTTGTCTGTCTCTGCCTCTATCAAATATGTCTTCTTTGTGTTGTTACATTCAAGCTTCACTTTCGCACCTTTTAAAAGAAAAATCAAAATTTACATAAAGTAACTGTGAGAGATCAAATAGTTAGACATCCATAACAAGTCCTAAGACACAAACCAAAGGTTATGAGTGTGATTTCGTGTTAACTTTCTAAATTAAAAATCAATAAAAACGGGCCATTAATATAAATCTACATGCATACCTAGAAGTGGGGTGGCACCCAAAAGGGTGTCCCCGCCAACATACTTGCAAGACTTGCAGTAAACTACACCTTGAACTGCCACGAGGCTTCTGGGAAATGGGTTCGACTTGGTTGGAGCTTGAGCCGGCGGATGTTGAGTAATTGGGGGATGGCTCTTTTTGGTGTTGTTGTGGTTGTGGTGATGAATCGGTTCGTGAATCTTGGGAGGCTGAGCCGGGGGATGGTTCTTTTTGGTGTTGTTGTGGTTGTGGTGATGAACCGGTTCGTGAATCTTGGGCGGCTGAGCCGGGGGATTGTGGATCTTGGGTGGCTGAGCCGGGGGATTGTGGTTGTTGTGATGAACCGGTTCGTGAATATTGGGTGGCTGAGCCGGGACTTGAGCAAAGCTGACAGTGATGATGGATAGGTGCAAGAGCAATATAAGGGTTTTAGCTAGAAAAAGAATCATGTTTGAGAGGGAAAAAAAAGAGATCCAATGTGAACTATAATGGTGACATGCATGCTTTTTTATAGGGAGGAGTGATTGATGAAGGAGGGCATAAAATAATGAATCTGCTAAGAAAATGATGAAATAATTCAATAAATTATACCATATAATAATATTTCCTTGAAATTAAGATAATTTGGGGAATTGAGGGGGAACATGATTTAAATTTTCTATATAAAATAGGATCAAATAATTAGTAGTTCCAAGGTAAATAAAGATGACAGAAAGGGACTTCATGGGGAGAGGAGTAATTTATTTACATTTGTCGACCTACATAAACATTTTTAGAGTAAGAAGCGGAAATCAAGCTGTCTAGTCTAGGCGTAACTAAAGAGTAAAAAAAGTAAGAAAGTGCACACTTTGAGAGACTTTTGTTTTTATGTTTTTGAGAAAAGAATAATATTTAAATATTCTAGTGCATTTGTCACGCCTACTTATAATTATCTTCTTATTTTTATTTTATTTTATTTATTTTTTTATTTTTTTTGTTAAGGACTAGTTTATATGCTCTCAAGTTCGTTTAATATGAAGCTTATTTAATTGTTAAGTTTGATTAAGTTTAATTCAGTTTATACGTCTAATTTATTTATTTTTTATATTTATAATATTATTTAATAATTAATATTATATATATAATATTATATATATTTATTAATTTAATTTTAAATATTAATAAATAATTTAAATTAAAAAATAGTATATATTTGAAAATAAATTATATTAATATATTAATTTTTTTATTAATATATAATTCTACATATTAAAAAATAATTTAAATTAAAAATAATATATTTTAAAATAAATGATATAAATAAAGAAAGTAATTTATTATTATATATATATATATATTTCACTTTTAACATTCTCTGACTCAATTTTAAATTGTCAATTCATTTTTTTTTCTCTCACAGTCTTTGTATTATTATTATTTATTTTCACGTTTCAGTTTCATTTATCTCAATTGTAATATATACTTTTAAATAATTAATTAAGGTTAGTTTCATTTTAAAGTATAATTATAAATAAAAATTACAGTATATTTATATTTCATATTTTGCTTAATTATTTTATATATTAAGATACACCTATTATAAATAATAATATATTTAAATATATATTTTTTTATTATAATAATTTCATATAAGTATATAAAAATATTATAAATATATGAAATAGATGAGAGAGAAAAATAATAAAATAATTAAAAAGAGATTAAATAGATGAGAGAGAATGAATAAAATAAATAGAAATAAATAAAATAAATGAGAGAGAATAAATAAAAAAATATTTAAAAATAAAGAGAGAAAAAAGCTCTGAGATTACAATCTTAAACGCTAAGAAAGGTGGTAGAGAAAAAATTGAGTTTAACGGAAAAGTGTGTTTAATTATAATTTTTTGCGTAAACTTACTATAACAGCTTATTACGCATACTATAACAGCTTATTACGCAAACGCCTATACGCGGTTTATAAACACCGAATCAAACAATGCCTTAATTTCAAATTAATATAATAAGTTTTTTTAGTAGTTATTTTTACAGCATATTACATAATTGTTGCTATGATCTGAGTCATCTTGCTCGTCATTTTTATTTTATTGCATTCAGATTCATTACTTTTAACTTATTTTCATGATTTTGATAAGCATCAACACCACTTAAGTTATATATTGCATTTAATATTTTAATTTTGTTAAAAGAATTATCCATTTGTCACAAATTAAAAAAAAAATTATAAATACATAAAACACAAACTAATATAACTTTAAAAAATCTAACCTTGTGAATTAATTTGAATTCTTAATAATATTAAGAGTTATTTATATAAAAATTTAGCACTAACATTAATTATTTGAACGGAAGAAAGATGAGTAGTTTGAGAAAATGAATGAAAATAGCAATTTGAGAAAATTTGTTTGAAACATGGGTAGAACAAGAAATGACCCCATTCATGGTCTCTTCTAAATTTCATCGTTCAATAATTTTTCTATATTTTATTTATTTTTAACTATTTAATTAATCAATTAAAATGTTTTTATTTTTTTTTTAATTTTTTTTTAAATCTAATAAAATTTCAAATGATGCAGAATGTGTTTAAGTTGGTGAGCGTTTCATGGGAACCAAGTCTAGTTTGTTTCAGGAGTTGGATCTACTCTTCAAAATGAAGGAGAAGGTTTTGCTTTTGGGTTAGGTTTTTAACTCATTAGAAATGTTATTGCCTAAAAATGAAAAAATCAACTTCTAGTGACATAAGAACCTTCTAAAATGAAGCAAAGTTATTAGTACGTGAAGTCATACTAATTTGTTAAAATTGAAAATAAAAAATCACTTCTTAAGTCTTCAATTAAAATATTAAAGGTGTTTTCATAAATAAATTTTAAAAAAAAAATGGTAGAAAAACACATTAAACGATGATTTTCTTCTTAAAGAATCAAATTTTTAACTAAAATCTCTTGAAAGTTGTGTAAAGTAGTTTGTTTTGTTGGTCCGATGATAAATTTATTATCTTATTTTTTAATTGTTGTTTTCTAAATAATTAATCTTATTGTGTATCGGAAATGTTTGGTTAAATTTTGGACACTTTTACTTTGTATTATTTTTGTCATGACTTAAACTACTCTCATTTATATTTATGTTCTCATTTATATTTATGTGGCACATCTCACCTGAACAAATTAAAGTTGGTTCACAATTAATTCACAAAAATAATTTAGAGCAAATATTATATGTCTATCCTTCTATCCTTAATTTGATTTTCATTAAAATTATAATATAATTTATCTTAAAATAAATCGCTTACCACAAATACAATTCTATTATTACTACATTGAATAGATTTTGATAAAAAAAAATATTTTATAAGTAATATTTTTTTAAACTTTAGAAGAGTACAACTATTACTAGGTCAAGAAAAGTAAATTTATTCTTATTTTTTATTATTAAATATTTTTAAGTTCTATTAAATAATTATAATAATATTACATTATAAAATTAACAAAATAAAATAACATAATTAATTAAATGGTCATATTATCAAATTGGGGCTCCTTATTTGTGACAATTTGAATTTCAGACATCTTATTTCAAATTTCACAATTTGAAGTTTTTTATTGTTAAAATTATATAAAATGAAGTTTTATTTAACAATTTTCAAACGTCATTAACTTATTATCTTTGTGACACTTATACATAAATAAATTAAATATCAATGTCATAAATTTAACTATCGAATTTAAGAAAATTTAGGGTTTTAACGATCGATTTTCTGTAACATAACCCATAATTCGTAAAAAATCGGTAGATAAATTAATGACATTCTTTTATTTACTTATTTATAAATTAAACGTAAATAATAAATTAACCAAATTTGAAACTCTTAAAAGATAAAACCTTGTTTTTGTATATAACTTTAACCATGTTCAAAATTCCAATTCACCCAAAAATAAGAGCCCCAATTGATAATGGGGCCTTAATTAAATGTCATTTAGATTGGAACTTTGTAGCCCTTTAATTTTAAGAGTGTTCCCAAGAGTTTAATGAAAATATTTAAATCCTTTCAAAAATATGAAAACCATGTGCTCTTAGACTCTTAGCTTTTAATATTGATAGCATCCATGCGGTCCCTTAGTTCCCTACCTACCCTACACCACCTAAAGGAGTGTTAAAAGATTTTTATTTTTATAAAATATTGGCATTAAGATATTTATTCTTAAAAAGAAAAGTAAGAAAAGATTCAACCATGTAAAATGGAGTGTAATATTTTTATTTATGTTATTTGAAATAATAATAAATTTAAGATATGATTTGAAAATAATAAATCAATATTATTAAGTAAAATAGAATGCCAGAAATTAACCTTGGACAAAATGAGTAACATACCAAATTAAGAAAGCTACCCTATCTTATATTGCCCACGAATTTTGGACCCTTTTTCTTTTTATAAAATTAAAATTCAAACAATCCTACAAACCAGTTGGCTTAAGTAGTATCTAACAGTTTTAAAAGTGTATAAAATAAGTGTTATAAAAATAGTGCTTGATATCAATTATTAAACAAAGAACATAATATAAAATAAAAATGGTGCTTAGTATAACGAGAATTGTGAAATGCAATTTGGAGCTCCACACAGGTGTGTGGTTCTTGAAAAAAAAAAAAGAAGAGAAAGAACTGGGAGTTGGCGCCGGAATAAGTGGTTGCTTGCTTACCAAGCCATCCTGGCTTTTCGCTCTTCCCTTTATTCGATAAGGCGAGTGGCTTTCACTCCTCTAGTTCTATTATTCTTGACTTGACTTATTATTATAAAAACGACTCACTATCCAAATGAAAGACAATCGATTCTACTACCGATTTCCGTGTTCCCCTGTTACGGACCAATCAAATTGCAGCATTATTATTATATTAATAAATCAATTTGGGTAGGAGATGGAGGGAGGGAGAATCCGGAATCCGGGTTTCATTCCGGGTTCACCCCAAACGCCGTTAACAGAAGGGCCAGTTAACGTTAAGGAAATATAATAATATTCATATGATCCGGATAAGATATCTTTGCTCCGGGCCCCATGTCAGAGGAAAAAGTGAGAAGCGATGTGAGCGAAGATTTCCACGCCCAGGAGCCCTGACCCTCATGTAAACCCCCCAACCCACCCATGAGAAGACCGCTTGCCTGTCATGGAAATATACTTAGCCGTGTATGTAAAGACCAAAATTAACATGGATTTTATATTTCCGTTTATTAAATATTAATTCAATTAATTAAAAATGACATGCAGGAAACGAACAAATATTCGCTTCAATTACTTCACTCTTATTTTATTTTATTTTTATTTTTTTTACGAGGAGACGTTTGAAAGCGAAGATTTCTTCGCTTCAATTAATTTTAACATGACCTGCATGTAAACCCCCCACCTGTCATGTAAATACACTTACCCGTGTATGTAAAGACCAAAATTAACATGGATTTTATATTTCCGTTTATTAAATATTAATTTAATTTTATTAAAAATCACATGCAGCAACCGAACAAATCTTCGCTTCAATTACTTCACTCTTATTTTTTTTATTAATTTTTTTTGCGGGGAGACGCTCAGGAGCGAAGACTTATTCGCTTCAATTAATTTTAATAAAAACTTTCATGTAAACCCCCCAACTCACCCATGAGAAGACCGCTTACCTGTCATGTAAATACACTTACCCGTGTATTCGAAGACCAAAATTACATGGATTTTATATTTCCGTTTATTAAATATGAATTCCAATTTATTAAAAATCACATGTAGCAACCGAACAAATCTTCGCTTCAATTACTTCACTCTTATTTTTTTTTATTAATTTTTTTTTGCGGGGAGACGTTCAGGAGCGAAGACTTATTCGCTTCAATTAATTGATTTTCATAGAGAATACCCCTTCGCCCAGATTCAATGGAATTAATAGACGCTTTGTGAGAGAATATTTGTTCGCCTAGACCATGTTCCATGTAAAATGGATTGAATAGTCGTTTTTCGAGAGAACACTTATTCGCCCCTGGTCCAGGTGTCATGTGAAATGGAATGAATAGTCGCTTTTCGAGAGAAGACTTGTTCACCCAGGTTCCATGAATATATATACACCCTAATATGATTATTTTATAATCATTTTCGCCCGATTCATCTCTCTCTCTTCCTGCCTCCTTTCACGGCGATTCGCAACCGGCTCCCCGTCGACCAGACCATAAGCAACATCTTCACGTCTCCACAATGGTACGTACTCCTAAATAGTAACTTTTCATACTTCGGATTATGAAACCACTAAACCCTAGATTATGTTATGTGATGTCGTTGTCTCGTTAATCTTTAGGAAACCCTACTCTCAAAATGTCACGTTCAATGAAAATCCATCGTATTTAGGAAAACTTACCTAGTGTTAGGGTTTAGGATATTATTTCCATGAAACCCTAGTAAATACTAACAAAGACTGTTTTTTTTCATGCATGTGCAGGCAACCGCAAAAGCATCCGTCCAAAACTTTGGCAAAGACTGGATTTTATGCCCAAATCAATTAACAAGTGAAGATATAGTACTATTCTTCACATATATCCCTTTTTTCCATATTGTTTAAGTTTTCATCCTGTTTATCTGAAATATTTATGATTGTTCTTAAACAACACTTGATGCAACAATATGCTAACACATGTGATGCCACGGTGACAATGAGGTGGCGAGACGATGTGACCCACGCCATAGCATCCACCGATGTTAATGGTGGATGCGGTCGCACTATCAAAGTATTGAAGGCAATATTGAACGGGAGTTGGGTCCTTACCATTGATTGTGAGACTCTGTTATTCTTAACTCTTCTTAACTCAATATTCATTTTCACATATATGAAACTAAAAATACCAATTGCTTTTGTACAGGGATAGTATCATCAATCAGATCTAAATGTTACGTGGACGAGGAACCGTACGAGGTGCAGCGAGATAATCATGGGACTGTGGGCGGTCCAAGAGCTGGCAGAATGAGGTATTTGAACAATGTAAGTTTTGTCTGATTCCTACTCCTCCTCCATATGATATTCAATTCTCCATGATTACTTAAAATGTTTTGTATTTTCTTTCAGCTGCCGAAATTGTTCGACAGTTACACATTTATATTTGTAGGGGAATTCATCCCGGCTTACAAACAGGATCTTATGGGGTTTGTAATTGCTGGAGGAGGTACGACTAAAGAAATGGAGAATCTATTTGTTGAGCTCGAGGACGACAAAACTATAGTTGTATACGACAAGTCTCGGCACGATGTTAATGAACTTGTTTGGGTATTTGAGGCAGTGAATCCTTTGACGACATATTTGGATGTATTTGGTGTTCCTCACACAAGCTTGCTTGAATCCATTGCTGCTTGTGATTTGCAGCCTTTGTTTACATAGACATGTGTTGGTTGAATTTGTTACTGAATATTTGAATATTTGGCATTCTTGAATTTGTTAATGTTATTTTTGATTTCAGATTTCTCTTTTTTGTTCTTAGAATTGTATTTTTTTTAAACAGCAGCATTATATTAAACGAAATCTTGAAACATGAAATAATGTATAACTTGAAGTATAAATTTTTATTCATTTATTAATACATAGCAATCTATGTAACTTAAGCGCCCCTAATGTGATAAATTTATATATGTTTTAAAACAATTGTCAAAATAATATTTTTAAAACAATTGTCAAAATAATATTGTGAAGCAATCTTCGCTTTCTGATTGATTGATTGATTGATTGATTAATATTAATTCATAATAATTTTATTCATTTAATTATTAAAATGAAATATTTTTTTTAACAAGTCACCTCACCGCCACCTAACACCACCTTTTCATTAAATATTGCATGGCAACAAGCCATGCTGCTGCTAAGCTAGACAAAGTTTGTACTATTTTCTCTCTCACCTGTACGAGAAGCAGTCGACCATTTCTTCGCCGGAGTGATACTCCATTGTCTACCATCGACCTCTCCTTCGCCGGAGAGTTCATTATAATATCAATCCATCTTCCTAAATTTAAAATGGTATGTTTTTGAATGTCATCTACCTTCTATACTTTTCGTCACAACGTTTTTTATGTTTTTTGAATACTCGACATGAAATGTTCTGTTCTTGTTGATTATCAGGAAGGAATACACATGAGCGAGAATGATATGAACGAGAATGATATTAATGATCTAAGGTATATTGTTTAAATTCTCTAACTTTTTTCGTTCATATTTAAGCGAAGATCTCTTCACTTATAGGATTTTTGATAATAGCTTTTAAAACGAAACTCTCTTCGCCTAATATTTCAATGTGAATAATAGTGAAGTGAAGCGCTCTTCGCTTATATTGCCTTCATTTTACAATCATCTACAAGTTTTGGTTAGTTGAAGATTTATTTTCCACGTGTTCTCAAATTTAACAACGAATCTGCTAGTTGTCGTCGTCAATTGAATTTCGATGAAAACGACAAACCTTTGGAGGACATCGAAGCCAACTTAATTCCACATTTAGGTAGGGAATTTGAGAGTGAAGAAGAAGGCTACGTATTCTATTTAGCATACGCTAAACTAATAGGATTTTGTATAAGGCACAGTTCAAAACATGTTGACAATGATGGTAAAATACTGGATAGAGTTTTTTGTTATAGTGCACAGGGTGAACGGGTAAAAGACAAACGTGATGTCTATGTGAGACGTAGCCGTTCTTTGACGAGGTTCGGTTGTGAAGCGAAATTGAGGATAAAGAGGGCAGAGAATGGAAAGTTCCAAGTGGTAAATTTTATTAGTGAGCATTGTCATCCTCTTACAAGTCCAAAGAAAACTCACCTATATAGATGCCATAGAAATATTTCTGCAGTTGCAGGCTTACATATCGAGATTGCCACTAACGTGGGAATTCCTCCTAAGGCATCACATGCTCTAATGTCTAAACAAATCGGTGGAAGGGAGAATCTAGGTTTTCTTCCTGAGGATTACAAAAATTACATGCGAACGAAAAGAACCAGAGACTGTAATTTTGGGAAAACAGGGGGTGTATTAGAGTATTTGCAGAAAAAACAATCAAATGATTCAGGTTTTTATAATGCTTTTCAACTTGATGCGGACGATTTGATAACGAATATTTTTTGGTGTGATTCCAACATGCGGTCTGATTATTCATACTTCGGAGACGTTGTTAGTTTTAACACCACCTACAAGAAGAATAAGGAAGGTCGTCCAGTTGCGCTTTTTGTAGGTGTGAATCATCACAAACAATCAATTATTTTTGGTGCAGCTCTATTATACGATGAAACTGCAATGACTTTTGAATGGTTGTTTGATACTTTCACCAAAACTATGCGTGGGAAAAAACCAAAAACCATTTTTACAGATCAAGACGCGGCCATGGCTAAGGCCTTGTCGTCTACATGGCCCGAAACAAATCATCGTCTATGTATTTGGCACATATTTCAAAATGCAGCCATACATCTTAGCTACGTGTTCCATAATTTCAGAGAATTTTCGAAGGATTTTTCTTCATGTATATATGACTTTGAAGAAGAGATAGAGTTTGTTGAAGTTTGGAATCAAATGTTGACAAACTACGGGCTTGAAAACAACGACTGATTGAAACGTATGTTTTGCATTAGGCGAAAGTGGGCATTAGTCTATGGACGACAAATGTTTTGTGCTGATATGACGACAACACAGAGAAGTGAGAGTATGAACAGTGTGTTGAAAAGGTACTGCTCCTACAAACACAAGTTTTTAAAATTTTTCAAACACTTTGAAAGACTAATCGATGAAAGAAGATATGATGTGTTGAAGGCTGATTTCAAATCAATTACCAGCCAACCAAGTCTGACCTATCCAGTTTTGATCTTAAAAGATGCCTACAAAGTTTACACCCTAGAGGTATTTAAGTGCTTTGAACAACAATGGTTTATGTCGCATGATTGTGGTGTAGAAATGTTAGAGGATGCCGACACACACAAAAAATATAAGGTAACCCTCCATACTAGGAGATGCTCTCATACAGTTACAGTTCATAAGAATGATGATAAGAATATCGAGTGTAGCTGCTATAAATTTGAATTTGGCGGGATTTTGTGTGCTCACATCCTAAAGATTTTCATACAATTGACGTGTTGAAGATTCCTCCTGCGTTGATATTAAAAAGGTGGACAAGAACAGCCAAAGATGGATTATTTGGAACTGATCCAATCGTGGACAATAGTAATGTTGATCCGAGTGAGCTTCATAACATAAGATACAGAGATTTGTGTGGCTTGTCCATGCATTTATTTACCAAGGCAGCCAAAAGAGATGAAACGTATAGGCATGTCAAAGAAATTATGCTTAGCCAGTGTACGTTTGTGGATAAAAAATTACAGGAGAGTATAAATATGCAAACTCCACCAACCGGTGTATCATGTTCTGCCGAGGGTGCCCATGTTCAAGCGAAAGAAATCAAAACTTAGAAGCCAACAAAGTCTGGTAAGAGAAGGAAAGGTGGACTAGAGAAGAACTCAAAAAAAAGAAAATCAACAAGAATAACAAGCGAATCACAGAATCCGGTATGAATTTGCTGACTTAACTTCTTTACTAATAATTGGGTTATTACTATTCATTTATTAACATACTTTTAAATTGATATACATTTCCAGCCATCAAATGCAATGCCAACGACAACTCCTCAGTTCTCAACTCCTCAACAATGGGACGCAAGTTTCAGCATGGACGCCAATACTCCGTTCACTGTTCTTTTGTCATCTCAACTATCAAATTCCAGTTTCATGTGAAATCTGATATGTATTTGTATGTATATTTGATTTGAAACCAGGAAGAAGGTAGAATGTATGCATGCAATGTTTTATGTAATACCAAATGAATGACAACACTAATGTATTTCTAAAAATAAAAACACGTAAATGAAGCGAATAATTATTCGCCCCCAGTCGACTCCTATTAATTATTATTTTAATTAAAAATTGAGAATTTAAAACCTAAAATTGAAGCGAATATTTATTCGCTTAAATAAAAACAAGTATTTGAGGCGAATATTTATTCTCTTCATATTTCTTTCATGAAATTGATATTTTTGTAGAATTTGGTATTTACATGTTAGAATAAGTGTAATGACATGTCAAGTAATCCGGCTTCTCATGAGTGGGGTAGGGGTTTTACATCAAAGTCAGGTTCAAAATAACATGAAGCGAAGAATTTTTCGCTCGAATTCGATTACTCTAAATTCAAAGTTTTCATATAATATTGTAAAACTAAAAACTAGTAATTGAAGCGAAAAATTATTCGCTCCAATTCGACTCATCACATATAAATTTTATCAGCATTTATTTAATAAACAAAAATTATTTGAAGCGAATATTTATGCGCTTCATGTTTCTTTCAATTAATTTATTTATTTAATACATAAATGAACAAGTATTTGAAAATCAAATTTCATTCAAAACAATCTGTATATATACATCTTCATTATTGTAAAAATGTGAAGTAAAATTTTTTGAAAATTTAAATTACACAACATCTACATTATTGTACAAATGTGAATTAAAATTATATGAATCGTTTAATTACCCAATTTGTATGCATCTTCATTATTGTACAAATGTAAACTAAAATTATTTAAAAACTTTAATTACACAATTTGTATACATTTCCAAATTCATTGACTAATCCATTTACTAGAGGAATCGTAGACCTTGTTCCTGGTCTTGTTGAGCTCCGAGCCAATGACACGCCAACAATATACCATCCTCAAGGTCTTTATTTGTTCCCGTACATTTTTTTTAACGCCGAAGCCACTTTTCCAACCCTTCACCTGACATTCATACGTCTTCATGTGTCTCATGCAGAAAATGCCGCAGTCAGTGTAATTCTTGGAATCCTTCCATGACAATTTCAAACATGTCTTTTCCAAACTGCCATATTTGTAGCAAGAATGGGGTCTACGTCTTTCATATATTGTTGAATGTAGTCATCCTGATACATAATTAAGAACAACATGATGTAATGTAATTTAGTGCTAAGAGTAATTCAATCATTGAACTAGTTGAAAATTAAATTTTATTGTCATGCCAAGATTTGGGCATTCTTATATCTTCTCTCGAATGGGGATTGCATAGGTGACTCCTTGTTGTCAAGTACTTGAATTTGCTTTTGTATGAAGTTATAGCAAACCAAGTAGAAATGGGAGTCATCAATGATTGGGAAAAACATCTGTGAATAGAATTAAAACAAATAAGATTTCATAGAGGTGTACATGCTATTATAAGATATCACAGCGAGAGATGTACTTACGAGGTCCACATCTAAGAGGTCCCTTTTCGAAATGTTAAAAGCCCGACCTTCACGACAGAACCTTTCATTGAATTGGTTTAGGGTAGTTATCCCACATTCACGAAAATCTGTTTAAAGCATAGTCTTTAGTCTCACACGAATAACATAATTGATAAACAATAGTGCTAGTACAATTTACGGTGAGCGCGGTTGTGTAGAAAATCTTATTGTAACGACATTTTACATTTCTCCTACAAAGGTCGTTCAACATGTACGACCAAATGTCAATAATCATACTGTCTACCCAGGTTTTATCAGCCATTGTAAGCATGTCCCCGCGCGTCACGTGTAGACTTAGTCTCTCCCCCAAAAATAACATTTCACTGCATAAAACCAGAAAGCCATGTTTCAGAATGGGGTACAAATTATATTTTTTAGGAATAAGTAAGTATGTCCAGGAAACATTACCTTTGATCAAGTCCTGTAACAAATATGAAATCCACAAAAATCTTCTAAATGTTTGTAATTTGTTTGACATCCCTAAACATTTTACTGTAATATGGGGTTTTCAATACCGGAGGCAATTCCAATGCTTTAAGCCATTCTTTCAATTGTATTTGTGGACGAGAAGAGGCAGTTTGAAGTGGCGGTGGTAGACTAGAGATGCATTCTTCTGGTTTAATTTTTACTATCGCCAAAGAAGGGGAGTTGTTGTTGGTTTCGGTGTTGATGACCTCGGTTAACAAATCCGTTTTTAAATTTTGGGAGACTTTTCTGCAGACATTTAAGGCCTTTGATGGTCCAGCTTTTTCTGTTTTTGGGATAATTTGGGTAGGAGGGAAGGTTGGGGTTGTTGGAGTGCTGGGGTTGGTGTCTGTTTCTATTTTGGGAGGAATGGGGTTGGCTTTGGCTTGGGCGGTTGGAGTGGTTGTGGTTTTGGTGTTTGTTTCTGTTTTGGGGGGAATGGGGTTGGCTTTGGCTTAGGCGGTTGGAGTGGTTGTGGTTTTGGTGTTTGTTTCTGTTTTGGGAGGAATGACGTTGGCTTTGGCTTGGGCGGTTGGAGTGGTTGTGGTTTTGGTGTTTGTTTCTGTTTTGGGAGGAATGGGGTTGGCTTTGGCTTGGGCGGTTGGAGTGGTTGTGGTTTTGGTGTTTGTTTCTATTTTGAGAGGAATGGGGTTGGCTTTGGCTTGGGCGGTTGGAGTGGTTGTGGTTTTGGGGTTGGTTTTTGTTTTGGGAGGAATGGGGTTGGCTTTGGCTTGGGCGGTTGGAGTGGTTGTGGTTTTGGGGTTGGATTCTGTTTTTTGAGGAATGGGGTTGGCTTTGGCTTGTGCCATTGGAGTGGTTGTGGATTTGGGGTTGGTTTCTGTTTTTTGAGGAATGGGGTTGACTTTGGCTTGGGTGTTGGCTTTGGTGTTGGTTTCGGTGGTGGGAGGAAGGGTGTTGGCTTTGGCTTTGGTGATGGTTTCTGTGTTGGGGTTAATGCCACTTCCTCTTGGCTGCTGATGTTTTGTCTTGTCCAAGCTCCTT
Source organism: Impatiens glandulifera (assembly GCF_907164915.1). NCBI lineage: Eukaryota > Viridiplantae > Streptophyta > Magnoliopsida > Ericales > Balsaminaceae > Impatiens > Impatiens glandulifera. The sequence continues at coordinate 51,341,373 of NC_061862.1, read as the reverse complement.
TGTAAGCTTTCCCTCAGGATTGAATTGGAGTTTAGTACAGTGGCAAATGGCTCAAATGCAGATTGTACAAGTTCAATTGCGTTAATCTGGTGCATCTCATTTAGATATTTAGCCCCTTGTGCCAATTCGTTTGCAGCGGCCGCAACCTTCCTCAAACATGATGCAAGATTTTGTGGAATTGGTGGCTGCTCAGTAAGATTGTCATCCCCAGATTGTGGTAGTGGTGGCTCCACATTTTGTTGAATCGGTGGTTGCTCATTCGGAATGGCTATGCGAGCAACTACCCTACCATGTCCAAACCCCCCTGTGCAGCCTCATACTCAACCCTTTCGTACATCTTCTTCTCGTCCCAACATCCTAAAATAGGAAAATTCCTTGAGATCTGACTGTTTACCTTGAACTCAACCACACAGTCCAAGTAGCACAACTAATACATTAGCATAAACAAATATATGTTACGTTAAAATAAATGAAAATTTATGAAGGTACAACCTACAGCAAATAAATTTCTACACTCACCAAAAGAAACGTTAATGGTCCATGGAAATATGATGTCTTTTTTTCTTTCCACTTATAAACACTATCAACTAGTCCGTCTAACGTAAACTTGCACCAGTTGTAGTCTTTGATTTTAGATACATCCTGTAGGGATTTCAGTACTTTGAATCTGTACATAAAAAAGGAGTGCCTCAAATCAGTTAAAATGACAGTGAAGTTGTAAATGAAATTACAGACTTACTGCTAGGTTGTTTGGGTATACCTGCACTGTATTTTGAGATGTCCACAAAAAACTGGATACAACAAACACCACGAAGTCCATCTTGAAGTTACTGTCTCCGGCTGTATTCTGTAGAATTTTGTCCGGCATTTGGTAGGTCGAAGGACCTCCACTGTTCTCGAATCCCCATCTCCTTCTCCACGTCGTGAGATGGTCCTTGTACACCTTGTCGTCCGTGCCAATTCCTAAACACTCCGCCACTTCTAATTCCCCTCTATGGATGTTTAATACACATTGAACATCCTCTTCATCAATCTGCATCTCCTCTCCACTATGTAGGACGATGCTCCTCCTTCTGGGATTGAAGAGACTCACAATGCACCGTGAGAATTCAAGTGGGCATTTTGATATGCCCAGTAAAAGAAGGGAACCAAATCCTATGTCCCTCACAGCCTCCTTCTGTTCTTCGGATAACCTGTTAATCAGGTAATGAAGGCGCGATGGAGAGGTTCTACTCTTGAAATCAACATCAGGGTCACGAGTCTTTCTTCTTTTCTTCTTAACCTGGTTCTCATTAAGTGCTTCATTAACAGCGTTGGCCAGAATATTCAGTGGTGTCGTGGGTGTTCCTGATCCTTCGGGTTTTCTTTTCCTTTGTTGAACACTACATTAACATGGTGCACACGTTTATTCCAAAAATTCGATGAACTACATAATCCAAAAAGAAGCAAATATGTACATTTTCTAACATTAGCGTAATTACCTCAGTGTGTTAACTTCCGTGGTCGATTTAGTGTATGGAACTATTTGCTTATCGGAATCCTGATTCTGAAATGATAGAGTCACATTTAGATTCAAACGAACTCAAATAAGCAAACGAAAAAGACCCACGCATGCAACCGTAAACACTTCTGACCATTTTCGCAACAGCGGAAGATACTAACCGGAAGAGAAATTGATTCGTAGTCGAACGAGCGGAGACGACAGCGCTAGGTCAAATAGCAGAGTAACATGTGGGTATGACGGCCGGAGTCGGGCTTGAGATATTCTATTTTCTAAATTCCTCTATTAATGTGAATGTATTTTCATGAGGTAGTATCGATTTTTACAAACATGAATAAGGAGTTTTTCATGAACTTCATATGAGTCGAAACATTATTCGCTCATGAAATGTAACATATAATTCTGCATTATGAAAATAAAACATACTATAATAGGCGAAGATTTATTCGTGTTGAATGCCGGATTGTACGAATATATCTTCGCTCAAGAATTCTCTTACATGATTCAACATTATGAAAAAAAAATTCCAAGAGCACCTATTCGCTTCTAAATGCGGAAGAAGCGAAGAAATCTTCGATCAGCAAATCTAACGTATCGTATACAATCTGAAGTATTGACATTTGATTGGATGGTAGCAGGGGAAATGACTTGCCGTATACGGGTTTCACAAAGCCTGAGACTATGTGACAGGTGAATTGACATGACAAAAAGGTTTTGGCGCTTCATTTTATTTATTTAATTGACTATAATTTGAAACGTTAATTATATTTAATATATTTTTCTTCATATATAAATAATAATATATTTATTTCAATTTTACACTTATGAAATAAATATAATTTTATTTATATATGAATAATTTAATATTTAATATAATGTTAATTAAAATATTCAATTATTTAATTTATGATTAGAAGATTGAGCGTGTATTTGGAGAAATTTTGGGTTTTATACAAAAACACACCAAGATCAAACATCACCTAATTGTTGTTTTTACTTTTTCATTAACATTATATAAATTATGAATGATGTTTCCTGTCAAAAACACTGTAGACTGGTCCGATTTGATATATGATGATTACTTTTTAAGATATGATATACCGTAAAAAAACATTTCATTAATATATTAAAAATACGAATGAAGTTTAAATAAAAAAAAATAGTTTAAAGTGATTTGAGCGAAGATTTATTCGCTGCATGTCTTTTCCAATAAATTTCATTAATAAATGGGAAAATAACTTTCATGCTAGTTTTGGTCTTTACATACATGCGTCAGTGTACTTACATCAGAGGTAAACAGTGTTCTCATGGAAGGGTAAGGTGTTTTACATCAACGTCAGGTTAGAAATAATTGAAGCGAATATTTATTCACTTTAAACATGCTCCTCATAAATTACAATTTTCATTCAAAATGAATAAATAAATTTCAAGTAATTTGAGCGAATATTTGTTCGCTGCATGTCATCTTTACTTATTTGAATTAATATTTAATAAATGTAAATATAAAATTCATGTTAATTTTGGCCTTCACATACCAGGGTAAGTGTATTTCCATGACAGGCAAACGGTCTTCTGATGGTTGTGTTGGGGGGTTTACATGCAGGTCAGGTGAAAAATGAATGAAGCGAAGATTTCTTCGCTTCTGAACGACTCCCCGTAAATAAAAATGTTAGAAAAAATTAAAACATAAACATGAACAAATTTTAGCGAAGATTTCTTCGCTGCATTTCATTTCCAATTAATTTATTTAGCATTTGTGTACACGGAACTTCAAAATTGATGTTAATTTTGGTAATTTGTGGGTTATTAAAATGTTTTGACGCTTCAAATGATTTTTTTAATTAAATATATTTTAAATCTTATTTATATTCAATATAATTTTCTTCATATAGCAATAATATTATATTTAATATAATTTTATACTTATTTATTAAAATAATTTTATTAATATAGACATAATTTATTATTTAATATAATGTTAATTAAAATATTGAATTATTTGTTTTATTTGATAAAATTATTTCCATATAGGGTTTTATACAAAAATACAGAAATGCTATTGTTATTACTTTTTCAATAATGAAATATATAATTTATGAATGATGTGACCAAAGGACTGCAAACTGTTCCGATTTGATTTGATATTTGATCACGGGAAAATTACTTTTACTGAATCCATAAATATAAATTCTTTTAAGAAAACAAATTTTTTGTTTGCTATAAATGTAGGGATTACATAAACAATCTTGGTCGACATGAAATATTTCGTGAGCATCAGCATTGTTGTTGAGAGTGTGTTTTTTTAAGATATTTTGTTTGGATCTATCCTTTGGGAGATTCTATGTGGTGGAAAACTTCTTCAATGAAGATCAACTGGTGGAAAACATCTTTAGTTACTACAAATTCTTCAAACTTCAAGTAGAAACTATTGATCAAATGAAGATCATACGTGTCCACTGCTGGTGGGAAGAGCCAGCTGTGGGAGATTCTCTGGGATGGAAAACATCTCAAGAGATAACTCAACAGGTGTATGACCACAGTTATGCGTGAGAGATCCGCTGTGGTCGCTTCAATGGAGATGCATTGAAGCTGGAGATGCAGATGAATATTGTTATAATGTACAAATGTTTATGAAACGTAGAAATGTTTATGAAACATTGTAATGAAATTTTGTTCATCGAATTATAAAAAATATTTGTTATATATATTTTCATTAAGATTTCATTAAACATTTATAAAATAACGAATTTATTATAAATAATAAAGTATTATAATATGAACTTCTGTCTAAGTATACGTTTCCCATAATTGAAATCATTGCCATAATTGTAATCTGAAGTGACATGTAATGTAAAATGTTTTGGCGCTTCTTCAATCATTTAACCATGGATGGGATTTAATATACAAGCGAATCCATATTCGTTCAATGTTGTCGTTTTCAAATATCACTATCAAGCGAATTGTATTTCGTTTCGTAACACTGGTGGGTTTAATAAAGAAACTAACAAGCGAATGAATCTTCGTTCATAAAATCATTAGAGTTTTACATGAACGGGTCACAAATACAATATTATTTAAATAAAATGATCGGGCAACTTAATCTTCGTTTTCAAGCACAAACTTAAAAGTAATACACTAACAAAGAAACAAAGATATGTCCGTTCGATTTACTGATTAGATAGGGTGTTATGAAGCGAACAACGCTTCGATATATCATTGTAAGGGGTTTACATTAACCCATTAGTTGTTTTACATTATAGTTTGAATTGAGAATGACATCCAAATTGCAATCAAACAATCAAACATAACGACAATGATTCGATTTATATAACTCCAGAATACAATTACTACATAATATAAAATATAACTTCAGAATAAAATCAAACATAACTTAAGAATATAATTACTACACAAAAACATTTCATAATCCGTTTACATAATTACTACACAGATTAAGCAACCAAATAGCGGCTCGAAAATACAAATTAAGCTCTAGTCTGATTCTTCAGAGGATGACCCGTCAATCGGTCCTGTCATCGACACGATCTCTTGTTCGATGACGGGTGGAATGTATAGCTGAATTGCTTCGTTCACAGCATTGATCCATCGATTGGGGAATGAAACCGTAAAAGAATTATCTATTATTGATGCGTACTCTAAGTAAAGATGATGAGGAATATGCATCAAGTCCTCCGGAGGATTAAGTCCATTCGAATGTAGGGGATTCCGTAGGCCAAATTGTCTATATATGACAGTTGTGCAGTAGGAGATAGTTCCCTCCAGGTCCAACACAATGATGAATGGAGAACCCCTCATCTCGTACATCATTTGACTAAAGAGATTCCACGGAACAATGAACCGAATTGGGTGAATATCCGAAATAGAATTCTGAAGCACGATTCCAGCGACCCTTTACAATTGCAGATTTGCAAAGAAAGGGTAGGGAATTGAAAGACGGGGCAACCAATGCAATTTGTCTAACAACCAGAGGTAAAGAACCAAAGGTGATCCACGACGAGAATAGTTATTTGCCTCTAGGACAAATTCGTTAAGACCAAGTAATGTCTCAGCAAGTACAAGGCTAGCCATGTTTGGGGCGTTTCCCATGAGTGCAGGAACTACCTCCAGGAGCCTATCCGAAGGCCGTCGTCCTGCAGCCGGACACAAAAAAAATGAGCAAGAACCACAAGCATGATTAGTTTTCTTTGTGTGTGGCTGATGGTCCTCTCAGCTCCCTAGACACGCCAAATGTACTCGTCTATGTTTGTCATATTGAGAAATCCATGTTGGAGGGTAAACAAAACAGCGTCAAACATTGTACCTCCATACACGCTTTGGAAAATTTCGAATGCTCTATGAGGATCTTGATTGACAGGAAAAATCATGAGTGCAAGACTACCACACCTCGGGATTGAAGCGAAGTCCTCTATCGTCGAGCATATGTGCATTTCCCCAATAACAAAAGAACGAGAGTCCGTATTCCATCTGCTTTGCATGTGGGCCATCATTCCATCGTGAACGTTTATTCGTAAAAGAGGTAGAATCTCATCTACATGATAGACACTAAAAGGGATAAGGTCATCGTTGATCAGACTTAAGTATCGCTCCAGCTGTTGCTGCGATAAAGCCAACATGTCTAGGTCCATCTCTACCTCCATCATATGAGTATTACACTAAATGAATGAAGAGAACGAATCTAGTGTAGACACCAGTAGAGAGAGATTTGGGAAGGACAGAGTCAAAACAGAAAGAGAGGTGAGAGTGAGAGTGGAGAGTGAGAGTGAGGGTGAGGGTGTGAGAGTGATGATGTTTATCAGTAGTAGTTGAAGTAATAAATGATTCCTCATTCATGGATTCACATCCTTACATAACTCCGGTGGGGGCATTACATGTTTAAAAGATATCTTCGTTTAGGAATTTGAAAACATATAGTTAAGAAGATATCTTCGTTTATGATTTTTAAAATATGGCTTGTACCAAAACAATTAATAAGAAGATATCTTCGTTTAGGAATTTGAAAATATATAGTAAAGAAGATATCTTCGTTTAGGAATTTGAAAACATATAGTGAAGAAGATATCTTCGTTTATGAATTTAAAAATATGGTTTGTACCAAAAAAAAACCATAATAAGATATCTTCGTTTAGGAATTTGAAAATATATAGTTAAGAAGATATCTTCGTTTATTTTTTTGAAAACATATAGTTAAGAAGATATCTTCGTTTCTGATTTTAAAAATATGGGCACAAGAAGACATAAGAAGATATCTTCGTTTATGAACTTGAAAACATGTAGTTAAGAATATATCTTCATTTAAGAATTTTAAAACATGGAGTTACGAAAATAACTTCGTTTATGATTTTAAAAATATGGGTACAAAATGACATATCAAATATCAATAAATTATAAGTTCTAATTCCATAAAGTTTATACATTAGTACACCAATGTCAATTGACCTGTGTAAAGATAAGAATTACTGTACAAGTATAATTTCGTATAACACATACAAATCTCTAAAATCTTGATCTAATTGCATCCTTTAACTTAAACCTATTGACATTGTGCTCAGACATAAGAATTCTGTATAAATATTTGATCCTCAATGTACTCAAAGCTTCTTGGGGCTTCAAAAGAGCAAGAGAAAGTATAAGAACATCTAAAATTGTTAAATGTCATAGACTAACATATGGTATAACACTTACATTTTTTTCGTTGATGTCAATACCCCAATCCTTCACAGTTCCTCTATATGTTTCCATATGTCTCATTAAATATACACCACAGTCTTTCTTGTTTGATTTGTCTTGCCAGTCAAGCTTTGGGGCCGTTATCATGTATTTTTTAACCTTTGCAGCAATTCTTTCTAGGCCTTGCTTTTCCAAGAAAATCACAAAACTATCGACTTGTTTCCTCAAATTGGTATACTTGTCCAGAATTTTCATTTTAGGCGGACGACCGGAGTTATCTAGTACATTGATTGTGGAGGCTTTAATATTCACACATACAAGAAAGAAATGTTTGCAAAAAACGACAGGTAGGAATATCTGTAAAAAGAACACAAACATTTATTATTTTATTACATACTCGTTACTTGGAATTGAGGGATATGTACATACCAGGTCAGCGAAGATGAGGTCTTCTTTTGTGACATGGTAGTTTCTCATGTCTTCTTCAAGGGATTGGGAAAATAAGGTGGAATTATACTGCAGATTAACCTACAAAATAAGGGTAGAGTATCAAAGTCATGAACATTGAAGGATACATAGCACAAAACAAGAGAAGCACTTACATGTGAAATTGATGAAAAACAAATTATTCGTGGTTCATGCCTTGGCAACCTACGGCATTTGAAGTGCACAATTATGGACCAAGCGTCCACCACTTCGCTCGCAATTTCTTCACCCAGTTTCATTGTTTAAAATAGATGACGGGTGATATTACCTGGTGGACCTTCGTACAGAACGTCACTGCAAAATAGATTCATTTAGAAGAACATAACTAACTAATTTCTAATTTTAAATTTCTAAAAGCATGCTGAGTAACTTACCTTCCAGCCAGGTCTTCAGCAAACACAAAATCAGCCAATCTCTGTTCCTTGTTGGTTATTTTGTGGTCCAACTTATCCGCAACCTCTTTCATGTAAGGGGATCGAAGGTGCACAGGAATTTTGGTGATCTTCCTCTTAGGATAGTCTCTAATGTTGATGCGTCCCCCCCCCCATCATCTTCATCTTCATCTTCAGAAGATTCAATGGCTTTAGAAGCCTCAACCTGTTCCTTCCCTTCACCCTGATGATTTGGTTCAATAGTGGGTGACTGAGCTTTGTGTTCCTCAACCTGTTCCTTCCCTTCACCCTGATCATTTGGTTCAATAGTGGGTGACTGAACTTTGTGTTCCTCAGCCTGTTCCTTCCCTTCACCCTGATCAGTTGGTTCAACAGTGGGTGACTGAACTTTGTGTTCCTCAGCCTAATCCTTCCCTTCACCCTGATCAGTTGGTTCAACAGTGGGTGACTGAGCTTTGTTGGGCAGAACTGCATCCTCAAGTTCTTCCTATTGAAAAGGGAGTGACTGAGCTTCATTGTGCAGAAATGCAGCCTCAACATCTTCCTGTTGAACAAGGAGTGATTGATCTTCAATGTCCTGAACTACATCATCAAGATCTTTCTGTTGAACAGGGAGTGACTGAGCTTCATTGTGCAGAACTGCATCCTCGAGATCATTCGGTTCAACATGATCTGAGCGATTTTCTTGATTGTGCAGAACTGCATCCTCAAAATCATTCAGTTCAACCCATGCTGATGGATTGTCTTCATTGTCCTCAGCTGCATCCTCAAAGGTGTATTCAACCGGGGGACTACTGATTGTCAAGCCCGCACTCTCTAAAGTGTCCCCAAGTGCCTCACTTGGAGGATCTTCCACACCTACACGAACATCACCATCATTCACCACCTTCAAGTGTTTCATGAACCCTTCAGACTCTCTTAGGTTCAGGAAACCGGCCTCAAAAAAAGGCTTGGGATCGATGTTGCGTTTCTCCAACTCCCCTGATAGGTAATTTAGCTGTTGGGCTGTATCTTTAAAAGTTTGCAAGATTTTGGATGTCAACATCTGTAGATTATGAAAAACATATTTTATTAGTCTCGAAAACAAGAAATTATAGACAAATGTGAGTCAATTTCTTGTTTCCACATACTTCATCATCGTCTTCTTTTACTTCAACCAACTCAACTGGATTCTCAGGTTCTTTATCTGTTAGGCGCGCCCTTGCCCGGCCCAGCCCAAAACCACCGGCACGACCTTCTAAGGTGGTAAACTCTAACACTGTCACGTCATCCCAACAAGAGATTATTGGAAATTTCCTTTCATAAGGCAGACGTACACCTTCCACAAAAACACCATCTAGGTAGCAAATCTGGAGTAAAGGAATGGGAAACATGTTAGTAAATATTTGATACCTATAAAGCATATATAAGAGAGGAATTATTTACCAATAAAAAGGTTATAGGTCCATCAAAATATGGATTTTTATCTTTACTTTCTTTTTCTTTCCAACTTCTTACACTTTCAACCAATCATTGTAGTGTGAAGTGGCACCAGTTCAGCTCTTTTATGTTATCAACATCCATTAAGGATTTCAGAATTTTGAACCTGAAATGAATAAAATACATGTGTGAGTAATCACGAATACAATTAGATATATAATAGGTTTGAATACATGTTTACCTGGCTCGTGAATTTTGAACTGCACATAAAAAACTTGAGACAATAAAGACAACAAAGTCGATTTTGAAATCGTTGTCTGCACTTGTGTTACTTAATATCTTGGGTATCATAGAAAGTGTTTCAGGAGCTTTTGAGTCTTCCCCGGTCCATCTGGTCTTCCAATCCCTCAAGAAATTAAAAAAATCAGGGTCCTTAGTCTTGTCCCCCCTAGGGGACTCAACTACGTTCATTGGCCCTCTAGGGAGGTTCATCACGAACTGTACGAGACCTTCATCGATAAGGATCTCCTCACCGTTGGCCAATACCAGAGAACTCTTATTCGGGTCAAAAGATTGGATAACGTGTCTCGAAAAATGCCCCGGGCACTTAGAGACACCCATTGTAAGAAGAGAACCAAACCCGATTTGCTTCACGGTTTCCCTCTGTTCTACGCTCAATTTAGGAATCAGTTGAGCGATGCCATGAGGTGATGATCTTGTTAGAAATGCCACTTTCCTTTTCTTGATGGTTTTGGTTTTTTGGGGAGATGGTGGTAAATCTTCATCAAATGTTGTAGTACACGGAGAAATATTAGTGGTTTCTAGGGGTGGTGCTGGTAACTCTTCATCGACTGGTGGAGTGGATGTAGGAATAACATTGGTTTTTTTTGGGGGGGGGAGGTGGTGGTAAAATCTCATCAAAATGTGTAGTACCTGCAGCAATATCAGTAGCTTCGACAGCAATTGTGGAAACTGATTCAGCAGTCGATGACTTCGTATTCGTATTCGTATTTCTCTTCCTCTTCCTTTCATATGTAACCAAGTCATTAAATCTCGAAGTCATTATTTTTGGTGGGATAACATAAATTAGTATTCAACTAAATAAATGGAATCAAGGGATGTAAAATTAGTACAAAATATATAAACACAATAAGATTAACCTACCTCTATGGTTTATTGCGGGGATTAACGTTGGATACAGGATTGGAGGCAGTTTCGTTTTCGTTTATGCTGTTACAAACTGACAAGACGACCTCTCGGGAGTCGATGGTATCCACTTTCATGTTGTTGCCTTGGTTTTCTGACATTTTCAGAAGAAATCCTTGTAGAATAGAAGAAATCTCTAGGGTTTCAACGTTGAATATTTGGATGATCGTTGGGAGATAGAGAGAGAAGAATATGAACAGTTGCTTATGAAAATGATGTACAGTGGGATTGTAGCGGGAAATTGAAATTATAACAATAAGTAATTGAAGCGAAGAAATATTCGTTCTATACCGTATTCTCGTAAAAAAATTCATAAATTATTTTAAATATAAAAATAATTATTTGAAGCGAATATTTATTCGCGGCATGTAAATTCCCTCATTAAGTTTATTTACATGAGAGGTAATCGGTCTTCTCATGGGAGGGAAGGGGGTTTTACATGAACGTCAGGTTAAAAATAATTGAAACGAAGATTTATTCGCTTTGAACAGTATCCTAGTAAATTTAAAATTGAAATTTTTTAAATTAATAAATAATGTAATTTAAGCGAATATTTCTTCGATACAAATCATCTCCTCTTAAAAATTAAAAATAAATAAATAAATAAAAGGAAGTAATCGATGCGAATATTTATTCGCTGCATATTAATTGTAATAAATTGAATTGATATTTAATAATGCCAATCGTCGTAAAAAAAATTAAATAAAAAAATAAGAGTGAAGTAATTGAAACGAAGATTTGTTCGTTTGCTGCATGTCATTTTTAATAAATTGAATTAATATTTAATAAACCGAAATATAAAAATTCATGTTAATTTTGGTCTTTACATATACAAGTAAGTGTATTTCCATGACAGGCAAGCGGTCTTCTCATGGGTGGGTTGGGGGGTTTACATGCGGGTGAGGTTAAAAATAGTTGAAGCGAAGATTTCTTCGCTTTCAATCGTCTCCTCGTTAAAAAAATTAAATAAAAAATAATAAAAACGAATGAAGTAATTTGAGCGAATATTTGTTCGCTGCATGTCATCTTTAATTACTTGAATTAATATTTAATAAACAGAAATATAAATTCCATATAATTTTGGTCTTTATATACACGGGAAAGTGTGTTTCTATGGTAGGCAAGTTGTCTTCTCATGGGTGGGTTGGGGGGTTTACATGCAGGTCAGGTTAAAATTATTTGAATCGAAGATTTCTTCGCTTTCAATCGTCACCTCGTAAAAAAAAATTAAATAAAAAAATAAAAAATAGATTTCAAGTAATTGAAGCGAATATTTGTTCGCTGGATGTCATTTTTATTAAATTGAATTAATATTTAATAAACAGAAATATAAATTCCATGTAATTTTGGTCTTTACATACACGGGTAAGTGTGTTTTCATGGCAGGCAAGCGGTCTTCTCATGGTTGGGTTGGGGGGTTTACATGAGGGTCAGGGCTCCTGGGCGTGGAAATCTTCGCTCCCATCACTTCTCACTTTTCCCTCTGACATGGGGCCCGGAGCAAAGATATCTTATCCGGATCATATGAATATTATTATATTTTCTGACGTTAACTGGCCCTTCCGTTAACGGCGTTTGGGGTGAACCCGGAATGAAACCCGGATTCCGAATTCTCCCTCCCTCCCCTCCTACCCAGATTGATTTATTAATATAATAATAATGTTGCAATTTGATTGGTCCGCAATATGGGAACACGGGAATCGGTAGCAGAAGATCCGGATTGTGTGAAATGATGGATGATATTCAAGGCAAAAAAAACAAATATACAAATAAGAATAAAAATACAAATATGATCCACCAAACATTATAAAACTAAGTAGGATTTGTGAGAAAAACAATTAATTCTTAATAGACTTCACTGACTTTCTCGTACGAGTCTCATTAACATCATGATGAATTATATGAATTGAACGATTACCATCATTAAAAATTAAATTATTATTATTTTTAGTTAGATAATCTACTCAAAAATAATCGGAATACACTTACTTACTAAATCTCAAACATACTCTATAAGAGACTCTAAATATTACCCAACATAATAATGTAAAATATATTAGTCGTCGATTTCATCCCATAAAAATAGAACATATAACGACTTGATGTACGTGTTGATGTACGTTCCATATGCAGGTGGAATCAACAAGATGATAAGTCGAGGTGACTAATATATAGAGACTCTTTTATTTATATATATAAATTAAGGAGAATTATTATGATATCTCGCCGCCATGATCCACACTTTAACTTAAAGCGTTTTCGGTTAGAATTGAACCTATAATATTTTGATCTCTTAAGACGACTCATACCATTGGGCTACCTTGATAAGTTATATAAAATCTTTTTTTTATACCATGACTAACATTCTCTAAACAAGCACTAGTGAAGGAAAAGTGGATAAACATGTTTTTTTATTTTAATTTTTGTTCGTGTCTTATTATTTTTTTTTAAATATATTATTTTTCTTGAAAATCATTTGTAATTATTTTTTATTATTAAAAAAATAATAAATAGTTTAAACAAAACAATATATTATATTAATACAACACATATAATGACTAATCAAACTTATAAATTTATAAATATAGGGATGGTAATGGGGGAGGGAAGGGATTTATTTACAGTGTCGGTTTTACTTGAGAAATTCTTTTAATACCACATTCTGTCCCGTTTGGTTTAAATGAATATCTGCAAAACACCATCTATATCATATTTTCTAAAAAAAATTATATAAATTAAATTTTTAATATAATATATTTTATAATATATTAAAATTTTATATTATTATAAAGAATAAACTTAAAACTCTTATAAAATATAATGAATAAATAAATATATTAGTAATTTTATATATTTAATTGTGTTTATAGTGTTCGGAGTAAAATCGGGGTAGAATCGAAGTAAGATTAGGACGGGTACAAAAATACCATCCCGTCCTATCCCCGGTTACCGATCAAACTGGAGAAATACCTCCCAAACGGGATAATTTGGTTCCGTTACTGCGGAATGATTTTAAATGGTCATCCTTATTATAATTATAATAGAGTAGCTCCTTAAAATAAAAGACTTATTATTGTATAATACACCAAATAAAATTTTAATTGAAAAGAATTTCTTAAAAGAAATTAAAATATATAAATCTTAAAAAATAAAAAAAAAATTAAAAATTGAATCTAATAAAAAAATTAAAATTAACTATAAGTTATGTAGTTTAAGAAAACTGAAATTAAAAAGAAAATATTAAATTAATTATTTAATAAAAATGTGTTTTTTTAAGTCTAAGTTTAAATAATATTAATAATAAAATTAATTTATACCAATTTTAAGTAACACAATGTATGTATCAAATTGATTGATAAAACATAAGTTTGGAGAAATAAATTAAAAATAATAATTATATATCAATTTTGTTACATATTAATATTTTAGTGAAAGTTAACTTAAGCTATATTAAAAGGTCTATTTAAACATTTTGGGAAAGCTAAAAGTAAAAACGTTATTGATTTTAATGTGACTTGTCACTTGTGTACTAACCAACATGGGTTGGGCTTTACTCCCCCTTTTTGTTTTGGATTAAATCAATAAATTGGCCCATCCCTGAAATGCAAATCAACAATAAAAAGTAAAAACCTAGAAACTTATAGGTATCACAATATTTTAATGTAAAATTAACATTAAAATTTAAATCAAATAAGCTTGAAATGTGAGTTTCATTTGCAAATGAAATTAATATATTCTTAAATATATTTTTTTTAATATTAAAAAAATAAAAATAAATATTTTGATTGATAATTTAAAGAACAGGTTGAAAAAATAAAATTTTGATAACATTATAATATATTTTTTTTTGTAGTAAATAAAAACAAACCCTAAATTTAAAAACCTCTCAATAAGCTTATTTACACTTCCTCATAAAAAACAAAAACAACAACAATAACAATTAGTTTATAATGCAAACACTGCATATTGCATTCTAGGCAACATCTCCACCAAATCAACAGTCAACATGGATGACCTAGCCACCCTACCAGTCCACTCCGACCACCTGCTCACGGTGGCCGGATCCAACATCTCGGTCGCCGTCGCCGCCAACCACTTAGCTTCCATATATTTCTGTCTCCTCCAAGGACCCAAATGCATCTTTTTATCCTTCATACATTTCTTAGCAGCTAAACACAACATCTTTATCAAACTCTGTAATCTCTTTATCTTCCCAACAAAAACTTCCGGCAACTTATTAATCAGCTCTTTATATTCTTCACTTCCTTTCGCCATCTCAAACTCTCCTCTGAAATTCAATTCAATTACAATCACTTTCCCCTCTTCAATTACACCCAAATATGTATGTTCCCCTGCTGGGATTTCATTCGAGCTTTTCCATTTTGATTTCGAAACAACACAATTGAATCCGGCGAGTCTCAGCCGACTGGAAACTTCTCTCATTAAACAATTTCTGCAACCGCCGGTCCCCGACCGGCCACAACAACAGTAGTTTCCGGTCACCTGTAGTTCTTTCAGGGATTCGTGGGTGGTGGAACGGATTCTCGATTCAAGAGAAGTTGTTCTGTATAACGTTGACTGTAACAAAAATGAAAATCCATAAACAACTATTCAAAGATTCAATCAACAAATTTAAAAAAAATCACTTACTCGAAGAATTTGGTGTTGTTTATCCCAAAACGCTTTATCATCCTCTTCATCACCATTATTCTCCTCTGTATCTTCAATTTCTCGATAGCCGTTGCTCGCCGGCGTCGGCACCGGCGAAACATTTTCATCGAGGAATTCGAACACTGTGTCCGACAAATTCATAACAGAGGAGTTAGAATCAGATTCCTCGATGACACAATTAGATGGGTATTCGCCGCCGCACATAAGAATCCGGTTTCTCGCCGGAATCTTGTTCAGTTTTCCGGTCATACCCATTTTTTCTCCGTACTGTTCTGGAAACAATCATATCGGGAAATGGGTATTTAAGGTTGGGTTGGTGGGTCCTACAAGAGACACGTGGACGAACGAGACGCCGCGTGTGACAGCTAAGCAAGTGAAACACGGTGATTCATTGGATCGGACAGAGATGATCCACGTCATCATTATTGGATAATCCTTGGAATATCTCTAATACCATTATTATTTATTAGGGCTTGTTTGATATTGATTATTTAGGGGAACTTTTTATTGAATTTGAAAAAAAATAAAATTTATTTAGATTTTTAATTCGTTACATTTTTATAATATTATTTTACATTTAAAATTAAAATATAATAAATAAATAAATAAATATATTTTATTATTTTAGTTGATAATTGAATTATTGAATCGTTAAAAATAAATATCATAGATATATAAATTTTGGGTAAAATTTTAGAAATAATCCTTTTTGGATTTTGGCTATTTGAATCATCTTTCTATTATTTTTCATATGTAAAAGTGTATTGTTTAGAATATATTTCAAATTTAGAATATTCTAAAGATGAAATAAAATAATTTTATTATTATTATTATTATTTTCCATGTAGATCGAAGAAATTCTAAATATAGCTGACAGGGTGTCTAATTCCATTAACAATAATTATATCTATTTCTAAAAACAAAAATTATGATTTTAATATGAAAATGAAGTGCAAATAAGTACATTTTATTGTTTGTCATTCAGGTAAAAAATATCTGCACAATATTATGCATAAGCACCACATTAACTACAATAAACATATTTGTGGTGTTTTTTTTTTGCACCAAAAGATATTTTAATATGATTATGATTTGTTATTTCATTTATTCGCATTGAGTTCTCAAGTAACAAAAATGATATTTTATTTTTCCCAATAGTCTAATTATAAAAGCACAAATTTTCTTTTTACCATTAACATCGATCAAACATCAAAAGTTTAAGGTTTTTTGGAATTTGTTTTTATTTAAAATCTAACACTCATCTTATATATTTTTTCACCATCAAATTATTTAACTTTTTTTAAATATAAAAAAATATTATATTAATTCAACCAACTAAAACTCTAAATAACATATTTAAAAAAAAAATCAATATCAAACCAACTATGAGATATGTACGATAAACCCGTTATGGCATAAAAGAGATAATATATATTTGCACGAAATTATAAGAAATATAATATATTCACTTAAATTGAAGTGATAAATTTTATACTAAAAATATCAAATTTTACTAATTTAATTCATATTTTAAATATTTTAAATTGAAGTTGAGAAAATGAGATAATTATTTAACTTATTAAATTTTTAAAAAATAGAGAATAAAATATATTATCAATAAAACTGATTTAATATGAATTATTAAAATAAAATGAGATAAAAAATCAACAGAAAATTGCATTTGGTGAATAGGAAATAATAGTGTATAAATAAAATAAATATAAATTTGTTAAATTTTGGGACCTAAATAACGTCACAGATGTTGACGTTCCAGCTAACGATTCATAGGATTACCCGCAGTTTATCTTGACTATGCACATTTAAAAGAAGAAAATTAATTAAAAACAATATTGTTCACAATAATAAAGAACATTCATCATGTGCTAATTTTATAAAAGGGTTATTTTATAAATGCTATTACAGTTTTAACTTTCTCAAATGGAGAAATTTATTATATTTTGGATTCACAAGATAATTTAATTTTCTAGTTTTATTAAAATTGTGTTTTACATGACAAATAAAAATATATTGTTTTGTTATTAGATAGAGTTTAGGGTTTCTATTCCTAAATATTATCTTGGGAATATCTTCTTTACTTATATTTGGGGATTCATATATGACCAATTTATTACAATTTTATTAAATAGACTGGAATTTTGAGTTAAGTTATTTGGGGCTTAAACTATTAAATTTGAATTTTTTTAGAAACGATTATGTATTAAATGATGTGACATTATTTTATTTTCTTAATTTAATTGACACATTTCTTGTTGAATAAAAAAATCAAATTAAGAGTAGAGTTACTTACACAAACATTCTTCAATTTTTTTTTTTTTTTTTTTTTCTATTTTCATAAATTGTTTAAACTTCTAGTCCACTCTATACAAGAACGCATTAGAACGCTTTGGTTGACGATTCTTTATTCTTTTCTTACTCTTTCTAAAATAGAATTTTTTTAAACTCGGTAATTCACGGAAAATTAGAGATTGGTACATCTTCTCCAAGATGACAATATCTTTCTCCTCTGCGACTAGAAGTCAACCATTTGTTTGGATGATACTGATACAAAAGCCCTCTACTAACGGCTCATCCGACTACAGTAGAGCGGAAATCCCCAAACTCCTTGTTTCTTGCTGTCATTCAAGAACAACCCGGCTATAAAATAATTGTTACTAATTCCTCGATTCCCTCGCTTTCTACTTCAATGATTGACAATTTAAAAGATCCAACTCAATAGAATGGGTTTTGTCCTCCTAGTTAAATACCCAATTTGATTTGGTATGTATTTTATTTAAGCCCATATTATATAATATAATATAATATAATATAATGTGAATGAACATTATTTTTCAAGGTTTTTTTGAACAGAATAAGAAAAATAGAGAGAAGAGAGAACATATAGAGATATCAGATTCAAGGTTTGGATAACAACTAGAGAATATTTCCCGGAGTTTGCACCATTTGATTGACTTTAAACATTGACAACTTGTTGTTAGTTTGGGGTTACGTTCTAAACGGTGAAGATATGTATTCTAAGAGTTCTAAGTCAATCCAACATTAACTCATAATTGCATAAATAGTAATTATATATAATATAAATTGTATAGAAGTATAAATTATAATGATGTATAAATAGTAGAGTAGTATAACTTGTATAGATTATTAATGTTTGATATGAATTATAAGAAATGATATAAGTTGTATATGGTTTATAATTTTATGTTTGATATATAGTATAAGTCATATGAATATGAATTTAAAATTATTATTATTATTTATATTTACTTACATTATAAATAATATTGTTTATTATTATATTGTTATTATTTAATATTTAATGTAATTTTAATTAAAATATAAATTGTAAATTATATTTATTTAATTTTAATGTTATTAATAATTTTAATAAAATAAACTTATAATAAAAATAATATGTAAATTACACAATATTATTTATAATATAAGTAAATGTATAAAATAATAATTAATAAAATTATCGTTATAAAAATAAATAAATATTTTTTAATTAAAATATTGAACTATTTAGATAAATATATATTAAAAATAATAATAATAATATTAAAATTTAAAAAAATATATTTAATATATTATATAATATTAATAAAGAGTAGAATGAGAAATTAAAAATGAACTCATGTAAGAAAAGTACGTATAAGAAAAGTATTGTACCTAGAGGACTAATCATAATTTAATATCAAATATAAATTATATAGAGATATAAATTTATATCAATAGTAAAATTTTAACCAACATCATATTAAAATACTATTAGTATAGTTTATACTATACCAATAGTAATTTAATAATATTGATAAATGATAGTAGATTGTTAAGTGGCATGTTCAAGTCCCGTGATTTATTACTCTTAATTTGAAGAGATTTTTTCACGCTAAAATTTGTTTTGCATTGTCTTTTTTTATTTCATTTTGTTTTGTTCATCTCTTATATTCAATTTATTGGGAAAGTGTTATGTTTTGAAAAATACATTATCTCATCAAAGTGTTATCAGATCTTGGTTTTATTTGAATAATGGAGACTAACACATCCAGAAAGGTAAACTTGAATGACTTTAATTATAATAACTAGAAGTCTAAAATAGAAGATTTACTATAAAAAAAGTTTTCATTTACTAGTGTTTTCTTTAGTTAAGCCTATAAAAAAATGTGGATGATTGGAATTTTTTGCATAAATAAGTATGTGGTTATATTCGTCAATGGGTTGATGACAATGTTTTAAACCATGTGAATTTTATTACTGAGGCTCGTACTCTTTGAACTAAACTTGAATAATTGTATGTGATTGATAATAACAAATTATTTTTTATAAAACAATTGTTTTCCTTAAAGTATAAAGTTGATTCTATGATGACTTGACCATTTGAATACTTTTGTGGGAATTATTAATTAATTGAAGGCGATGAAATTCAACTTTGATGACGGGATATATGGTTTATGTTTACTTGATACTCTACCTAAGTCATGGGAGACTTTTAGAATAACTTTATCCAATTCTATTTCAAATGGTGTTCTCTCAATGTATTTAGTAAAAAGTAGTGTGTTGAATGAAGAGATGAGACGAAAGACACAAGATTGTTCTTTACAATATGAGGTCTTGGTTACAAAATCTAAGGGGAGAAGTAAATGGCGAGATATAAGTAATTGTAGTAAATCTTGTGAGCCTTCTTATAAGTGGGCAAATGTTAAGTGTCATCATTGTGCCTAAAGGGCCATATCATGAAAATTTGTTGTAAATTTAAAAAGGAAAACACGAAAAAAAATCAGAACACAACCACTATTTTCAACCACAAAGAAGGTAAAAATCATGATGTTGCTATTGTTGATGATTTCCTTATTATTTGTTATAATGGTGTTGAGAATGATAATGTGTCGTGTGATGATATTGATTGGATTGTGGAGAGTGGTGCTTCTACTAATGCTACATCACAACTATTTTTTTCTTAACATAGGAACATGGTGATTTTGTATTGTTTGTATGAGAAATATTAGTCAAGCTAAAGTAGTTTTAATTGGTAATGTTCGTGTTGAGATGATTAATGTGACCATTCTTATTCTAAAAGGGGTTAAGCATATTACTGATATTCGTTTCAATCTTTTATTGATTGAAAGATTGGAGGATGAAAGTTTTGTAAGTATTTTTCTGGTGATGAATTAAAATTTTAAAAGGGATAATGGTTGTTGCTAAAGGTATTTTTTTTTTGATTTTGTATATATATATTTTTTGAAATATCTAAATGTTAGATCTCATATTAGAGCTTGTTTGATGTTGATTATTTAGGGGAGCTTTTTATTGAATTTTAAAAAATAAAAATAATATTTTTGATAAATAAATAAGTTATTTAAAATTTTAATTAGTTGAATTGTTATAATATTACTTATATTTAAAATTTAATATAAATAAAATAAATATATTTTATTATTTTGGTTATTGTTAAAAATAAATATTATAGATATATAAATTTTGGGTAAAATTTCAGAAAAATCTTTTTTTTTTTTTAGTTTTTGGTTATTTGAATTATCTTTCCATAATTATTATTATGTAAAAGTTTATTGTTTAGAATACATTTTTCAAATTTAGAATATTGCAAAGATGAAATAAAATTGTTTTATTATTATTATTATTATTCCACATAGAACAAAGAAATTCTAAATATAGCTGCCAGGCTGTCTAACTCCATTAACAATAATTATATCTATTTCTAAAAACAAAAAATATGATTTTGATATGAAAATGAAGTGCAAATAAGTACATTTATTGTTTGTCATTTAGGTACAAATATCTACACAATATGATGCATAAGCACCACATTAATTACTACATACTTGTGGTATTGTTTTCCCATAAGATATTCATATAATATGATTATGATCTATCAGTTCATGTATTCGCATTGAGTTCTCAAGTAACAGAAGGATATTTTATTTTTCTAATTATATCTTACCGGAGTGATAAGTAAGGGAATTTGGGGAGAGGAATGAGAGTGAATCATGTGTCACTACATTACCTGCTAAAAAATGATAAGGAGTGAAGAGAGAGAAGAGAGAAAAAATTGTTATTTTTCAGTCAATCAAATTATGCCACGTCATCCCCTCTCAATTTTATATCCCAAATTTTCTCCCCAATCATTTCTAATATTCGCAAAAAATTTCTTTTTACAATTAATTATTTTTCAACATCAAAAATTAATTTAATGTAAAAACATTTTGGATTTGTTTATATTTAAAATCTAACATTCTTGTCTTATATTTTTCTACTATCAAATTATTTAATTTATTAATTAAAAATTAAAATATTTATAAATTTTATAAAATTTAAAATTTAAAAACAAAATAAGATTATAATATTCCAACCAACTAAAAAGTCTAAATAGCATATTTTTTTTTCATCAAATAATTTTATTTGTTTATAAGAACTCACTCATTTTTATCAAAAAAAAAATATCATTATTAAACAAGCTCCTAATATGAGATGTGTGAATTGTGATTAACCGGTTTTAGTATAAAACATATAATATATATATATATATATATATATATATATATGCTAATTTGCATGAAATTACAAAAATATAATATATATTCATTTAAAATCAAGTGTTAAGATTTTATTCCTAAGGAAATAAATGTCACAATTCTTATTTACAACCTTTTAAATTAAAGTTTTGGGGTAATGAAAATTATCATGTTAGCTTTCTAAATAAAATAAAAAAATAGAGAATAAAGTATATTATCTATAAAACTGATTTAATATGAATTAGTAAAATAAAATGAGATAAGAAAAATCAGCAGAAAATTGCATTTGGTGAATAGGAAATAATAGTGTATAAATAAAATAAATGTGAAGTTAAATTTTGGGACCTAAATAACGCCACAGTCGCTGGATAGATAACCCACAGGCCACAGTTTATCTTGACTATGTACACATAAAAATAAAAATAAAAATAAAATGATTAAAAAATATTGTCCACAATATTAAAGAACGTTCTTCATGTGCTATATTTTAAAAGGGATAATTTAAAGCTATTAAAGTTTTAAAATTTTCAAATGGAGAAATGTATTATATTTTGGATTCACATTTATTTTGAAGATGTAACCTGAAAAATCTTTATTCTGAAAAAGTTTGAGATTCGAAAAATTTAAACATAGTTTGAATGTTAGAATATTTTTTAAATAAAATATTATTTTAAAAATTCTTAACATTTTAAAATTATTTATAATGATAAGTAATTTCTGATCAATTTTAAATAATTTTTTAAATTTGAAATAATCAAATATCTATTTATTACAGAAATATTTATTTAAATTAATTAAAAACAATTAATTTAAAAGATTATTTATTTGATAAAGAGTCACTTTAAAATCAATAAAACATACATATACAAACACATTTTTAACTAGAGTTTCGTTTTGGTTCGTAATTTTATGATACTCGGAAAAGGGCTTTCACGCTTCATCCTCCGTTTTAAAAACGATCTCTATTTTATAAAATCTTGGCTTTTAAAAAATTGATTCTATAACATTTTATTTTAACTAATTATTTTTTCGGTTCTTGACATGAACATGTTTTTTGCGTATTTAAAATTATAACAAGAATATTTATATCATGGTACATGTTGCGGATGATGATGACTAGGGAGGAATATACCTGAAGAACATCAGTTTGTAAAGACATTAGGGCTTACAAATAAATCTCAAACGAGCCCTTATCAAAACATTTTTTATGAAAATATTCTACAACTATTTTGAAATATTTTTCTATTTTTTGGGATTTTTAAAAAATGGTTTATGATCCCAAAATTACAAAAATAATTTTGAAAATTAAAATTTGCAACCAAACAAACCTTAGGGTCGGGACTCCATCGGTCCTGGTTGCGGGATTCTTGGTCGGGGTGCTAAAGCCTCCCGTTCCTTAGGCTAGAATCCTCGGTTGGGTGCAGATGTCCTTTGGTCGGGTGCGGAGGTCCCTCGGTTGGGGTGCTGAAATCGTTGGTTGGGTGTGAGATTCCTCTATCTTGGGTGTGGGAATTCTCAATCGGGTGCGAGAATTCTTGGTCCTAGTTGGGGAATTCTCGGTCGGGTGCGAGAATTCTCGGTCCTAGGTTAACCCTGACTAACTTTGTCAGTCCTGAGTGTGAAGAACACTCGGTCTTAGGTTTAGGAATTTTTGGTCCTAGGCGTTGAAGATTCTAAGTTGTGGATGCCGATGTCCCTCGATCTTAGGTTAGCCATGGGGATAACTTTTCTCGGTCTTAGGCATGAAGAACATACAGTCTTGGCTTGACCCAGGATAAATATCCCGATCCTCATGAACATCAAAACTGTAGATTTTGCAGTTTTGTTTAAGGCTCGGATCCTTTGATCCAAGGGCATGGGCTCCCAGAATCATTATGAACATCATCTCGATGTGTCATTCGACCGGAATGATATTCCATTCAACCAAAACAGTTTTGATGTAAAAATTGAATTTTTGATTTTAGGTTTATTGAAGTGTAAGAATTTGTCAATAGCTTCCTTATATTTCATATGATTGATAGAAACCAAAACATTAACATTGACTGTTCGTTTTGACCAATTTAAGAAACTAAAATCTCATTTTTTATGAAAATATTGATTTTTGACCAAACATGATCGGAATGGATTGAAACTGGTCAAAATAGGTTTCCAACATCATTATATAAACGCAACGTGATATATTTATCACGTCATATTTCTATAGATTTTTTTTTATATTTTTTGAATTTGAAATCTAAAACTTATTAACTTAGGTGGTTAATGGTGATATATTGCAGTGAATATGTCTAAAGTTAAAGGTTTATATGTATAATTTTTAATTTTTTTTTTAATTTAATCAATTCAAATTTTTTAAACCGATTAACCTGCAAATTAACATTCTCACATATTTATTCTTAAAAAAACATGTTCTAGCATAAACATTAAACATTGTTAACTATTTATTAATATTATGAATGATGGGGAATATATGACATTGATCAGGGAACTAAGTCATGCAAAATTGTAATAATGTGTTTTAAGCATGTTTGACATGGATTATTTGAAAAAAGTAAAAGTTAAGATATGAAATCAAATTAAATCAAATCTTAGAAAAAGTGGAGTTTTTAATATTATTAAAATTTTACTTATTAAAATTTTATAAATAAATAAAATTAATTAATTAATAAATTAGGTTATTTAATAATTAAAACAAACATGTCCCAACTCCAATTAAAGTCAAACAAGATTATATTAAGCTTATATTAGATAAGTTTTCTTATTAGGAATATACTAAATTCAACCAGATTGATTTATTCTTCTTTTTTCAAAATCTTCATTAATGAGGTTGAATGGTCACTCGATTACCTTTCTATCGTACAAGTTTGAATTTTTTCTTGGTCAGCACAATTATAGTATTAAAAATTAATAGAACGTAAAAATACTATAACTACTTGTCATCTTCATAAATAAAATTTAAGATAAGTTTGATTAATTAAACAATAAAAAAGAAAGAAAACTTGAATTTAATTTCACCCATATACAAATAATTTAATATTCCAATACAAATTCAATCAAATGACAAAATAGTAGCGCCAACATAAATTGCAAGATTTCATATCTACAATGTTATAATTTAAAGTCTTCATGACCAACTAGACTATCTAGGATCGACATTAACATCGGACAATGTTAGAGACATAGAAATCGACATCGCCTCTCTAATCTCCTCAAACGTCGGATGTTGCGACGACCCACTCCTCGAACTACCTCGATCCCCCAAAACCGATATTCTCAATCCCATTCCTATACCACCAATAACATCCGAACCCTCGGTCTCGGACTCATCCATTGGATCATCCAACACTTTCACCACTTGTCTCATTGTTGGCCTCAAACTCGGATCTTGATTCACACACATCAACCCTAAACCCATCACCCTTTCAGCTTCCTCCTTATTAAACTCTACTGCATCCCTAATCCTCTCGTCAAACGCGTTCCAAACATCTCTTCTCGCCATTATCTCCAATATCCATTCAACTAAAGGTTGTTTCCCTTCCTCTGTAGGCCTACGACCGCATAAGACTTCCAGAATAAGGACACCAAAACTGAAAACATCGGTTTTAGTTGAAGCCCGACCCGATCTAACTATCTCTGGGGCTAAGTATCCGATTGTCCCAACAACCCGAGTCGTGTTGGAAACTTCACCATTAGCTTGCATTCTAGCTAGCCCAAAGTCACCTAATCTACCCTTCATTTCTTTGTCTAAAAGAACATTGCTTGATTTAATGTCCCTATGAAGGACTTTAACTTCCCAACCTTCATGTAAGTACAAGACACCATGAGCCACATCTTTCAAAACCCTAATCCTATCTTCATAACCTAGAAACGACGTCGTTGAATCAAATATTTTCTTCTCCAAGCTTCCATTTTCCATATAGTCATAAACTAGAATCAAGCTTCCTTTCTCTCTTTTACACCAACCTCTTAATCCCACTAAATTCCTGTGTTTCAACCGCCCAAGGCTAGCGATTTCCGACAAGAATTCCCTCATCCCTTCATTGTTCTCGTTTGGAAAGATCTGTTTAACGGCTACCTCGATCCCTCCTAGGATTACACCTTTATACACTTTTCCATTTCCACCCATTCCAATTTCATTCTTCTCTGAAAACCCTTTCGTCCCTGAAAAGATCTCATGATAAGATATCTTATGTGGCCAATACTCAAGTTCCCATTCTTCCATTTCGTCTTTCTCTTTCGCTATCCTTCTCTTACGTTTGATAACAAACAGAGCAAGAACAGAGACCAGTACGATGAAAATGAAGAGGCTAACGGTCATACCTGCTATAAACCCTTTTGTTTTGTAAATCGGATCTTTGGGTATAACAAACGATGGAAGCCCAGTTGTGATTAACTCTTTGTAAAGAGAAAAATTCGAATTGCTGAAACTCCAAGCTAAAATGTTATGACTTTGAACTAACTGACCAGTGGCTGCAGTAAAACCAACATACATTTCATCTTCAACAACGTTTGATAAGTTGAGAGGAATACTTATCAATGGCCTGTTCGGTCTTTTTTCTCCTGCAATAGCCATAGTCACGTTTAGTTCTGAATCTGCAAAATCAATCCAAACCTGATAATTTCTCCCGTTATTCAATGATAACTTCTTTAAATCACCATTTCCATCATCTGTAAAATAACCAGCTGTATGAGATTTAATTGAAGTCAACGAATTAACATCAACACCCACATGATTATCATCTATATCCATAAACTCCTCGTTCTTAAACACATCAAATTCAACACCAAATATATGAGTATCAGGGTTTCCATTAACTGACCGATTAAGAAACCCTAAATTCTGAGCCGGGTTTGCTTTTTTCATTCCTGAAAAGGGGACTAACAGGAAAACAAGGCCGTGCCCTGGAAGAACTCCTTTGAAAGGACCCATTGCAAAGATGAAGGAAGTATAAAAGGGAAGAACAAAAGAAGATGAGTTAACTTGTTTGGTGCGAATCTTGAATGGGTAAAGGGCACGACCCATTGAGAATCTTGTGTGATTTGTTAAGGTGAGGATGTTGGATTCAGTGGAGGCGATGCCGTAAAGTGAGAGGTTGGAGGGATGAAAACCGTTGAAGACGAAATCTATGGCGATTATGGGTTGGAGAAAGAGTAGAATTTGAAGTATAGAGAGAAGAAGAAAGAGAAGAACAGGTGGTTTCAGGGGATCCTCCATTGTTAGATAGCTCAAGGAAGAAACTATGGAGTTTTCTATTTACATATATTAATATGTTTTAAAGGTTGTGATTATTTTGTCACGGCCTTACAAAATTGAGGATAATTTTATAATTAATTCTATTGATATGCTGCGGCGGGACCCTTTTTAAACTTTGTTTGGTTATTAATTAGTCATTACCATATTAGTAGTCATCTTTTTCGGTAGAGTTCATATTTACAAATTTATAACGCTGGAACATTTTGTTTTTTTTTTTATATTTTTGATAGGGTTTGCTTGGTTTAACGTTTATAAGTCCCACGGGTTTACCTAATAAAATAAGCTGCTACAGTAACTTTGCGTAATAAGTTCACGCAAAAAGTTACAATCAAACACATTTTTGCGTTTAAATTCAATTTAAGATTATAATCTAATTGTTTAAGATTATAATCTCAACGTCTCCCTCATCATTTTTTAATATTTTTTAATATTTTTTTTATTCATTATCTTTCATTTATTTTTAATTATTTTATTATTCTTTCTCATTTATTTAATCTTTTTTAATTATTTTATTTATTCTATCTCATTTATCCCATATATTTATAATATTTTTATATAAAATTATTATAATAATTTTATTTATTATTTATAATATATATATCTTAATATATATAAAATATTGAAGCAAAATATGAAATATAAATAAACTTGGATATTTTTTATTTATAATTATAATTTTAGTCTAAAATACTTATTATAATTAAGATGAATCTCGAAATAAATAATAATATTAAGAGTGTTAGAATGTTTGAAAATAAATTGATAATTGAAAAATTGGGCAGCGTGAAAATGTGAAAAAATATATTATTAAATACTTTTATATATATTTATATATTTTTCTATCATATTTATATTAAATATATTTAAAATTATATATTTATAAAAATTAATATATTCATGTCATTTATTTTAAAATATTATTTTTTAATTTAAGTTATTTATTAATAATTAAAATTATATATTAACAAAAAATTATAAAAAATAATATATTAATATAAATTATTTTTTAATTTAAATAATTTATTAATAATTAATTTAATAAATATATATAACATTATATCTATATATATATATATATAATATTAATTATTAATTAATATATTATAAATAAGCTGTATAAGAAACTAACCCTATTAATGTTTTCATTCATTTTGAAATATGTAGTGTTATGTTATGTTATTTTATTTTTATTATTATTATTATTATTGAAATCAGAGATTATTTTACGAATTAATTCACTATCGGATCACATAACTTCCTCTTAAATACACTACAACAAAAAGCATTTCTAGCGACCTTTATATGCCAACGCATATTAAGCGTGGGTAAAAATAAAATAAAAATATACCTTTGCCAACCTTTATACCTATATAACCACCTTTCTTTTTTTTATATACAAACTTGGTTAAAACCTTATAATTTAATTATTCTAAATTTTAATATATTTTGTGTTTTAATTTTAAACTTTATAAATTTTATATTTTATTATTTTAAAATAAAATTTGACTTAAAATTTTATTTATATTAAAATTTAATTCATAATTTTTAAAAAATTTATAACATTATTAAATTTTTTTATTAACATTTGTCTTTTATTTAATTATTATTTGAATTTAATTAAATTAAAAATAATATAAACAAAAAATAAATAAATTAAATATTATATTATATTTAAGAATAAAAAATTAACTTATATATTTTAAAATTAGGAATCAGAATTTTAAACATTTAGAAATGTCCAATAGCGGAGTCGAGAAGAAGCCTAATTTTCTTTCTACACAGACCAGACCGATTCTTTCTCTAATCAGTCAGACTATCATCCTCGACTTGATCTCCGACCATTAGGGCTAAACATTCGCGCACGAGGTTAGTTACATTATTCTCCCACCATTAGGGCTTGCCTTGATCTCGTGTCGTGGAAGGCTTTTGAGTGATAAATGGTTATACTTATATGTTTTAATGATGCATTAGGGTTTATATGCGACTTATTTAGGGGTTAAATCTTCACAGAGTCGCAACCTTCTTCTCCACAGTCAGTTCGTCGCGCGCACGAGGTTAGTTTTACGCCTCCTGCCATGCGCTCCCTCGCTCTCTATATACATTTCTCTTTTCTCTTCGCACGAGGTTATTTTAACTATAATTTGATTGTTATAGTTAAAAATCTTTGAACAGTCGTTCTGGGTCTGTGGATCTTAGTGGCATCTTATTATAGCTAGTAGCTGATCTAACTATGTGAGATTTTTGTATAGAAGTTGCTAAAATGGATTCAAGTAGTCATAAACTTAAAATGAGTTGCATATGACTGTTGTTTTATCAATTATGTCTACTATTCAGATCTCCTTATGCTTCTTAGGATAAAGATTTTCCATATTAAAACCTTAATTGTCTATTTAAAACCCCTGGAGTTGATTGATCTATATGACAGTTTGCATGGAGTATCTTGAAATAAGATTTCAATCAAATATTTACTGGTACATTTATGAGTCAATCAATTTTTGTTTAAGCACTAGTCACGTCTTGCCTTCTTTTTTGGATGTGAACATTAACTTACTTTTCTTGCTTGAGGAATGAGTAAATCAGGTTAAGGAACCATAGCAATAGTTCTCTGTAGGCATGAATGTGAAGTTATACTAAATTGATAGTAGTGCCTTTTAGAGAATACCTATTCATGAAAGGAGATGTTGTATGTATCTGTCACAAGGGACTAAAGTTGCTGGAATGCTAGTTATGGATTTTATCAGTTCCCGAAGTAACTATTCCCATATATCCATTGTATAAACTTGTATTTCTCAAATCCGTTTTTTAATTTAACATCAAATAACCGCTGATCATGTCTCTTGTAATCTCAATTCAGATATATGAAATTGGTGGAGGATCTGGAACATGTGCAAAGGGGATAATGGATTACATAATGTTGAATGCACCAAGCCGAGTGTACAGTAGCATGACATACACGTACAAATCCTGTTTCACATACAGATACTGAAATTTTGATCTATTTTGGAACTAGTTTGAATATGCAAAGATATGATTTTGCTTTTGAATTAACTATACAAATATAGTGTCCATGGGGAGGTAACAAATGTTTGTGGTTTCTGTAGTTCTGTGGAAATCAACCCTTCACTTGCAAAAAGACAAATGGAAACAATTGGAGAAAATCGAAGTCATTCATCAAGATTTAAAATAGAGTGTTGAGATGCTGTTGACCGAGATGGATAGGGTATTGTTCTGATTATTATATCTTTTTTCCTTTTCTCTTATTTTGCTACAATTTCTACGGGCATATCAAACAAATACTTGATATCTTCAGCTACTACAAGTTTATATGTTTATATAGTATCTTGTCTTGGCATTCCTATTGGATAGATACATGTAAAGATACAAGGTCTCTGATTCAATTCTCTTAGGTTTGGTTCAAGTTGCTAATTATTCCTATTTACATAAAGAGTCTGGTGGACAATATTCTCTTACTTATTTTCATAATAGGAGTTACATTCTTGAGTTTGATTATTCATCTTTAGTAGTTTTGTTGTTCCAACAGGGGATTTAAAGAAACAACCATGCTGGGTTATAATGATGGAGGTACTTTCTGTGATACACAAATCCATCTTGTTAAAAATAGGTCAATAAAGTAAATCAACTTCAATATGTGTAAACTAATGGTTTTCCCTAGGATATTGGAAGATGCCCAGGGAATTATTTTAGTGTGGTCTGTAAGTCATGTGGAGAGTTGGGTAAAGGCACTTGTTGTATCTGATTTCTAGAATAGAGAGAATAAGTTCTCAAACATTAAGATGGTAGGAACTCCTAATCTCGATGTTTGGAATTTCAGACAATGAATGCTCTTAATGTTTATCCATTTCAAATTATTGTAGCATTTGTATCTAAAAATCTAGTAAGAAATGATATCTAAAGGTTAGGGTTGTTGACCTGTTGGTGTCCCAATTTTGTCACAGATTGGACGCATAAGAAAATAAACTGTGAAATATGTTATTCCATGTATTTTGTTTCATCTTATTAAGAGATGGTAACGAGGAAAATCTAGTAGTCTCATCCAGGAAAAAAATCTGGTCTCTAAAAAAGAATAAAAACCAGTGTGGATAAATATAAGTTTGAGAAGTTATAGAAGAGGAAATCCTCTTATGCAAGTGTTGTTTGTACAGTTTTCACCTATAAACTCTTAACCAGTTTGTATATATTGGACAATACCATTATTATAGATTTAGTCTATCTTCATAACCTATCCATAATATAAACCATCATGTTGTCCTAATAAGGATAATTCTTTAATAAATAGGTGTGTCAACTACAATCCATTTTTGGAAAAGTAAAAAAAAATTTGGATCTAAATGAAAGTGAAGCTTATCTTGATTACAACTAACCATTTAAATCAATTGTTCCTAGGTACTTGATAAAATCTTCCCCATGATTTGGTTTGTTCAGAAAACCAGGTTTCACCATGGATGGATGTGTGTGTGGAAAGGAAGCATGATAGGTAAATAACAGGATGCATTACATATTCATTTGAAGCAAAAAAAGAGTGATCTGACGTATGGAAGAAACATTCTTATTCAGTTTCTTCATTATCTTTTCATTCACTCTCGTACCCTTCCAGATAAGAAACTTGGTTGAGACCTAGAGCCAAAGTTGGTTTATATCAGCAACTGGCTGGTTTGTACTCCATTATCCCTGAATAAGAATTACTTAAGGTATTTTTCTATCTTTTTTTGTCTTTTTTGTTTTAATTATTGCAATATTTATCATTGGATGCTCGAATCTTGTGATTCTTTTTTTTTATCTTCTTGTATTATATCTTTCTTCTTATATAGTTGATCGGCTTATATGACAGTTTTATACTTTTTTGTTTGAATTATATAACTATAAAAAGAAAATTATTCATTTGTATTTGGGTTTTTTCTTATGATAGTATTGATGGCTGATTGAAGTATTCATCCTCGAGTTGTCATCTTCCACTTTATGTGAAAATTAATTTACTTAAGGTATTTTTCTACATTTTTTATGTCTTTTTGTTTTGATTATTGCAATATTTATCGTTGGTAGTACATTGTTAGAACTCTAAATATAATCTTAGATGTGCGAATCTTGTGATTGTTTATCTTATATTAGATGTTTCTTCTTATATGATTGATCTGCTTATTAGGAAATTTTATACTTTTTTGTTTGAGTTATAGGAATATAAAATGAAAATTAATCATTTCTATTTGTTTTTTTTTCTTTTGATGGTATTGATGGTATTGATGGCTGATTGAAGTATTCATACTCGAGTTGTCAACTGTAAGAGTTGTCAACTGTATGAAGAAGAAATGTGGACACATCAATCAGGTTTTTTTTTTCAAAATTTGTCTATATTTAATTCACATCAATATACATTTTTTATTTTTAATCTTTAAAAGAATATTCTTTTAAATAATTGCAGGGGAGGTTCAAGAAGAAGATTAAGAAGATGAAAATCATCTATTTTCAGTTTTTTATT
The DNA here is from genome assembly GCF_907164915.1 of Impatiens glandulifera. Classification (NCBI taxonomy): domain Eukaryota; kingdom Viridiplantae; phylum Streptophyta; class Magnoliopsida; order Ericales; family Balsaminaceae; genus Impatiens; species Impatiens glandulifera. Next base: position 51,308,714 of record NC_061862.1, on the reverse strand, counting down.
TTAATTTTGTTGTTCAAAATTATTTAGTTTGAGATCTTTTGAATTTTTTGATTATGATAAAATTTTGTTGAGTGAATTTGTTTTAATTTTGTTATAATTAAACATATCATAAGAATATTTTTTTTTAATAATTATTTAATTTATAAAAAAAATATTCTAAAAAAATTGTCAAAAAAGAATCAATATTATAATAGAAAGAAGGGTTAAAAATTGAATAGACTTTTAGCAACGCTTAAATAAAGGTTACCGACGCTTAATTAAGCGTCGTTATAACTTGCGCCCACCCTGTTTCTGGCGACGCAAGAATAAGTGTCGGTGATATTTTTGGCGACGCTTTTAAGGGTTGGCAGAAGTCTATTTAAGCGTCGCCAAAAGTCATTTTTGTTGTAGTGATAGAACATTAAATATATTAATTATCTGGAAAGTAAATAAAAAATGTGGGATGTTAAAATTTGGTGGACGTATATTAATAATCTGTAAAGTAAATAAAAAAATGTCTGATGACAAAAGTGGAGGAAATATATTAATAATCTCTTGCTTATTAAATATATAATATAAATATTTAAAAAATCAATTTTTTATTTTTTTTTTATTTGTTATGATTTGACGAAGATATTCAACAAATTAGAATATTTTAATAATTTTTCTTATTTTCCTATTCATCGCACAAATTCAACAAATTCTCGGTCAGAAACTAAGCCAATGGATTATCGGTCTCTACAAATTAATGGGGCAGGCGAATATTATACCTTTGGACATATTACTTTTCTTAATGGTATACATCATAGACTCTCATGCACTCATACAAACGAGTAAAATAGGGTAGCCGAGCGGAAAATTCGTTATCTTACTGAAACATCTCTTACTCTACTTGCTCATGCATCTATGCCCCTTTATTTTTGTGATGAAGCCTTCTCCACAGGTACTTATCTTATCAATCGATTACTTACTCCTGTTTTGGTTAATCGATCTCCCTATGAAGCATTGTTTAATCAAACTCCCAATTACAACTTTTTGCGCACTTTTGGATGTCATTTCTATCCTCTTATTCGAGCTTACAACAAGCACAAACTTGACTTTCGATCCCAAACGTGCTTATTTTATGGGCTATAGTCCCTCAAATAAAGGCTTTCGATGTTTTCACATCCCCACGGGACGCATGTTTATTTCACGCCATGTCATTTTTTATGAAACCACATTTCCCTACAACCCATCCTCTCCCCCACAAAACCCACAACCTATATATACATCACCAACAACAAATCTTCATTCTTTATTACCTATCACATCTACTATTCCTAGTCCACCTGAAACCACATCACCCTCTTCATCACCTCCACCTTCACCTAACCCAAACGGTTCACCCTCTTCACCACCTCAACCTTCACCCAACCCAAGCGGTTCACCCTCTTCATCACATCCACCTTCACCTAACCCAAGCGGTTCACCCTCTACTTCAAATGTTTCATCACCCACTCCATTTTCTTCACCACCTATTACCCCCTCACCCATCATCAATTAGCGTCATACTACAATTCTCAAAGCCCTTACTTGCTCCAATCATCCTATGTGCACCCGTGCCAAGTCCCGTCTCCCTTTTTCTTCCGCCCTTTTCACAGCCATCACCTCTGAGCCGACATGCTTCTCCTTTGCCAATAAAGATCACTCTTGGCGTTCAACCATGACCTCCGAATATAATGCTCTTATTTAGAATCAGACATGGTCTCTAGTTCCTCCTAACTCCGGACAAAATATTGTGGGTTGCAAATGAGTTTACAAACTCAAACGGAAAGCGAATAGCTCAATTGAGAGTCAAAAAGATCATCTTGTGGCGAAAGGATTTCATCAACAACTTGGTGTTGACTATGTTGAGACTTTTAGTCCAATTATTAAGCTAACAACCATAAGGACCATTCTTGCACTTGTTGTGTCCCGAAATTGGCATATTCACCAACTTGATGTTAGCAACGCCTTTCTTCATAGAAAATTACACAACGAGGTAAATATGACTCAACCTCCTGGTTTTGTTCATCCTGAATTCCCTAATCACGTGTGTCAGCTCCATAAAGCCCTATATGGTATAAAACAAGCACATCATGAATGGTACTCTACGCTACGATCCTCACTCTTGTCGCTTGGATTCTTTGAAGCTAAGTCTGACTTCTCCTTATTCCTCTATCATACATCTACAATCACTACATATATCCTTGTGTACGTAGATGACATTATCTTTACGGGAAACTCAGCATCACATTTGTCTACAATCATTTCTCGCTTACAAGACAGGTTCCCACTTAAAAACCTTGGACAACTCCATTATTTTCTCGGTGTTGAAGTTTCTCTCTCATCTGATGGGCTCTTTTTGAGTCAGTCACAATATATTTAGGACCTTCTTATTAGGGCTGACATGCAATACTCCATACCACTTAATTCTCCCGTCTCTACTAGTTCTTCACTTTCTAGATATGATGGTGATCCTCTTTCTGATTCCTTCTTATATAGAAGTATTGTGAGAGTTCTACAATATTTAACTCTCACTAGTCCTAAATTAGCATTTGCGGTCAATCGTGCTTGTCAATTCATGAACGCTCCAACATCCACCTATTGGGTTGCGGTCAAACGTATATTACGATATCTTCGTCATACTCCCCACCATGGGCTTGTTAAAAATAATAAATAATTAATAATCTTGGAAAACATTTAATGTGATGGTGAAGCTTAATAGTTGAAGATGAAGCGTGAAGGAAGATGAAGCTCAAGAGATGCATTGTTTAGTGTCATAAATTGTATTTAATTTGAGTTCTAGATCCTTCCATCTTTTCCTTTAAATTGAGAATCACTCATTAGTTTTTTGATATAGTGAGCTGTAGCTAATTAATAATTCTATCAATAAAATCCTATTTTCCTAGTTATAATATTTTCCGCACCAACAAATTTGGTATCAGAACAAGGTAACGTTTCAATCTTGAAATGGCATCTACTCTATTCTCATACTCTCCAAGTCAAGTTCCTATCTTTGAAGGCGAATTCTATGAATTCTGGAGTAGAAAAATGGAAACATTTTTCATATCCCTAGGTCTTTGGGATATGATAGATGAAGAAGAACTCGATGTGACCGATGAAGACGACGAAGGATACGCGAAATTTGAAAAGGATCTCAAAAAACGAGATGCATTAGCTTTGTGCTATATTCAACAAGGAGTTGGGAAAACCATATTCCCTCGTATTTTTGGAGTAAAAAAGGCCCAAGATGCTTAGATGATATTGAAACAAGAATTTCAAGGTACGGAGAAAACGATCGCATTAAAACTCCAAGCCTTATGGAATGATTTTGACAATCTAAAGATGGAGGATCGAGAAAAGGTACAAGATTTTTTTTCTCGTGGTTCTACTATTGTCAATCAAATAAAAAGCAGTGGAGATGAAATCAAAGACAAAAAAGTTGTTGAAAAGGTTCTTCGAAGCCTTCCTCAAAAATTCGATCATGTTGCTGCTACGATTGAAGAATCAAAGGATTTGTCCAAGATGACAATATATGAGTTGACTAGATCTCTTTTAGCACATGAGCAAAGAATTAATCGCTATTGTACTCCATCAACTGATCAAGCCTTCAAATTCAAGCAAGTACCAGAAGCGTATTCAAGAAGTCATCACAACAAATTTGGTAAGAAAAATGAGAAGACATTCGGTTAGAAAGGCAAATCACCACAACAATCGAGTGATTCTTATTCCTGTATCATTTGCAAGAAATCAAATCATGAGTCAAAAGATTGTTATTTCAAATGCAAAAGATGCAAAATCCCTAATGATTCTCAAAGGGATTGTCGATTTCAAAATCAGGAGAAGAAAGAAGATGATGCAAAATTTGTGAAAGAAGATTATGACGTTATGTTTGTTTCTCTAAATAGTGAAGAGAAGTCAAAAAGTCGATGATATCTTGATAGCGGTGCTAGCAACCATATGACCAGCAATAAAGATATGTTTGTGGAGCTCAACTCATACATTACTTCAACTGTTGTTCTTGGAGATGGTTCTTATCAAGATGCGAAAGGAAAAGGAACCATTGATGTTCCAACTTTGGGAGGTAACAAAAAGCTTATCACGAATGTTCTATATGTCCCTAATATTTCATATAATCTTCTTAGTATTGGACAACTTATTAAGAAGGACTTCTCGGTATATTTTGATGATGGAAGTTGCAAAATATTTGACAAAAAGAAGAATGTGGTTGTGGCAACTATCGAAATGAAAGATAAGACTTTTCTCTCACGTTTCCATTGAAAAATGATTGTGCATTAAAAGTGGATAATGAAGATTTGTCTAAGCTTTGGCATCTTCGATATGGTTATTTAAATCAACGGGGACTTCAGCTGCTAAAAGAGAAAAACATGGTGGTTGGACTTCCTTTTATTCAAGTGATGAATGATATATATGAAGGTTGTATTTATGGAAAGATGCACAAGCTCCCATTTCCCAAAACTACATGGCGAGCAAAAGCACCACTTGAACTTGTCCATTTTGATATATGTGGCCCGATGCAAACTCCTACTCCTGGAGATAAGATGTATTTCATTCTCTTTGTTGATGACTATACAAGAATGATGTGGATTTATTTCCTTAATCAAAAGTACGAAGCATTTTCTATTTTCTTATGATTCAAGTCTCTAGTTGAAAAGGAAAGTGGCCATATAATGAAGTGCTTGAGAACTGATCGTGGAGGAGAATATCTCTCAAATTCCTTTACGGAATATTGCAAAGAAAATGGTATCAAAAGACAATTAACCGTCAGTAGATCTCCACAACAAAACGGCATAGCTGAACGAAAAGACCGTATGATTGTAGAGATGGCGAGAAGCATGCTGAAAGGAAAGGGAATTCCAGATCTATATTGGGCCGAAGCTGTTCACACAGCTATATATATTTTCAATCGATCACCAACCAAAGCGGTCAGAAATAAGACTCCATTTGAAGCTTGGTATGATAAAAAGCCCGTCATTGATCATTTTAAAATATTTGGGAGTATTGCTTATGCTCTAATCCCATCTAAAAGTCAGGAGAAGTTTGAAGAGAAAGGGAAAAAACTTGTGTTCATTGGCTACAGTGATGAATCCAAGGGATATCGATTGATGAATCCATTGACCAACAAAATTATTGTATCTCGAGATGTTGTTTTCGATGAAAAAGCTACTTGGAATTGGAAGGGGAAAGAAGTTGAAGACTTGGGATCACAACCATTTACTGATCCAATTGCATCCCAAGCTAGTACATCCCAAGCTAGCTCATCTCAACCTTCTTCACAAGACTCAGAATCTGATTCAGATAGTCCTCCAAGAAAGACCCGAATGGTTCAAGACATTTATGATGAAGTTGAGTTTAGATTATTTTCTTGTGAGCCACAATCATTCTAAGAAGCTTCTCAAAAAGAATATTGGCAAAAAGAAATGAAGGACGAGTTATCTACAATTGAGAAAAATTCAACATGGGAACTCGTGGATTTGCCAGATAGAAAGAAAACTATTGGTTTAAAATGGGTCTACAAAGTAAAGTACAGTGAGGATGGTTTGATTCAAAAACATAAAGCTCGACTTGTCGCAAAGGGTTATTCTCAACAACCGGGAGTTGACTTCTCATAAACTTATGCTCCTGTTGCAAGAATGGAGACAATCTGTACTTGTGTAGCAATTGCAGCTCAGTTGGAGGTAAATATATTTCAACTTGATGTAAAATCATCTTTTCTAAATGGAGAAATTCAAGAAGAGGTGTATGTTGAGCAGCCCAAAGGTTTTGAGATCAAAGAAAAAGAGAATAAAGTATATCGACTAAAAAAGGCATTGTGTGGGTTAAAGCAGGCACCCCGAGCGTGGAACAGCAAAATCAATAGCTATTTCATCAAGAAAGGCTTTAATCGAAGTACAAGTGAATCATCTCTCTATGTGAAGACTATTGACAAAGATTTCTTGATTGTATGTTTATAAGTAGATGATCTCATCTATTTTGGAACAAACAAAGCTATGGTGGCAGACTTCAAGAATCAAATGATGAAAGAATTTGAGATGACAGACTTGGGACTCATGAAATATTTTCTTGGTATACAAGTTAAGAAAATTCTAGGAAGAATCTTTCTATCTCAAGAAAAATATATTGAAGATCTGCTCAAGAAATTCAATATGAGTCAATGCAAGCCCCGCTCCCCTACTATGGCGTTGAATGGAAAATTTCAAGTTAACGACGACGGTGAGAAAGCTGACTCAACTAGTTATAGAAAGTTGATTGGTTCCTTAATCTATCTCAACACAAGACCAGATATCACACATTAAGTAAGCTTGCTTTCTAGATTTTTGAATGAGCCAAGTCAAATTCATTTTGCAGCTGCAAAAAGAATCCTTAGATATCTTAAAGGCACAAAAACTCCAAGGCATTGAATTCAAAAAGGAAAGTGAATGTAAGCTGGTTGGTTATACAGATAGTGATTGGGCAGGCTCGATTGATGATCGAAAAAGTACCTTCGGTTATATCTTTTGTCTTGGAATAAATGTAATATCATGGAGCTCAAGAAAGCAAAAATCTGTGGCATTGTCATCAGCCGAAGTAGAGTATATAGCATGTATTGATGCAGCTTGTGAAGCTGTTTGGCTTCAAAGAATTTTAAAAGACATGAAGTTTGAACAATGTGAGCCGACAATTATTCATTGTGACAATATGTCAGCTATTGCATTGACAAAGAATCCTGTTTTTCATGCTCGGTCCAAACATATTGAACTACGACATCATTTTATTCGAGATTTGGTTACTCAAGAAGTAATTTACATGAAATTTATCAAGACAAAGGATCAGCCAACATATATCATGACCAAAGCCGTCACGATTGACAAGTTCGACAAATTCAAGAAGAAACTCAAGATTACTAATTAAGAGGTGTTGTTAAAAATAATAAATAATTAATAATCTTGGAAAACATTTAATGTGATGGTGAAGCTTAATAGTTGAAGATGAAGCGTGAAGTAAGATTAAGCTCAAGAGATGCATTGTTTAGTGTCATAAATTGTATTTAATTTGAGTTCTAGATCCTTCCATCTTTTCCTTTAAATTGAGAATCACTCATTAGTTTTTCAATATATCAAAATTAAGTGAGCTGTAACTACTTAATAATTCTATCAATAAAATCCTATTTTCCTAGTTATAATATTTTCCGCACCAACAGGGTTTGTCTTTCGTCCATTGGCATCCCTCACCCTTGAGGCCTATTCTGATGTTGATTGGGCAGGTTGTCTTGATGATCATCGATTCACTACAAGGTACTGTATCTTTCTTGGTAATAATCTCATCTCGTGGAACTCCAAAAAGCAGCATGTTGTTGCTCGATCAAATACTGAATCTGAATTTCGAGCCTTAGCTCATGCCACTACCGAACTTTGTTGGCTTCAATCTCTCTTGAGTGAATTACGAATTTCATCAATCCATCCACCGACTTTGTGGTGTGATAATATCGGCGCGACATTTCTCTCTGCAAATTCAGTGTATCACGCTCGTACAAAACATATTGAGATTGATTTTCACTTTGTTAAGGAGAAAGTGGCTCAAAAATCTTTACTTATTCAGTATGTCCCGACTCATTATCAAATTACTGACATATTTACAAAAGGATTGTCATCACCTCGGTTCATTTTTCTCCGTGAGAAGCTCATGGTGTGTGCCTCCCCGTTTCGCTTGCAGGAGGGTATTAAAGATATGGAGGCTATTAAAGATAAACGTCAACACCTACCAAGGGTCTACCAATTAATAAATGACGTTATTTCCCAACACATTGAATCTTGTATATCATTAGTGTTGTCATTTATTCTTTTAATCTTTCAATGAATGTATATAAATAGTGTTGATATAATATCAAATACATAGATAGAAAATATAATCTCCCTTCTACCATTATTCATATTATCTCTTTCTTTCTCATTCACTCATCTCTACTTATCATTTATTCTATCTTGTCTAACTACATTTGGAGGCCTCTCAGGCACCTTAGTTAGGGAAGGTCATCGATTGTCTTCAATCTCCATCCTAACTACTACAAATCTCAAATTGAGTAGTTGGTCGACTTCACCCCTAAAGCCTCCTTCCATAAACCCCGATATCCAAAATGGTTATCTTTATCACGCTGAAATTTCTCTACTAACCAAAATGTGTCAATCATCGTGTGGGAAGATGATGGGAAGCTCATCGGAAAATTCAACATCTCACCGAAAAAATGAGAAATGCCCATTTCTCATTGAAATCAAATTTTATCTTTGTCAAAAGCTTCTACTAACTTGTAGGAGCTAATATCAAATAGTCAAACCTAACATAGACTAGTCTAACTATATGTCAAAACAAAACACCGATCACATTATTTGGTTTTCAAAATTTTCTAGAACATACATCAAACTGTTATGAGATCATCTATAATCGATCATAATACATTTTAAAATATGTTGTGATCATATTTGGGTTGTCTTTCTTGAGAAAGAACAACAAATCGATTATTTTATGAAATTTAAAATTTAGTTTTAACATTTCTTGTATAAGATGAATGGAATGATTCTAGCTCACTAAAAGTTTCTAAATCATCCAAGAATCAATTTCCAATCAACAAATTGAAGAAAAAAACTTTAAATAGAAATTCAATAACTCGAATGTGTAAGTTTTCACTTTTATTCATAAGTTAGATTACACGTAGAATTGAAGTTTACAAATGATAGGAATTAAAGATGTTTTGGCAAGTTTTTGGATCGGAGACAAACTCGTTTGGTCACTCTTTGATGAAATCCAAAATATTTAAGCTTAAGCTCTTAGTTGACAATAGGCAGATTTTGGTTCCACCTTTCTCCCTATCTATGAGTCTTCTTTTCATGCTCGTTAAGGTCCTCTAATGTTGATAAAGTAGTCCCCGCCTCGAGCCAATCAACGAATAACTCCAATTCTCATTTTTCATAATCGAAAGTTCATCGAGAAAAATCGAAAAAACTGGTCCTAGAATCATGTGAGATATTGGGGAAAATGAAACGACCGAGAAATTACTAAGTTGGCTTTTTCCAAAAATGGATAAAAGTTGTGGCTATTGTAGGGGCGTTCTAGAGAAAAAAATATATGTAGGAGAGTGTTCCTTGGCAATTCCTCGGACGCGGGATGTGGGCACAAAGTGGTAGCATTTGGCATGTGCCTAGGTCGCTTGGGCCGACATTTAGGTGCATTGGAGCGCTTGGGCTCGGGTCTGTATCTGGCTAACGCATGGGTGTAAGAATTATAAATAGAGTTTAAAAAGTTTAATGTATTTTTGTATATTAATATAAAGTTGAAGGACTATTGTAATTTTATCCCTATATAAAAGGGAAGTTTTCTAATGAAATAACGTGTGATTTTATTCTCAATCTTTAAGAATCTATTTTCTTATCTTGGATTCTAAACCCTAACTCAAAGAAACAAACGTTTTCATGGTATCAAAGCAGAAAACTGTTGATGATCAATAAGTTGAATATAAAGAAGAAGCGTTCAAAAATAGCTCTTCACCATCAACCGATTATTCACAAACTAGAGATATAGAAGAAACTTCCAACGATAGTTCTTCATCGTCGATTGATTATTCGCTAACCGGTCAAAGTATGGCCGGCAAGAAGCGATATGATAACGATCCATTGACGATTCGAAACTCGGAAAACACAGGGGCTATAATCTATACCACAATATTCAATGGTACAAACTAGATTGGATGGAGCAGCGGTATTAGGTTAGCTATTGAAGCAAAATCAAAATTAGGATTTATTGATGGTACACTGGTTGTTCCAAAAGATGCTGAAGATTTTGATAGATGGAGAAAGAGGGACTGCTTGGTAAGATATTGGATTCTAAATACAGTATCAAACGAAATTAAGGAAAATTATTCTTCTACCCCAACAGCAAAAGATCTATGGATAGAAATAAAAAAAAAGATACCAAGAGAGCAATGGACCACAATAATTTCATATTCAAAGGGCTATAAAAAACCTCAAACAAGGTACACTTAGTCTTGAAAATATTTTTCTAAACTGAAAAAGTTATGGGATGAGTTATTAGTACTAGGACCATTGCCTTCTTGTGACTGTGATCCAAGAACAACCTGCTATTATAATGGCCAAATTAGTGATACAACTTGATACAACCAATAAACTTACTCAGTTTTTATGGGATTAAACGAGTATTACGATAATACTAGACAACATAAATGAGAAAATGTAGCAAAAATACAAGAAGTAGAGGAGATAATAAAAAGACATACAAAGATTCAAAAAGATGTTATTCTCTATATTGTAAACATTGCATAATAGAAGGTCATGTACAAGAGGGTTGCTTTAAAATCATAGGTTATCCTGAATAGTGGAAAGGTAACCGTGACCTAAAAGTGAAAAATTTTAATACCTCAACTAATACTATGAATGCTGCAAACACACCATTTACCTGCTTTGAAGAACAATTAGAAGATCCATCCTCCTTCACAAAATTCAATAATTCAGAAATTGCATTTATTATCAAAGAAGTAATGAAAGGATTGCTCAAAGAAGGTAAGGGCAAAGAGAATATTATGATGATATATATCCTTTTTCTAATAACATTACTAATGCATGTAGTTTTAATGTGTATAGTAGTTATAAGAATAAACCTTTATGGATATTAGATAGTGGTGATAACTGTCATATTTATTCAAACCCAACTACTATTACTGAAATTAAGAAAATTGATAATTAACATACCTTTATTTTTACCCGATAGCACAATTAAACATGTTAAACTAATGGGAAATGGTAGACTTTCTAAAAAATTAAAATTGTATGATGTAATGTTCATTAAAGACTTTACATATAATCTAATTTTAGTGTCTAAACTTTAGTCTAAATCTATACTTACTTGATACAGATTCAATTAATATGACTTTTAATTCATGTACTGATTACATGTTGTGTCATAGAATATTAGGGTATTCTTCTAAAACAGCATTACAACATGCATTTGATTTGAATAAATATGATACAATTCATTGTGATATCTGTTCAATATCAAAAATGAAAAGATTACATTTTAATTCTAGCATTTCTAAACTGCTAAATGTTTTGAAATGATGTATATAGATATTTGGGATCCTTAAAGAAATATTTCTTATCAATTGCTCATATATGCTTACAATAGTCGACTATTTCAGTAAGTTTACATGGACTTATATGATTAAAACTAAAGATACAACAAAACAAGTTTTAATCAATTTTCTTGCCATGATTAAGACACAATTTGAAACTTCAATCAAAATTATTAGGTCTGATAATGGTAGTGAATTTTTAAATAATGAATACAAACCTTTTTTAAGCAAAATGGTATTCTTCATCAAAAAATTTGTTCCTACACCCCACAACAAAATTGAATAGTGGAACGCAAATATCAAGATTACTTCAAGTGGCACGAACTTTAATGAATCAATAAAAAATTCCTTTAATTTTTTTTGGCATTTTCAATTCTAATACCAACTCATGTTATAAATAGAATTTCTTCAAAAATTTTAAACTGAGATAGTCCATTTTACAAATTTTATAAAACAAAACCTAATTTTGATAATCTTAAAGTTTTTGGGTGTTTATGTTATGCCAAAAATAATGCACCTCATAAAACAAAATTCGAACCAATAGGTAAAAAATGCATTTTTATTGGATACTCTTTAGAATAAAAGAGTTTTAGAGTATTTGACATTTTAAATGAAACCATTTTTGTCTGTAGAGATCTGGTTTTTTATGAAAATAGGTTTCCATATCAAAAAGAACATGAACAAATAAATAAACAAAATATTTATGTAGATATTAATAAATGATACTAATAATTCTGATGATCAGTTAAACCAAAATTTTGAACAAAAATTTTCGTCACAACCAAAAATTTTAAAAACTCAACATCAAAATTATTCAGAAACAGGACAAAGAAAAAGTGAAAAGGAAAGAAAGACACCTACTTGGCATGGCAATTACATTGTCAACACAAGCACTATTTTAAAAGATAAAAAAATCTTATACACCCAACACTTTTCCTTATATTACAAAATGTACATCTTAGAATTTTTGGAGAACATATCTACAATTAAATAACCCAAAAAAATTTTTGAAGCCTCACGAATTGAACACTAGAAGAAGGCTATGCATGAAGAGTTGACAACTCTTAAACTAATAATACTTGAAATTTAGTTGCACTTCCAAATGGGAAGAAACCAATCGGTTGTAGGTGGATCTACAAGACCAAACTTAACCCAAATGGTTCAATAGTAAAGTCTAAGGCGAGACTGGTAGTTAAATGATATAATCAAAAAGATGGTATCGACTTCCACAACAGTTTCTCGACGGTTGCCAAAACTGTAACGGTAAGGGTTTTAGTTGCATTTACTACTGCTAATAATTGGTTTTTAGAGCAATTTGACACAGACAATGCTTTCCTTCATGGTAAATTGGAGGAAGATGTATATATGAAAGTATCTGAGGGATACAATGAAAAAGTTGATAACAAGATATGTCATTTAAATAAAATATTGTATGGTATAAAACAATCTTACTGGCAGTGAAACAAAAAATTTTCAAAAAAAATGGTTGAATTCGATATATTTGTAATTTGTAAATGACAATTGCCTTTTATTTAAAAAAATGATTCTTTTACTGCTTTATTAGTGTATATGGAAGACATATTAATAAGTGGTAATGATATGAATATGATTAAATCCATTAAGAATTATTTAAATAACTATTTTTTCATAAAAGATTTAAGAAAAGTTAGATACTTTATAGGATTATAAGTGTATCGAAACTGTGAAGGCATATACATGAATCAACGAAAATATGTGTTAGATATTTTAAATGACACGGGTTTATCCGGCTGTAAACCGGCTCAAGTCCCTATGACTAGAGGGACAAAGCTAAATAATTCTAATAGCCCTGTTTTTACCGATCCTAAAAAGTTCCGAAGGCTAATAGGAAGATTATAATATTTGAATTTTTCTCGATCGGATATTAGTTTTAGTGTACAACAATTAAGTCAGTTTATGCATAACCCTCTAAATGATCACTGGGAAGCAACTTAGATATCTGAAAGACACAACTTCTATGGGGTTATTATATCCTTGTAAATCTGATTTATTACTTGAGAGCTTTTCAGACGTAGACTAGGCAACTTGTACAGATACACGCACATTAGTAACTAGTTATTGTGTCAAAATTGGAGATGCACTTGTATCATGCAAAACGAAGAAGCAAACAACTGTATCATGTTCTTCAGCGGAAGCAGAATATCGCAGTATGGCGACAACTATTTGTGAGCTAAAGTGGATCAGATATTTGCTCAAAGACCTACATATTGATGTCAAATTGCCTATTTATTTAAAGTGCGAAAATCAAGCTCCTATCCATATCACATAGAACCCCGTCTTTCACAAAAGAACAAAGCACCTAATAATCAACTGCCACCTTGTTCGAGATAATTTCAATCAAGATTTTATCATACATAAATATGTCTTTATAAAATTTCAGCAAGCTGATATTTTTACAAAACCATTAGATTGTACAACATTTCAAATCTTAAAGACAAGATGAATCTTAGAGACATTCATCTTGAGGGAATGTAAGAATTATAAATAATGTTTAGAAAGTTTAATGTGTTTTTGTATATTAATATAAAGTTAAAGGACTATTGTAATTTTATCCTTATATAAAAGGGAAGTTTTCTAATGAAATAACGTGTGATTTTATTCTCAATCTTCAAGAGTCTCTTATCTTGGGTTCTAAACCCTAACTCAAAGAAACAAACGTTTTCAATGGGCTCATCACTTTCCACATCTTTAACCTTCTTCCTTTGCGAGTTTGACCTGCCTAATTGAGTTGGGCTATGACTATGTTTGACGTGTCGTCGGCAACAGCCGTCAGCGGTGGCCGTGAGTTGGGTTATGCCTTTGTTTGATGTGTCGTCGGCAACTAGCCATCAGCGGAGGTTTGGGTCGTCGACCACTCCGATCAATATTTTTGTTCAATTTGTGTAAAAACAAATCAAATAATATTTAATTAGTAGATAGAATTCTCATTTAGTCAATTTATTTATTTTACCTTTTAGATTTTATTTAATTGTTCGAAATTTTATTATTTTGAAATTCGATTGATACAATATCATCTTTCAAATTAATTATTTATTTTAAACTCGTGTTGAGCTCATTAGAAATGTTTTTTAAATAATTTGTTGGCTCATAATTATTTAAATTATAAAATTAGTGTGTAAAAAATAAGTGTCTACAATAGTTAATTTTTTATTTATAAATTCATAATTTTTTTAGTTTATGAAGTTAACATTACAATTCTCATTTTAACTTAAAGCGTTTTAAGTGAGAATCGAAACCGTGATATTTGATCTTTTAGACACCCACTCTTGATAGTTGACTTACTCGGGTGAGTTGTTTGAACTTTTTAATTATGTTATATAAAGTTCGAATCATAACAATTTAATTGTTTTCGATTTTGATGGAACTGTCCTCTTACATTGACATGTATTTTTACCTTCTTATTTTGTAATGAACTTAGGATTCTAATTTTTGGAAGAAAAGATGAATTACCTATTTTGAGTTATATTAGGTTATCAATTGTAAAGCATCCATTTGCTAACATTTCAAAGTTTATATTCAAATTAATGTATATAGGTGGCTTCTTTAATTTCTATTTTTATAGTTTGATGCTTATGTGGTATCAACTCTAGTCAGTTTCAGTTAAATTTTTTGGTCGAAGTGAAAATGAAGACACCTAATTTTATCAACTTTGTATTAAGCCAATCAATCTTATTTTTTTATTATTTTTTTTGTTAAATTTGAATAATGAAAACTTGACTTAGTTTTAACCTAGTGAAATATTTAATGGTATGAATCTTGGTTTAGTTTGAATACTAACATAATAAATCTTTTTGACTACTATTGAAAATTGAAATCTTGACTTAGTTTGATGTTTACTAAAACCATATAAATTTAGTTTGAATGTTGAAATATTGACTTTGTTTGAAGTTACTCAAATTATATATATGAATCTTGGGCTTAGTTTGAATACTAAAACAACAAATCTTTTCGACTAAGATTGAATATATTGAAATCTTGAATTAGTTTTGAAGCTACTAAAATCATATATTTAAAATCTTCCCTTAGTTTGATTTTTGGAGAAATTTTTTTTTCATAATTTTGTTATCTTTTTTTTGTAAAATTTTAATTTTTAATGTTGTGGTGGATCTAATTATTTGTCGATAATTTATTTAACCCAATCTTTTACATTATCTAAAGAATTAGACCGATATTAAAACAAAATAAATGCATGTCAATATATTTGTAATTTATTTGAAGCAGCGTATCAAAATATTTGTTATATTGAATTTATATGAATGGTTTGAGAATATCTAGATAAAAGCATGGAATATATAATGGGAAAACTTACATGGCATTAAATAAATCACTCTTAAATTAGTAATCATTTCTTTTATACCATTATTTAAACTAGTAGATATCGCATTGCACGAGTAATAATATAAAAAATTGTGAAAAAAGATTACGATAAAAATGTAATAACATTTTTAGTTTTATTTTTAACCCTTTCAAGTTTATGGTCGGGTCAATCCACAATCCGACCCAAGTATTCATTTACTCTCACATTGCAGAAATATCTCTAAAACAATTAATATAGTTTGATTCCTCAACTCAATTAGTTTGACCTCTAGAGTCCACTTTTTCTCCATACTACGAGTGAAAGGGAAAATGTAAAGATTATCATTAAAGTAGCTCAGACGAGGCTTACTATATCCTTATGAATTATGTCTCCTATCTCTATAAATATGACGGAATTCTTCCATTATTACTCAATAATAATAGTGAAATTTATAGCGTAGGGTCAAAAGAGAATTATGACCGATTAAAAAACTATTGATGAACCACCGCGTTCATCAAATTTGGTGTTGAATTTAAAAAATTAAATGTTATTAGTCTAGTTGGTTAAAGGATTGTACTTATTTTTTTAAGTTGCAAGTTCGAACCATACCTATAACATTTTTTATTTTATTTTTAACAGTTTTAAGTTTATGGGCGGGTCAACCCACAATCCGACTCAAGTATCCATTTACTCTCACATATATATCTAAATTAACCACAACTCTTGACCCGGCAATCTAGAAACTTTAAAAATTAAGCATCATTATATATATATATATATATATATATATATATATATATATATATATATATATATATATATATATATATATATATATATATATATATATCATCTATCTCTATAAATATGACGGAATTCTTCCATTATTGCTTAATAGTGAAATCTATAGCGCAGAGTCAAAAGAGAATTATGACTGATTAAAAACTATTGATGAACCGCCGCTTTCTTCAAATTTGGTGTTGAATTTAAAATTTAAAGTGTTATTAGACTAGTTGGTTAAAGGGTTGTATTTATTTTTTTAGGTTACAAGTTCGAACCATACCTATAACATTTTTTATTTTATTTTTAACCGTTTTAAGTTTATGGGCGGGACAACCTACAATCTGACCCAAGTATTCATTTACTCTCACATATATATCCAAATTAACCACAACTCTCGACCCGGCAATCCAGACACTTTAAAAATTAAACATTATATATATATATATATATATATATATATATTAGCTAGTTAAAAAGTTGAACTTATATTGTTAAAATGTCTCGCGTTCATCAAATTTGGTATTGAATTTAAAATATAAAGTGTTATTAGCCTAGTTGAAAAGGTTGCAAGTTCGAACCATATTTATAGCATTTTTTATTTTATTTTTAAACGTTTTAAGTTTATGGGTGGGTCAACTCACAATTCGACCCAAGTATTCATTTACTCTCATATATATTCAAATTAACCACACCTCTCGATGCGACAATCTGAACACTTTAAAAATTAAGCATCTATCATTATATATATTATATATATTATAGAGAGAGATTATCAATGAAAAATATAACTCTTTTGATGATATTTTTTTATGTTGGTTGAAAATGAGGATTATTAAATTTTAATCAAATGGTTTTCTTTGATAACATTTCAATCTTTTTCAACTAAATCATTTAATCCAATGACTAAATTATCCGAAATATCTGTATTTATTTCAGATAATTTAGATTTTAAGACAAATATATAAGAATTGATTCTTAAATATATATCTTCATAGATAATTCTCAACCATTTAAATACAACACTGCATTTAAAAAATATAATAATAATAATAATAGAATAAGCACATCTTTCTTTCGTAAAAAAGGAAAATATATATATATTTGTTCTAATACAATTTATATATAATTTATTATTATTATTGCTGTTATTTAAAAAAAAAAAATTATATTTATATTATTTAGCAATGATATTTCACGAACAGACTAAATCAAGTTGGTCAATAAAGTGAAATGGATTATTTAAAACCATCATCATGAGTTGTGTTGGTGTATGTATCACCCGATTTATTTCAAGCACCAATCACTACGTGCTTTTCCTTGTAGGCGACAACTCGTTCTTGATGGATCCAATCGGGTTGTTCATGATTGGAGTACAAGGATAAGGATTTGAATGTTCTATGACATTGATTGCTTTATGAGTAGAGACCGTCCTAGGTGTGAAGTGAGCTAAACAACCTGGTCACCTTTTCATGACTCCCCTAAAAACATCCTTATTCATGACTTACTTTTTGGTCATGATCATAGTCATGATCATGAAAAGAGCTTTATGACCAAGATTTTGGTCATTGTGCTTATTCATTACCAACAAAATCTCGATCATGAATTAAAAAATATTATTTTTAAATTAAAAAAATAATAAATAATTTTTAAATATAATAATAATATTTAATTTATTGTTTGAATTATTGTTGTAGTTATCCATAATAATTTAGTATTAATTATGAATAATTGTAAACAAATGAGGATAATTAGTAAAAATGGAGAAAATTGTGATTTTTTTGTGCTTCGAAATATAGCAAGAGTGGTCTCTATTTATAGATCTCGAAAAGTTATGAATTTTGATATTTTTTTTTTAAATTATAAATAATATTAAAATCAGGTTTTAAAGATAAAAGATAAAGAAAATTTGGGCAACCAATCAGATACTGACAAATAGCAGCATTTGATTGGATGATTTTTGTCATAATATGACAAAAACCAAGACCCAATGAGATGAGTGTGGTTTTGATCATGGAATGACCAACCATTTGATTATGATAAATTGACAAGATCAACCATAACCAACATCATGACCCATTTTTGGGTCAGGATAAGAATGCTCCAATCTTTTAAAAAAAATAAATTACTCTTTACAATGTTTGAATCTAAAATCTGAACCAAAATTATTGTGATATTTAACTAACTAAAATATATTGTTTTTATTAATTATAATATAAATATATAAGTTAAATAAAAAATAACACTCCAAATGTAGGGTTGTACAAATTATAATCATAAACTAGTAGAAAAAATGCCTGAAACAACCTTAATGACAATGATAATTAGGTTGCCAACTTGGATTTTAATATTAAAAACAGCCATTAAATTTGAATTATATATGATATTCAAATTTTCAACATAATTAATTATACAATTCAATACAATTGACATTTTCTCCCCCATTCTTTAAGACCAACATTGTCTTCGTCAGCTAGTTGTAGTTGCCTATTTAGCAATTAGGCCGACATACCATTTTCCTAGAAAATTCATACTATACTTTAGAGAAGAAAGTTTAATTAGATCTACAAATTTGACAATAATATCACAAGCACAAAATTCAAAAAAAGTAATATTTATTTTTTTAATATATTTTTCAAGGATTGTAATTAGATTACTTTATTATCTTGTAACAATTAATATTACAGTTTAATTTGATCTTTCATTGGCTGACTAAAAACAATAAAATGAATTGTTCATGTGATAAATCACCATCTGCACCGTCACTTTTGCCATTTTCTTATAATTTCATTCATGCAAATTGTAGATATGTTTATAAAAAAAAAAATATATTTTTGTGACAAAAGACGTAATCACAAACCATACATGTTATTTTAACAAAATAAAGTCTTCATTTCATAATCTGACTTTGCATGGGTTCACATAATTTAAACAACAATTAAATGCAAAATTATGAGTAAGACTGGGAATGTAATATATATAATAGAGATAAAATAAAATATAAGTTAACCCAAATTAATACTTACTAATGGCTTAATTATGAGTGCAAATCACCAAAATTTAAGATCCAAATGAAAAAATATATATTTATCACAAGATGACAAAAGTTTGTAAGAAGTTATTTTAATTTGTATATTTTAAGTTAAATTAAATTAAAAAAAATGTAAGTTTTATATTATAAATTAATGAAATTTACTTTATTTAGCTAGTTAAATATAATATTAATACTTTACGTAATACTCTATATTCAAACAAGGAAATAACTTGTTGTTTTCTGTAATACTCTATATTCAAACATCAAATTTGGATAATATATAAATAGAATTCACAAAAAAGAAGGATAAATGACAAACAGATGTAATAATATTATTACAAGAATAAATGGAGATCTACTGATGTCATTATTAATTAGAAAGAAAAATCAAAAATTTACTATAGTCTTATGTAGATTAAAATAAAATATATTATTTACAATTCAAATAACAAAATCAGAGTGGCGCAGCGGAAGCGTGGTGGGCCCATAACCCACAGGTCCCAGGATCGAAATCTGGCTCTGATATTTTTTTCGTTTGAAAACCAAAAATTCTACAAAGTTATAGATAACAAACTTCGTGCAATCGCAACAAATTAAATTTTGTTGAAAACCAAACCATAAATTGAATTCTTGCAAACATGATCAATTAAAGAGAACCCACCAAGCCAAATAAATGAGAACCCACTTATCAATATATGTCCAAAAGAAGACCAACAAATAAAACAAGATTTTTAAGTCCTTTTGCTAAAAACTAAACAAGGTCGGATCCTTACTCAAATATCTAACTGAGAAAACAACAAAAACATGATAGAAGAATAAAATAAAAGGTTTGGACAAAAGCAACAAAAAGTTCAAACAATAAATACTATTATAACAAAAACCATCCAAATTAAAATGCTAATGAACTCTAAATTCTCGGAAAAAAATGATGAAAATGAAGCACTAGACTAGTCATCGATGATGGTTAAAACAACAAAATAATTTAGTTATCACATCCAATTAAATGACAATATTTAATTTGTTGATAAAGTTTTCAAAATGACATTATTATTCCTTAAGCATATGGGAAAGAATTGAGGTATGAAATAATTTAGTAATAATGGAATTGACTAGCTAATATTGAAGACACTTTACCTTAAATTGATGGAAATAAATTATTTATCATTTTGCTGCTTGATTGAATCCAACTGATTTGATGGTGACTTTAGAGCTTCTTAATTTGACTTTGGGTTATTTGAAAATTATGAATTAAATTATGTTTAATAAAAAAAATTATTTCTCATTTTATATAATTGAGAATTACATATAATAAAATTAATTAATAAATAATATAAAATAATACTTATAATATAATACAAATAGATGATTTAGATATTGTATTTTAATACTTTTAAATTGATAATTTAAATATTATATTTTAATCTTTTAAATAGTAAATTAAATGATTTGAATATTAAAAATATATGTGATAAAAGGATATATATATAAGTCATGGAGAAATGTGTACGAAACTAAATGTGGGCAAATTTGTATTGATTCCTAATTTCCTATATAATGAGGAATTGGAGAATTTTGAACACTTGACCTATTATTGAAAGCTAATTGGTTTATCAGTTGGAGAAAATAAATAAAAAGATAATATTACATGACCCAATCATTAATATAATATATATATATATATATATATATATATATATATATATATATATATATATATATATATATATATATGAATAAAAGACAATTATTCTTAGTTTTTACAAAACATTTTATTCTAAGTGAATTATTTGTAAATTTATAAATCATTTGTTAATTGTGAAGAATTATAACTCAATGGTAGAGTCTATATTTACCCATGTCTTTAATGTTTTTAATTCAATTTTTCAAGTACCCTTACCAAATAATAATAATAATAATAAATAAAGGTTGAATAAGTTTGAATCAATTAAAAAACAAACTTTTTTTTAGAAAAAAAAAATGTGAATCAAGGTTTTGAATGTTTGGTTACATGTGAAATAGTTAAAATGATTTTCATTAGAATGGTGAACTTAATGTTATTAATTTCAATATTTTTATATTAAAACTGTTTTGTAGGAGAATTGATTTTCAAAATTTGAAAGATTATAGAACAAGAAAGGACTTAAATGTTTATACCATTTGCGAAAATTTCCAAACCAATTTTCATACTATTTTGTGGTCCTTATGAATTTGTAGTTTGCAAGCAAGAAATAATAGTATTTATTTACTTATTTGATAATAAGTAATATATATTCATGTTATTAAATTTGGTAGCTTAACAATTTAGTATCTTAAATAACAAGATATTGATTTAGTAAATGTAAATCCATTCAAAGAAAATGTAATTTGTTATTTGTTTTTTAATGTAAAATTTGTAATAATAATTCAATCTTGTCGAATTCTATATATAGTATAAAGGTCTCATAAATTATTTTTGTCAATAAAGATAGATTTAATTTGATATTAAATAAATAATAGTTTAACAAAGTAAATTTTAATAAAAAATTTACAGCAAAAAAAAATTATATATATAGAAAGTTAGAAACTTATATTGGCAATTTGGTGCCCAATACATTAATTTCCAATAATACCAGATGATTTCAGGATAAAATGGAAGAAAACTCATTCAAAATAAGGGAATGACAATGCCAGTTTGCCCATCTTAATTTTCACAATTTTTTCCAATAAAATAATAAATTTATTTGGTAATTCAAATTAAAAATATTTTAACTAATAAATTTATTTTTCTAAATTCAAATAATAATATATATAAAAAAAATCATTTCACTCAAATCAAAATCAATGGGCCCCAAACCCAGAAATTGAATATAATGTTTTGTCACATTATTAGGCATTGGAATTTATTCATGAATTCCAACTACCCTCAAATTAGTTTTACTGAAGTAAAAATGAGTTGTCACATTTTTAAAAATATTTATGCATTAAAGCACTAAAAATCTTACATTAGATTAAATATCTCAAATTAATTTTTTATTAAAAAAATCTTTAATTTAAAGTCATAAAAAGCACAAAGTCACCTCAATTCATATGTTAAGCTTGAAGTGCATCCTTGGTTTTTAATTAAATGAATTTTGGTTGACAATGACAAATACTTAAATGAATTTGTATTTTTGCATGTTTATCCATACATTAATATAATTTTTAAAGGGTTAAACAATAAAATGAAATCATTGATATTCAACCATTAATATATATTGTTTTATATTCTTTCAATACTTTATATATTAATTATGTTAATTATTATTTTACTACATATGTTATTCTTAATAAATTTAAAGATACTATATTTTGTGTATTTATTAGTTTGATAGTAGTATTACTTTTACTTAATTTCAGATGATTACTTTATATGTATATTTTGAGAAGAATAAGATTGTAAGTAAATCATGTAGTCTAACCAAACTCAGTTAATCGTTTTTTTTTTGTAGCAGTCAAATATAATTAAAATTTAAAAATACATTTAATACTTTAACATTTTTTTTATAATTAAAATTTAATAAAATATTTGTTTTCAAAACAAATTTTATGCATAATTATATTTTTTAACAATAATTTTGTAAAACAAACTGATTTTTTAATCAACAAAATTGAATTAAGGATGATAATTTAAAATTGTTCTTTAATAATCGAATCGAACCGAATTATCTCGTTTGGGACGGTTTTTCTCCGTTTTGACCGGAATGGGATGAGATGATATTTGTGCCCCGTTCCGATCTCACCACAATTTTGCTCTGAACACTTTAAACACAATTAAACATATAAAATTATCAATATATTTATTTATATATTATATTTTATAAAATAAAAAATAAGTATATTATATATTTATTTATATATTATATGCTATAATCAGTACCGTGGGGATTTCTCAAAACTAAGGATGACAATGAGAGGGTTCGGGGCGAGAATGCATTTACCATCCCTACATCGTTTTTACTTTAAGAATTTTTTTACTACCATCCCTGTCCAATTCGGTTTCAGAAAATTCCTGCGGGTACCGTTCATACCATATTCACAAAGATAAATAATTTGTTTATATAATCAAATTATATAAACGGTTTTTTAATATAATATATATATTGTAATATATTAAAAATTTATATTATTATAAATAAATAAACTTAAAACTCTTATAAAATATATTGAATAAATATATATATATATATGGATGATTTTATATATTTAATTGTGTTTTTAGTGTTCGAGATATAATCGAGGTGAAATCGGGACGAGAAACACATATACCATCTTCGTCCCATCCCTGATCAACTACCGGTCAAATTGAGAAAAAACCGTCCAAAACAGAAAAATTCGATTTAGTTACCACAAAACGGTTTCAAATTTTCACCCTTACTCAAAACCAAATGGACGTGAATGATAGTAAAATCGTTTACCTTCCTAGATAGGAATTGGTTTTTGTTTCAATAAACAAATCGACAATACTGAATCTTTTACCCTTCTACAAACTCATAATTGGTTTTTTTGATTTTGTTGATATATCATGTATTTAAAATTTGATTAATACTAAATTAAATATTTAATAATAAATAAAACTTTGAAGTCTCCTAATTACATGATTTCAATGTGATAATTGCACCGACAAGAAAGAATATCACAGGTCAATCTAGCTATCTGAAGATAACTGGCACATGACTTTGATGGTTTAAGAAAATACTAATTTCTAAAAAAATAAAATTAAATTAAAAATTAAAAAAAAAAATTTAAGGGTTAGATAGATTTCTGTAATTTAGAGAACATTAATTTCTACGTCTCTTAAATCAGATTGTACAAATATGTTCTCATCATACAATTGAACATCTGCAAGATAAGAAGGAGGAGGAAGAAGAAGAAGAATAGGAGGAGCGTTACCCATTCCAAATTCATCACTTCATCTGCAACTCTGACTGAAAAACATCCATCCATCCATCCATCGATCGATCTATAGATTCGTCTCAATTGATTCATAAGCCCTCCTTCCTCTAGATTTACGCGCAAAAACCCATTTCTCCTTCACTTGATCTAGTGGTAAAAGCCATTGATTTGATTTGATTTGATTCGATTTTCGTTTAATGGGTTGAAACCCAAATCCTGTCTTTTGATTAGTGCACTTGGGTCTTAATTGTTTCTTTCTTCTATGTAGGTACACACGTACGCAATCAAGCTTTTTCTAAATCCACAACTTTTTTTGCTTTCTTTGGTGGTTTCTGAATTTGGGTTTGTCTCACTGCCTTTTGACTCTAGACTTAATTTGGGTGAATCGGGAAATATTCGCCGGAGTTGGGCGATGAAAAACAGAGTTGAGGATAGACAGCAATGACTTCAGTGTCATTGGGTCTTCGTAGTTCAGGAAGCTATGGATCATTACAGCAACCGATCCAGAACGGTCTATTGCCAATCCAAACAACTCCCCCATTTTCTACCCGGAAAACTTCAAAGATGCTTAAGGAGAAAGACAGTTTCTTCCAATGGATCTGTAAATACGTCGGCCGGAAGAAGGTCGGGATGCTCCTCTTATGTGCTGTTTCGGCTGCAGTTTTTATTTGGGTATTGTATGTTGGCAAAGGTTTGATTTCCTCATTTTTCAGTTTTTCATATAATTGTCTGATTAGGGTTCAGATTAAAAAAAGGTCAAAGTTTGGATTCCATTGATGGGTTGAGATCTTCTCTGTAGGTGAGAATTCACAGGAGGCTGAACAAGGGATGAGGATTACAATTTCAGATAATCATTCAACCCTTGATCAATGGGGAAAAGACAGTAATCTCACTTCTATGTTTTCTTCAATGGGATATCATCCACCTCCCTTAATTGCCCCACCACCGCCACAGCCACCACCTCCGACTCCATATTTTAGTGGCTATATCCTTCCTCAGGGTAATCCATGCGAAACCTTTACATTGCCGCCACCACCAGCCGATAAAAAGAGGACAGGGCCACGTCGTAAGTTTCTGTTCTAGTTGTTTCAAAGATTCAATTGTATTTGTATTGATTTGAATGTCATTGGAAAGCCATGTCTGTTGTCAAGTTTACTGAAATGGTGTTGTGTCTGTGTGTTTCAGCTTGTCCTGTTTGCTACCTTCCAGTAGAACAAGCAATTGCATTAATGCCACAATGGCCATCATTTTCACCTGTTCTTAAAAGCTTAAGTTATATCCATGAAGAAGAAAACTCGATAAAGAGCGAGTTTGGAGGGTCAGATTTCGGAGGATATCCTTCTCTAAATCAGAGAACCGACTCTTACAACATACGTGAATCCATGAATGTGCATTGTGGGTAGGCTAATGTCTTTTCGATGCTTTGTGATTTCTTTTGCATAACCACAATTTTGTTTGTTAGTTATTGACCCTTTTGATTATTGTGTTTTCCAATAGTTTTGTAAGAGGAAATAAGCCTGGTCGTCATACCGGTTTCGATATAGATGATCTTGATCTTCTTGAGATGGAGAAATGCTCTGGAGTGGTTGTTGCATCTGCCATCTTTGGTACTTTTCTTCTGTCTAAAAAAGTTATATCACATTTACTTTAAAATTATTTCGGTTATGCTCATGTTTAGTGTTGGTTTTTAGGTGCTTATGATCTCATACAACAGCCCACGAATATAAGTGAAACTGCGGCGAAAAACGTCTGTTTCTTTATGTTTGTGGATGAAGAGACCGAGAATTTTTTAAGGAATTCTAGTGAACTGGATAATAGAAAGAAGATTGGTTTATGGAGAATTGCTGTGGTTAGAAATCTTCCTTATTCTGATCCACGACGTAACGGAAAGGTGCCAAAGCTTCTTCTGCATAGGCTATTCCCTAATGCCCGATACTCTCTGTGGATCGATGGAAAACTCAAGCTTGTCGTGGATCCTTATCAAATCCTTGAAAGGTAAAACTGCCAATCTTCTTTGTGCTTTGTCTATTTGTTGTCTTTGTATGGATATCTTTCGTTATGAAATGGCTGAAGCCCTTAAATGGAAAATTGTAACAAGTATGAAATTAGGAATGGGGGAAGGTCCTTTTCATAATGAATGAGCAACTTCTAATGAGGAATCTAACGAAAACGAGGTTGATATGCCTTAGTTATATAATTCCTTACCCGCAACTCGCAAGACTAGGGTAATTCTATGTACTTATTAAATCACTCGCGACAGAAATCCACATAAATTTGAGAGAGATTAGACAGTATATGAATTCAGATAGGATAACGATTGGAAACTGTACTTGTGCATACATAAATTCAGACATTTATTGGCATTTTCTCATCTGAATCTAGATATATCGAAATTTGTGAACTTGGCCATAACTAATAAGTTCAATATAAACCATTCATGTCGTTGTTTCTGCACAGTTACCCTTGATCCCAACTAGAGGGAAAGGTCTCAGGTTTAATATCCACTAAAAGCACATTATTGAAGTTGAAGTCACTGTGAAAGTTAAGTTCTGAAAAAGAAAAACAAATCCACGACTTTTTATTATGGGTGTTTTTGGGAGTGTTTTCAGGTTTTTATGGCGGAAAAACGCAAGCTTTGCAATATCTAGGCACTACAGACGGTTTGACGTGTTTGTAGAAGCAGAAGCGAACAAGGCTGCTGGGAAATACGATAATGCCTCAATAGATTTCCAGGTTGATTTTTATAAAACGGAGGGTTTGACACCATACTCAGAAGCTAAGCTTCCGATAACAAGTGGTGAGTATTGCGTTTTTCTTTTTTTTCTGGTAATTTATTGTGTTAACAAACAAACAATCAAACTTGGGAGCAGATGTCCCTGAAGGTTGTGTTATAGTGAAGGAGCATGTTCCCATCTCCAATCTGTTTACATGTCTCTGGTTCAATGAAGTTGATCGCTTTACCTCTCGAGACCAGATTAGCTTTTCAACAGTACGCGACAAGATCATGGTTAAGACAAACTGGACCGTCAACATGTTCTTGGACTGTGAAAGGCGCAACTTTGTTATTCAGGTACATTTTACAAAAGGAAAAACACCCATGAAATGATAATTTTTCGGTTTATTTATTTGTAATGGTTATATTTCTTTTTGTATCCGGTTTTGTAGGGTTACCATAGAGATGTGTTAGAGCATTGGGCATCTCCTCCTCCTCCTATCCCGAATTTGGTTATTCACCCTCCGCCTCTCTTTGACAACAATCTTATTCGAAAGATCGCAACAAAGAGAGGGAAAGAGAGGAGATCACGGCGTCATCGAAAGGTTGTGATTGGTAATAAAGACTTGAATTCAAATTTTAGAAAATAAAAGAAAAAAAAAACAAGAAATCTCATCTTCCTTCACCACCCCACCAAGGGCAAGGATCGAGATCTGCATTGTGTTGCCACGAGCGAGCATTTGATCGCTCGGGATCATCGCAATGGCTACAAATTTTTCTTTTGAAGTGTCAATTATATCCCCATTTTTTTGTTGTATATATAGATAATATAATTTAGAGATCTGGAACATTTCTACATTTGTCAGCCCATTTTTGTTATTTTTTATAGAAAAATATATTCATTCTGAGTTATTCAACTTTAGAACAGCTTTGGTCTTGACCAAAACAGATATTCATTTTCATTATTGGCTTAATTTGAACTTCTCTTCTTAATTATTAGCCTCTGTTCCATTTATTATTGGCTTTAAGATTCCTTCTAAAACATTAGAACAAATAAATGCAATTTTTTTATACAGTTCTTCTTTTGATAAAGAGAATGAAAATTGTTAGCAAGGCATGTCGGAATTATTAGATTGTGTAGTTTTGTTCCATTGCGCTCAAAGATGTGCAACCTCGGAATATGTATTATTGTCGAAAATTGCTCATTTTTTCAAAGTTTGATATAAGTCCCCAAAATGGTTGTATGAAAGTTTATCATGTGTTTGCATCCTTGATAAGAAATCTAAGTTAACCAAATCCAGTCTGTGCCCCTTCAAGAAAAAATGGTTTGTTGACCCTTTGTTTTGGGAAGATCATTTTGTTTTTGTTTGTTGTTGTAAACGATGAAAACAACTATAATTTACGTAACGTTATAAATGGTGAATAGATCGAAAACTTATGAAAGGGGATGAGAAATTGTTTGAAGGTTGTAGCATTTTGCTGGGAAGTTGTGCATTTTTCAAAGAAACTTGTTTAAAACTAGTATTTTTGGATCTTGAGTTTCTCCATTAAAGAGAGCATTTGATCTGACAAATAATAAAGATAACAATAACAAAATAGAGAAAGTGTGGAAAGTTGAAATTGAGAGATTGTAACTTGAGATCCAAATTGAGATATCTAAATCTAATTGTGGGTTAAAAAACAAATGTTTATGGTGATCCAAACCAAACACTTTTTACCAAGAAAAAAAAGTATGTGATGTTTAATCAGCATTTTTAAATTTTGCTGTGTGAGGAAAAAATTCAATGTAACGATTATGCATAGTAAGTAGTGCAAGATATTTTTATTTATCAATCTTAAGAACCTCGGGTTCATTTGATGTATGTATATGTTTTTTAACAAAATTTATTTCATACAAAAAAAAGTTTAAATAAAAAAAATCCTTTAAACACATTTTATACTATTGTATGGCCTTGGATAACCAAAAAAGAAGATCCAAAACCCAAAGTGATATATACAAACACACATGGCTTGTTTGATGTTTGATTATTGGAATAAAATACAATTTTTATTTTAAAATTAAAAAATTATATCAATAATTTAATTAATAATTCTATTCATTTAAATACTAAAATTATCCTCTAAATTTATCATATCTCTTTAAATCACCATTCTCTCACATTCATATAAACCATATCTTCTAAATTAAGAGAATAAATTAGTCTTTAAAATTTAAAAACCAATTTTTTCTATTTTTTTAAACAAAAGTTTTTAGGGGTCTTGATGTAAGATATTTTTATTAAAATAATTGATTATGAAGTTATTTAATTAAATTATTATAAATATTAATATTTAAAATATTATTAAAATAAAATAAGAATATTTAAATTAACAAAAGAATAATGAAATTTTCACATCTCTAATCAAGTTTTTCTTTGATGAAATAACCATTTATTTCATAATTCCTTTATTTATTTTTTAAATGATCATAACTAGTAAGGATTAAACCATTTATTTTATTATTAATTATTTTATCAATTAAAAGTCTTACTTTTTTTTTTTTTAGCAACAATCCAAACGTGTAAACACAAAAGGAAAATATATAATAATTATCTCACATCTCATTATCCATTATAAATATTTCCCATAAAAATCCACTCTCTTTTTACTTCCTCAAACAAGTAAGTCAAATTAAACAATTATAGGTGTCAATTAAATGTTTTTACTTTTCTCATAAAATTATGGTTTTTATTTCTATGTCCATAAAAATGTTAATATCGGTCAAAATTCCATATCTCCAATTAAAAACAAAGTAATTAATAAATATAATTTAATACTTCATTAATATTTGAGTTAATGGTTAAAATCTAACCGTCACCTTAATAAAAATAAAATGAGAGTTAATTTTTAATTCTTAATAGTATTTAATATAAAATAATAATTTAAA
This sequence comes from Impatiens glandulifera, assembly GCF_907164915.1. Taxonomy (NCBI): domain Eukaryota; kingdom Viridiplantae; phylum Streptophyta; class Magnoliopsida; order Ericales; family Balsaminaceae; genus Impatiens; species Impatiens glandulifera. The sequence goes on along the minus strand of NC_061862.1, from coordinate 51,278,877 downwards.
TGAAGATAAAAATAAATCTTATATTTGTTAGGAAATATAATTACTTCCAGCTGTTGGCATTTGTGAAGCCCCTCTCATCATGCCACGTGGGTATCATGGGATTCCACTTTGTGGGATCCAAAACCAAAAATATTGATTTACACCTTCATTTTAGGAAATTTAAAAAAAAAAATTATGTGACACACTTTAATTCGTTGAAAATATAACAAATTATTTATGATTTTATTTTATTTTTATTTATAAGAATCCTTTACTTCACAAGATTATTGAATAATATGATATTTCACGGTTAAATTCTCTCCAAATAATTAATTAATTAATGTGTATTCGAATTATAATAAATTGTTCAAGAATAATTCTATTATTATTTGTCGGATGGATGTTTTTATTTGAGGATGACATTCAATGATGTTTCCTTTTTGAGGGATACATATCAATGGTCTATTAGTGTCCTTGTCGGCCCATCAAGGTCTCAACAACAATGTAACCATTTTGAGAATCAAGAATTTTTTAAATATATATATATATATTTTGATATAATATAAAATGTGAGAAAATATAATAATAGTTCATTATTGGTTATTGGTAATGAAGTCCTATCAAAATTCTTAAAACAAATCTATTTAAAAAAATAGATTGTGTATGTGAGAAACAAAATAAATAAATAAATAAAAACTCTCAAAATACTTTAAAATATTGTCACATAATTTTTTTTTTCATTTTCCTCCATTTTATCCATAAAGTGATTTTGAAGAATCAAGACTGAATAATTTACTTTATAAATATAAAGTTAAAAAAAAATTATGAATATATATTATTCATAAAACTATGATGAACGATTCCTTTGCAACATTAGATAAAAATATAAATAAAATAAATTTAATAAAATAATAATAATAATATGTATTAAATGTTTAAAATTCTTAATAAATCACGAATAATATATTTTAAAAAAATAGAACGTTCTCATTCCACATTTTATTCACTTCGTTTAAACAACTTATCTTCTCACATATCTCGTCACATATTTTTCCGAATGAACATCTAATCTCGTAACCTTACACTTTCATTTTGGTCAATCAAATATTTGATTCATATTTTTTAATATTTAACATTATGACCTCACACTTTGGTCAATCAAATATTTGATTCATACTTTTTAACCACTTTCAATTGATACCGGCTTATTATCCCTCGGCAAAGCACATCCCAATCACACTTGGTTATAATATTGTACTTGTTTTGTTATTATTGTAAGTTCGAAACATAAATATAACCTTTTTAATATTATTTTTAACTGTTTTAAATTTATGGGCGGGTCAACTCACAATACGACTCAAGTATCCATTTACTCTTATATATATATATCCAAATTAATCATAACTTTTCGACCCGAAAATTTGAATATTTTAAAAATTAAGCTATATATATATTGATATGAAAGAATACAAAAATTAAAACTTAGTTCAACAATTGATTTAATAGCATGTCAAATGTTATAAATGCATAAACTAAAACAAAAGTCATAACTTTGTACTTCTCAATTAATAATATTTTTTTTACAAATAAATAAATAGATTGAACCAATTTTCTGAGTTTGATAGGATTGGTTTTAACTATAAATAAATGATGGGTTGATTTTGAGAAAATAATAATTTTTTTTTGATAATTTTTTTTTTAAGATTTTTATAATTATAAATAAAAGATATTTTAGTATTTTGTTTAATAATTGATGTTAGAGTGAAATGAAGTTTAATTTTTTTAGATTATTTTATTAACCTAAAACCAAACAAGGCCTAATTTAATGAAACTAAACCGATTAACAAAAGTAGTTTAAGTGACAATATTTTCTATTAATGGGGGCAATAAGCTAGCTATTTAATTAATTAAACATATGTAATTACTATTTCAAAACGTTGACATAAAAAAAAGAATTAAAATAAATATGGACTACTTTAAGAAGTAAAAAGGAAAAGAGAAAGAGTCTTCTTCTTCTTCTCAAATCTGAAATCTCCATCCATCCATAAACCTAGCTAGATGCAATCGGATAGATTTGAGAGTTAAAACAATTTCTGTGATCTCGATCGATCGAATTGGTGGATGCAGTTAGGGTTTAGTGTTTGAGATTAAAAGGGGGATGGTTTTGTTGTCTCTGTTCTCCCTGATTTGCTTCCTGCATTCGGCGATCGCCATGACGACCGGTGTCCTGATGATGTTCTACATGGGGGAGATGTATTCCCTGGCCCACGGCGCTGAAGTTGCGAAGAAGATAATGGGTTCGACAGATCGAGATCAGCTACTGATTAGGACATCGGATTCGTTCTCGGGACTGTTACTTTTCGCCGTCGGATTCCTTGTTTTGATGGTGGCATTCGTTAAGGACAAAGAATTCCAAAGCTTCTTCGCCAAAGGTTGTGTGGGTCTCCATGTTTCAATGGCTGTTTGGAGATTCAACTTCGAGAGAACAGTTGAAGATGATTGGCTGAGGTTAATTGTTGGTGATATTGTACTTGCTCTCTCTTGGATCTTCTTTCTCCTTCATTCCTGGAAAGATAAATATGATTGATTCATTCATTCATTCATTCATCTTTGGATAAACCAGATTGTTATATCAATCAATCATTCAAACTAAGCAAAGAAACAGAGTGAGAAGAATCCTTGGAAGAAGGAAAGTTGAACCAGACTGGATTAGGATTTTGGGTTTATTTCATATTATTAGATTATTTGATTTTTTTTTTATCATCTTTTTTTTACTATTATTATTATTATTATTGTTTCAAAACTCAATATAAACAAAATAAAAACATTTCTTTTTTACTTGTTAAATTTGACTTGTTTGAGAAAATTAGCACCAAAGTTATTAATTTAGATGAAATTTAAGATATATATTTCTGTTAATAAAAAATTACTTTTGTTTTTGTTATTATCATAATCTAAATATATAAAAAAAAATTATTATTATTTTTTATATAAAACTTAATTTCATTAAATCAAATAAGAAGTTACAAATAAAACAAACTAAGTAAGCAGTTGTCAGCAACAAAAAATTTTTTTTTTTACAAAAAATAGTTTTTATTAATATAGTAAGAACCCATAAAATTATTAGATCATATATATAAAATGACTTCTAGATTAAAGAAAATTCAAAAACTCATTAATTGAAAAATAAAAACAACTTTAGATATCTGAGAAATGTACCAAAATAATGAAAACTAAGCTTTTTAAGATAATGCACAAAAACCTTCAATAAAATCAGTGATATATTCCCTACCAAAACAAATGTACCAAAAAATAATGAAAACTAAGCTTTTTAAGATTCTGAAACTATAATCCCTTCTCTTGTGATCTTTGACTGAATTTTATCACTTAACTAATTAACATGTTATAGTATTATTTAAATATTAATAAATGTTGGTTACAGTTTACAAACAAAAATATATCAAAATAATACATTTCTTATTTAAATAGAATATTATACATTATATAAGCCCAGCCAAGATGTTATTGGCTAGTCTCAAGCCAATAAGAATAATTTTAACATGTTAAAATATTTTAAAGTTTGGACTCATTATTCAAAGTTTATATTTTAATGCCCACAAATAAGTTTTAAGTAATTTAGTATTTTGTGAATAAAATGGACTACCTCCTGAAAATATAGGTTTTGTTGATTGTGAATATTGTGTTATGTTACTTTATTTATATATAAATTTATATTAATGTTATTTACTACAAGGTGTTCTACATTTTCTTTCTTTGAACTAAGGCAATAAATTTATTTTCAAAATCAAAAGAATAGTAAGTAAAAGCTTGAACTAGTAAAGTTTGAATAGTAAAAAAAAGACTAAACAAGTTAAATTCAATTGCAAAGGAAGGTGAAGTCAACACTTATTATACCTATAATTGTGAAGTCAACACTTACTAAACAAGTTATATGTTGGGTTTTTTAGGGGTTAGAGGGTAAACAAAACCGAAAAATCGAACCGTAAAAAAACGGACCAAAATAATTATAAACCGATCGAACCGAGTTTTGATCGGTTTATAAATTCTTGTACCGACCATAGCCGGTTCGGTTGGCGGTTTAAATAATAAAAAATCGACGGTTAAACCGACCGAACCGTATATTTACGTGTTTAAATTTTTATTTTTTTTTTATCGTACATGTCTTTTTAGACTAGTGATAAAGATAAAGATGTTGATTATTATTTTTTTTTTGTTAAGGTTTCAATCTTAACATATACATCTTTATTATTTTTTATTTTTTATTTTATTTTTTAAACTCATTTTGATTTAATTAATATTCTAATATATTTTTTTAAAGTTAAATAAATAATTTGTTACCTAATTTATTAAACTTTTATTCACAACAATTTTTTTAATTAATTTTTATTCTTTTAGTTTATTATATTATAAATTTATTATTTTATTTATTTTCTACTTCAATATATTATATGAACCAATTTCATAACCGACCAGATCGTCAACGGATGAAGATTTTGAAAAACTAACACCAACGATTGGGATGAATTTTTCGATAAAGAAATCGACCAAATCGAACCGCTTAGTATAGTTTAAAATTAGTACTTAAGTTACTTATACATTTTAGTTAAAAAAAAAAATCTTTAAAATACAATGTTATAAATAATTTATGATCATATCTATTTAAAAATTTAAGTTTTAATGAATTTGAATTCACTTTCATAGTAATTTATTTATTATTTTCTTTTATAGCCTTATAAAATTGAAAATAATATATATACATTATAATTTAGATCTAGATATGAAAAATTATTTGTTAGAAGCAATAAAAAAACACTAACATAATCTACATCAGGATGATCCTAAAAGTAATCCAGATTACTTTCTAGAAATTAATTATATCCTACACATTTAAACTTTTGCGATTTTCAATTAAATAAGCAAGAAAAGAAAATTAATAGATATATAATATTACCCCAATGAACATACAGGGAAAAAAGATGGCATACATTCTTAAATAAAATGATCCTACACTACTTGTATACATAAAATCTAGTATCTGAATCATGAAAATTATATAGTTGTTAGATCAGGTTTTCATCATACTACACTAAAGCTTAACAGTTCTTCTTAATAGTCTCTCAATAAATAAGAGAAATTAACCACCTAAACTATAACTGACCTTCTAACCGATTTTAGTGTTTTCTATACAACGCGAACCCATGTACCACCGCACATTGGACAACCGTAAGCCCACCTACCAATCCACCACATTTCCTTCTCATTTTGATTGGCAGTAGCGTTGCTCGAACCACCACCTAGAGAAAAGGCCGATGTCTGCCTCAAACATCTTATGCACTGCATATAAACAAACAAACAGTTACCATTTGGAAGAACCCTAGTACACCACTAGCACAATATCCAAACATCATAACAACATTGGTGGATGTATTTTAGTATTTAGGTGACGTTTGACTATGAGATTAGGGATCATCAAACAAGGCCTTATGGTAGTTGCCAGACCTTTTAACTATAGCACAAAGGTTCAAATATTGATCTGTAATCTGTATCCTCCTTTTTTACCAATATCAAAATACAAAAAGAAGATAAATAACAAACAAACTCAAAATCACCAACAATAAGGTTTCTTACCTTGTACCAAACTCCTTCAAGACCCGTTTTCCACACAGCAGTTACAACATCTCTTCGAGATCCCATTATACCAAGATATGCTCCAAGCCCGACTGAGGTGTTTAAGCCAAAGGCAGCATCTCTTTCAGACATTCTACGCTTCCTAGGCCACAATCTAGTAGCTGATGTGTAACTGATATCATAGTTTCCTGATTCCATCTCAACCAAATCAGTGAGTCTGAACGGATCGTCTTGAGAACCCATATCTTCTGGATCTGACCACGGCCCACCAAACATATTTCTCCTGTGCCATTCTTCTGACGGTGGATGAAGTTCTAACTCGCGAAGTAATAGTCCAGCAGCATCTGCACCTCTAGGTCGTGGCATATTCTAGCCAAAGCACCAGAGCGAGAACAACTTTTATTATTAAAGCTCATTTTACACCAAACCCTAGAAGGATGTACTATTGGAGGCAAGTAGGCAACCAAATCTGATAACTGAAAAATTAAATATGCTATCTTGAATCATCTAAATTATACTCTCATTTTCAATTTTTTTTAGACCAGGGTATTTTTTTCCTGAGAGGCTAGCATGGTATTTTTTTAGATCAAGGTGCTTTCGGATGTATTACATCTCAACCTCTTTAAGTTAATACTGTTGCCACTTGCCTCCGAGTAATAAACCCTGATCTCAAAAATAAATCATACATGCAATACTAGCCCTTTTTCATTTTCTGAACATGAATGTTAGTGTAGGTGTCAGTTACATACTTTTAAACTTGAAAACAGCAACCTTCGTTAACATAACACCAAGAAACTAGGTTGTCAAATGATACTCAAAAGGAGAAGAAAATACCTGCATATGTGGGCCAAGTGATGCTTCAACGACCTCAGGTAGAACTGTATAGTTCCCATCAATATAATGCAGGCGGACTTGGATGTTACTACTACCCACTTGAGAAGCTGGCAAGGGGTGTGTCAGACCTGCTGTTCGACGACACAGATCCATGAGAATTAGGAACAAGACTCTCACCTGCAGTCCATCGATATAAGTATGAAAATCTAGTTAAACAATGTTTCCTGAGATTCAAAACCAAACTTAGGCATTGTTAATCCAAATAACCCCTTTATCCCATCACCAATCTCTTCATCAATCAAATCGTCCACTAAAGTATTGCAATATCTTTACTTTATTAATTAGAACATTTTAAAATATTAAATACAAAGGATATTTTAGTCACTTAACTCAAATAATCTACTATTTCATATAAGAAGGTTTTTCCCCAAAACAAATTGGATTATTTAAAAAGAAGCTACATCAAACAAGCTAAAAAATAGTGGCAGTTAATCCCAGGGGAACTATTTTAATCCCTATGTCATTTGAAATTTTCAACACATAAACAGTGATTTGAACAGGTGATCACCTGTATGAGGATAATGAATACATCTATTGAATAGGCGTGCTCAAGTTTAAAGAATATAAATTACTGTATTTCTTGAAGCATTTATAAAACAGGATATTAATAAATAAATGACCACTACTTCTACCTCTTCAAAGGTATAACCAATTCCAGCATTGCCAGATCCCACCCTTGACCTATTAGCAGGTCCTTCTTCTGGTCCTTTAGTTCCAGTTGCGCCATGTAGGGATCGAGTAGCCTGTAGGTCATCTGACCTGACCATATTAGATGCTGGTTTAGAAGGAGCGGAATTTATCTCTTCCATCTTGCCTGTAGCACCAGGCTGGGGCTTCTGTGTACTTGTATCAGCACTCCTTGTGCCAGTCCCAATAGACCGAGCAAGTAATCTCCGAAAGAAGAAACAAAAAAGTAACAATTGGCATAGTCTGTGAAGGAAATGGCAGTCACCAATGAGCCTGACGGCTGGAGTTCCAGGAAAAGTTCCTGTATTAATACTTATGGGCATAAATGAAGTGGGACCACTTATGGGATTTGGAGCTGCACTAGAAACACCGTCAGTATTACTACTAATTTTAGCAATAGCCCCATGAACCCAAGCTTGCATCTGAGTGCTTCCAGTCGAACTAGCTGTACCACCTTGTCCACCTGATAAAGGAATTCATCCAGAACTAGTCTAGTAAATTTGAAGATGAATGGTCTACTCTATTCTAGAATCAGAATTTTATAGTCTGATGGACAAAAGAAAGTTTACCCTGACTTTGAGCAGGAGAACCAGCATTCTGTGTAGGAGTAGCCACCATATTACGATTCCCTCCTGCTCCTGCAGTTACTGCATGACTTGCTAAGGTGCGGCAAAAACTTGCATAACGTCGCAAACGGGTGATGAAATGTGATGCTAGATCAAGAATAGCATCAACATAAGCCTGCAACATCTCTCCTATCGTTAGTAAGAATAAATTAAAATTTAGCAGTATCAAGGAATATGTATCCATATTAGAATTGGGCCTTGTTTGATCTGGGGTTATTTGAATAACCAAATGGTTATTTTCTTGTGTGATGTAGATTATGTAATGGGAGTAGGTTATTTTCGAATGGTTATTTGAATAAAAGACATTAGGGGTATAAAATTAATTAATTAATTAATTAATAGAGGATATTTGGCATTTGGCTTATGATTTTAAGGATGTGATTGATGAGTAAATTGTTGATTGGATAATGGGTTATTTGGTATTAATCTCAAATAACCCACATCAAACAAGGCCTTGCATAATAAAAAGGCTATTGAGTAGGCTAAATGCAGTTAGCATGTAAACAAACCAGAAACGAACCTGAGTGGTTGAGATCATAGCTGGATCAACAGACATTGCCTCAAGATCAATGCTGGATAATGCCTCGCCAGTGGCTTGCCACGGTTCAGGCACCAAAGAAGAAGGATTAATCAGAGCTGCTTCAATTCCCTTTCCTAACATATCAAGCAGCAATCTTGCTTGCATATCTAGAACCATTGCTCTTACTTCTTGAGCAGTTGTACCCTCCAGTAGTCTGCACTTGATTCTGTCCAGGCTCTGCAATGTTCTTCAGGGTGAGTTATTGTTTTTGGAATACAAAAAAAATCCAAGTGATAAAATACACTTTTCACACCAAATGCAAAGAAAATCATTTTCACTTTTTACTTTGGCAATTTACAAATATGATTGTGACAAAATACCACTTTCCAAAAAGGACTTGAACTGGAGTTTTCCTTCTCCACCTTTTTAAGGTATAAAAGATGTGAAGCTTTGATGTATTAGATCAATACACTTCAATTTTATTTATTTTTGAGTAAACTATACACTTCAATTTGGGGAAGCTTATGGTTCCTAAAACATGCTTGTCTCCCATACTTGAAAAAGTATAAACGGGTAAGAATGATAGTCATATGTAGTTTTCCCATAAAAATAGCACTTCCCAGTTCATAGGCATCAACCGCTCAAGGAAACCCTTTATTTTTGTATCATAATCCATTTCCAGATACAAAGACTTTTGGAAACTAAATTTAATCAGAGACAGATTCAAATTTCATGCATATGAATAGTGTTATGAAGCTTGCTAAGCATTCAAAACAAAAAAAAAAATTAAGCATGTAAATCATGACATTCTTTCTAATATAAAAAGAAAACAAACAATTTAAGCAGGGATGATATGAAGTAAAGAGGCATACCGGGCCATACAGCTGTCTATGATGTGTGGAAGAGAGGGAGTGGAAATCTGCATCCAGCACTGCAATGACGCTATTCAGCGAAACTGAAGCAAAACAACAAAATGACAGTTATATGATGAGTGAGCTACAGCTCAATAGATGCAATATCCATGACTATGATTTTTCATTTGCAAACACTGTTGTGATCCATTTGTTGCATCTAGTGTCTTGCAGATAATAATTATGTGCCAAAAAATTTCTTCAAATGACTTGTGCACATTAATGCGTTTTCAAGTTATTAACTAATTTAACTACTAATTTAGGTTTCATGGTTACGTCATTAGTTATCTTGAATTCAGTAAGCAAAGAGGGGAGTCTTTAAATATAATAAACATTATGAAACCTCAAGAAACAGTCAAAGTACAGAACGAGCCAAATCTTGCTTTCAAATGTTTAGACAACATAGCACTCCACAATTATCAGTGATACAGGTTACATCCAAAAGCAACCACTGAATAGACAAATGAATGAAGTCAATTCAACTTAGCAGGGGTTTCGTTAGAAAGACAACAAATTAATAATTCGGAAAGGATCATTTTCAATAAGTACAGGAAACAAGCCACTAAAAGTACCATCGAGGTTATAGGACTGCTTACAAATAGGCATATATATACTAGCATATCTGAATGAAGGTTAGTTGAAACAAAGGGTTGACTGAACCAAAATTTTGAATCATGTTACAGCCTCATGCATATGAAGTCAAAACTATATTTAATTAACTGCTAAACACACAAGCACATATAAAATCACGAGCCAACCAAATTTGATTAGACAACTGTAAGATTTATGCTCCAATTTCCCTGATACCTCTTATTTGGAGACGAAATATAATAAAAGAGAAAAAGAAACTATCTGACACCTTGCAGGTAAAGGCAGTAGTAGAATACCACTCTATGCAGACAAACTTACAAAGAAAAACTAGAGATGAGTTAACAGCACTGACCAATGCCATCCTCAGCGGCACTCTGAGTACATCCAACAGCATCCCACCAATCAATTCCAACCAAAAGACTCCACCAAAACCTGTTCCAAGAAAGCAGTCTAATAAACTACTCTGTACAACTACTGAAAGATATGCAAAACCTTAGGACGATAATATAAGCAATTAGTTCAAGTCAACAAGGAAATATTAAGAGCAAAGCACCAAAGCAGTAGAGGCACTTCAATCTATGGAAAGAAAGACAAGAAGTCAATAATCTGGAAGTGGAACCATGCATAGAAGCACTATTAAGTCCATTAGTATTACCTTATAATTAGGTTATCTAAGTGACTTAACGCAACAAGATTGAAGTGGAGAAGGTAACAAGAAATAAAGTAAAAAGATTACCAAAATAACAAACAAGGGGAAACACGGAAAACAACATAGATGTGACAAAAAAGAGCAAAGAAACTATTTTCATGATCTTCCCTCAACAGTAGCCATCCATTTTGGGTCTCCAAGAAAAATAGCAATTACTCACTTGCTTAAAAAGATATTTAATGAGTCTGTCTTTGGGACATGTTCCACAACAGTGTGTTTTTTTTGGTAATGTGGAGAATGAATTTGAATACTACTATTGAAGAGATATAATAACTACAACTATTAATCTCACCTCTCTGCAATTTGGCGTTCCCAGTTTGATGCATTTGCTTTTGCTTGACCAATTGGAACAGCAGGAGGAAGAACACGAATAATCTTTAATATAGAAGAATCTTTGATAGAGTCATGCCAAACAGAAGCTGAACAACAGCTTGTAGATGAGAAGGCAGGAGCAGCAATTGTAAAACCAACATTGATCTGGTAGCTATCAACAGGTGCAAAATTTGCACCTGAAAAAATATGAACACCACCACGCAGAAAAGCAACAGCAATCTCACCCCCATGTGCGGAATACACAATACGAGCAAGAGTTCTCACGTCACTTGGCAAATCAAAGGGATCAAAAGAGACACCTTTCGACCTTTCAGCAGACAATTCAGATGTATTTCTTTGATCAGAAGTCGATCCAGGTGCAGTTGCCTGATTGATTTTGAAGTCAAGTGTGGGTTGAATGCATTTGTTAACAGTGGATGTCCAAACAGTTTGCATAGGAGCTTGCCCACCAAAGCTGGATGTTGGATTTCCAAAGATCTGATGCAGTACTACAGGCTTCAGAGATGATTCCCAGCGCTGAACTCTCCATCCTGTTATTGAAGGGCCTTCATCTGGATCGTAAGGAGACATGTACTGTCCTGCGTAGGAAAGGATCCCTTTAGTGTTACTGAATCTCAACAATACAATTCAATTGCAAATTTATCTATATTTGTATGATACTAGATAGAGGAGTCCAAACATGTAAGAATAGCCTATGACATAACAGAACAATGCACCTCTACATTTCAGATTTCATCAACTAAAGCATCGGAAACATAAAGAGGATATCTGAGACATTTTGAAATTTAACTGTTCCTGTGCAGTTCTGTGAAGGTTCACCTAGGAATTTATATAGACGGAACATCGCCATAGGTTGTAGAAAATGACTAGTACTCTAAGAACCCTTTAATACTTTAATTTAAGGACATCTCCAACCACAATCCCGATTTTTCATACTCTATCTTTTATTATACAGTTCAACAAATCTCTATTTTCAAAAATCTTCTCCAACCCATGTACTCTATTTTTACCAAATTCTCTATTTATTTTATTTTCTAACTCTATCATTATATATAATAATAAAATTTATTGAATGATGGCATTTTCGTACTAAAATAAATAAGGGGAAAATTATTATTAAATACACTATTTCAATCCTTCATATGAACAGTGATACTCTAAGATGTAGCAATCTCTAAAACAGAGTATCCATATAAAGCACGGAGAAGATATCCTACTCTACTTTGAAGATAAACTCTATAATGAAGACCGGTTGGAGATGCCCTAATGATGTGTACATTTTAAAAGGTTAATCTTATTTGCATATGTATGTCCAACATTAATATGCAATCAGAAAGATACTACTTTGGGGTAAGGCAAAGAGATCCCAGTTCAAAGTGAGTACCCTCAACTATCACAACAGCTATCACAGAACCACCGCATGTTGGATCAAACGCAACTGCAGTAACTCCAGATCCCCAAGTTGTGGTAGCTGCCGACTGAGCTGCTGCCTCAGGGCTGACGTAAGCAGAAAAATTTGAAACTGGTGAACAATGAAGAGATACCACATCAGAGTAATCTTGATCCGTGTGTTTCTTTCCCTTCTTTGCTTCATGTAAAAAATACTCCTGCCAGCTAAACAAATATGAAGCAAGAGGAGCAAAACCATTCCAAAGAGGAGGTGTAATAGATGGTGGAATCCCTGAATTCACACTAGTCTTGGGAGTTGCTTGGAACCCGTTTCCTGGTCCAGGAGTCACCTCCCAAACTACGACAGTTGATGGGTTCACGATTGGAACACCAGCAACATGCATAACACCGGAATCTGTAACAATTACATCAGCAGCCATAATCCCACTAGGTCCTGCTCCCAAGAGTCCTTTGCTAGTGCAAAACCACTTTGACGATTCACCACTATGACTGGAATTCCACTGAGACCAATGAAGTTGAACAGACCCAGAAGAGAAAACGGAACAGACACATAGAAAATTTGGCCACCCGACTGAATGCAAATGGTAATAAATCAGATTAAGATAACACATATATTCAGGGAACTATAATAATATAAGTGAACGGGGGGAACCTGGTGCTTGAGGTGTATGAGCAAGGAATTTTTCCTCTAAAGATGACTTTAAATTTCCAGGATTGCTTGATCTTGAAGAAAGCCACCTATACTAATCATCATCAAAGCACAAACTAATTAAAATAAAGCTCAAAATAATTGAATAACAATTTATTAATAGAACTCTTACAGGTGATACTCCAGATAGCCATTTTGTAACAACAGCAATGTCTTGCCGCCATTCATGTTCACGCTGCCAGCATGTTGCATCTCTAACCAGGTTGGGTGGACCCTAAACGGATAACCAAAATAAATAACTTCTAGAGAGGCAAAATTAAACCAATCTTTTATTTTATTTTTTCCTTTTTGGGGCTTGTTTTGTCAGATTATTGTGTGGTAGAGTGGCTTGAATGGAAAACAAAAATTATTTTCACTTTCTAAAATAAGAACAATCACAACTAATTGCTAGAATTTATGAAATAAAAAACCAACACAATATCATCATAAAGTCTCTCAAACAGATCCAAGTAAATTCTTACTTGAGAAGGTTGGGTCCAAATGGTTATTCGTCCATGAAAATTAGCTATCAACAAGGCACGTTTGCAAGAAGTTGGAGACCATTCAATGAACTGAACAGAATCACGAGGCGAGTCTGCCAAAAGTACCATTTTGTTATTCTTATAAGTCTTCCTATTCTTGAACAGGAGATTAATTTGCATATAGTATATCATAATAGAAAGTAGAAACACGAACGCATATAATTTGACTACAGATCAATACCAAAACTAAGAGACAATGCAGATCGTCACAAACTAGTTACCTGCTATGACGTTGAAAACTGCACACTCGGTCGGCCTCTCTGGAATGATAGTATGTATAGGTATCCAAAATGGCGTATTGGCATTGGAACTAACCAAGGAAAAAGAAGACCATGAAAATTAATTAAGATAATAAAGGGAAAGTGTACATAAACACAGTAGAGAAATGACAGAAGAATTTAGAAACTAAAATGGCACCTTATACCCTTCCGTTCAAATGTACTGTTTCAATAAAATGAAAAATGTATACAGAAATCAAGTAGAAACCTCTCTCATTTAATCTTCTTTTACAAAAAGCAGAATTATGAATAAATGAACAGGAATCATCATCACTGATGATTGGAAGTCCATCCCTCTCATCATGTGGCGGAAAGAAAGGAATAAAAGAACAATCCAAAGGAAAATCCATGGTAATTGAGAGAATCAAAGACTTCAAGCTCCATAGTTTGCATCAATTAGGATAATAGGGGCTTGCACGGGATGGGATGGGATTTTTTGACTTTATGGCACTTAATATTTTCATGTATTTGTCATTTGTCTATGTTTGGTTTTTCAACATTCCCCTGATATGTAAAAGTTGAACGCACCTTGCGTTCTTAGTTTTTCATGAATAGTTGACCTTATTCAAAAAAATAAAAAGGAAGTATGAAGAATTTTTGTGATCAAATCTGAATTTCTGTAAATAAACTGAATCATGTGCTCTTTCAATGTGACCTTGTTGATTATTATCCAACAAAGAATTTGAAAACTTCCAACTTTCCTTTACTTCACCGCAATAAAAACTTACATAATTAACATATTACATAATCTAGTATACCAACCTTGGGATTCTAGCACACGTTTCTGTTGCACATGCTATAGCATTTAGCTTTCCGCACCAAGCAACGGCACTGAAAAGGAAAAGATACAACTCGATGTTATATACGATATATGCATGTCATTAAGCTCAGAACAGTAGATAATTAATATAAAAGTAAATCAGAACTAAATTCCCACTTTTGTATGTACATATAAGTACTATACAAGATGCCTCCAGCTGACATAGACCAAGCTATCACTTAAACTCCAAATAACAATAATATTGCTAAACCACAGCCAAAATAATATATTTTCCATTAGACCATATTTCAGTCTTTCAAATGCAGATGTGCTTAACAGAGCAAGTAGACATTCACCTTATTCAAACTACAAATATAAGTGTACAAGGATCATCAACATATACACCAATTGGGGACATCGCCAAGATAAGCTTTTTTCATGTCAATTATAAAAGAAAATTTCAGCCTCAAAACTTCATCTTTTAAATCGGGTTAGTTCTTCAGCTAGATGAAAAAAAGTTTACATCCTGACAATTCATGAAATTAATTCGAAATTTAAAACAGGGTACCTAAAATTCCGACAAAGCTCGGGAACACTCATTTTGTGCTGCAAACTGGACTTGGGTTGTTTGAGTCTGATACAAAAGACAGTGGCAGTGTCAGCCGGTTCCTCCTCCATCGGATCGTCAGCCTTAATCTCCTCCTCCTCCTCTTCCTCCTCCTCTTCTTTGGATTGGGCAGAAACTAGTTGATCTTCTGTTTCGACCTTATCAGGTGCTTTGATCGGGTCGGGAGGTGAAGATGCAGTGACAGTGGACTCCTCCTCAGAGTCCTTAACAGCTACAGAGGAGAGGTTCATCTGACCAATGAACCCAAAAAACCCTAATTTATATATTCGAGAAGAAAAAGATGGTATAGAGAGAGAAAGATGAGTGAGTGAAAGGAAGTGGTGGGAAAGTCGTAATTGAGGGCGACAGAAATCACTGTGTAGAGAATTGAGGTTCCATAGTGGGAAAAGGGTTTTTCCTTCTTTCTCTCTCACTAGAATAATTCAAACAGCTCTTACGTTAATTAGGGTTTCTGCGGACCGTCTGGTTTGTGGGGACGAGTACTACGTTATTTTTATTTATATTTACGAGTAATTTTATGTTTTAAAATTATAAATAGAAAAAAACATAATTAATTAAGGTTGCTAGATCAATAATATAAGCAATGTTAGACTTTGTTTGTTATATCCTTTTTAAAAAAACAATTTTTTTAACATCTTTTCAACTTTTTGGTCATATTTCCACTAGTGATGAATAATGCACATCCACACTTTTCAAAAGGAACTAAATTAAATTAAAATTAACTTATTTGTTTGTTCTAAATTATTCAATTTATTTACTATAAGTTAATTTTATTTATTTAATATAACAACTTATTAATCAACATAGCTTTAAGTAAGAAAAAGAAACAATTTACAATGATCAAATATTCGATTAACCAATTCTCTATGATTTTTTTAGCTTCAAGAACAAGTGAAAGAATTAATAAACAGCTGAGGTAGTGTATTTCAATTAAAATATCCATAATTGGTATTGTGCAATAACAAAATAGGATCAAATATAACACAATGGAATCAAAGTGAGAATACCCAATTCAGTGTTTAAGTAAAAAATGATTAAAAACTAAACTACCCAACATCTCTAACAATCAAAACATTATTCCCTTTCGATTGAAGATTTTGTGTGTTTTTTTTGTACATGGGCCGCGTAAAAGACAAATATGCTAAGGCTGCAATTCTAGTATGTCGGTTCATCTGTATCAAAACAAAATCAAGAAAGTTTTAGATAAATTTATGAAGTAGGAGATAGATAAGTTTGGAGGCGTGTATACATACCGTTACCATCATCCTCCATATTTAAGTCATCCTCGTCGTCGTCAAAATCAATATTCTGTTTTTGATTATCAGTAATTAATATATTTGATAGAGTTTTGAAATTGTGTTCCATATAAATGAAAAGCAGTTCACCCACCTGATTATAATCACCATCATCACTGAATTCTTCATCCTCTTCCGCCACTTCTTCCTCTTCTTCCTCCTCCTCTCCATCCCCTCCACCTGCCTACATATGTATAGAACGTCAAACAAAACAAAAATATTATTGGTTTCAGTTGGAAACACACATTTATGTCAGTTTCTCATCCAGGTCTTGATACAGGTGGAAACATAAAAGATAATGTGCTAATGATCTAAAAATAACCTAATCATGATTGACAAAAAGATCTTCATATCAAATGAAGCAAAAAAATTACAATATAATTTGGATCATGATGATGTAAAGAATGGTTTGGAAACCAAATAAAGCAACTACAATTACATTATAATTTGGATCATGATTCAAAAAACAATTTGATCATAGTTCTAAAAAGAAAAAGGGAAAAATCACTTTCAAATTTAAGTTTCGCGATTTTCAATGAGATCGTAATTGTGACAGCTTGTAACAAAATACTATCTTCACTTGGCTCACTATAATTTTGATCATGATTAAATAAACAATATAATCATGATCTTGAAAAAATCTTATACCAAATGAAAAAACACTTCTAATTTTTACTTTGGCTATTTGTCAACGAGGTTGTGACAAATTACTAATTTTCAAATAGGCTAATAGTGTATTTGAATTTAGTCTGCCCATATTCAGGCACGCCTAAAAATGGTGTCAACCATAGAATTGCTCTTTCTGTGGAGACTGTCTAATTGGTTCGGTGAAGGTTAAAAACAAAGTCTTAAGAATTGGATAGTTGGTTCATCGGAGGGAGAGGTTTGAATGTGACGCATCAAGTTGGATACAAATCTAGAAATTCATTAGTAGTTTCTTAGCGAGATAATGATTCAAAATCATAAACAAAAGTGTTACCACGTAGTGCCACCATTATGGTGCCTAGGAGTTGTGCTTAAGAAAATCTTTTACATGAGAGATATCATTGTGTATGTGAAGTTAAATGAGATCATTTACCTGGCGTTTTTGTTCAAGCTTCTCAAACATATCTAGTTTCTTCCATTCTGTCACATGAAGAACACACAATTTTAATCCAATAAGAGGCATTAGCTTTATAATAATATTACTATAGGCTATCATGCGTCAAAACAGCATATAAACAATTTGAAGTATGACGATTATATGAAGAACAACAAGCCAAAACGGGTTCCCCTTCATTTAATATAGCGACTGATCATCCAAAAGAGCCAACATATGGCTTTTTGTGATCAAGAATATTATTTGGATAAGATAGTCTTTGAGATGTAGGCCACAAACACACCCATTATCAAGAAAATTGTCTAGATAATTATATTGATTATGATTAGCTTAAAATTCAACTTTAACCAAACTAAAATTTATCAATATCACAGAAATTTTCAATGGGATCAAGATACAGCAGAATGACTTTGACAAATTTTCAATGGGATCAAGATACAGCAGAAAAAGGTTTTGGGGATAATCTCACTCTTGTAAGGATTTCATTTATCAGCTTTGGGGAGCATACATATTGCATAGGAGATGAAAGGATTAATTCTAGTCAAATGTTTATCACCTTTGTTTATCAATTTATATGGTAATATCACAGAATGAAGCACATTACAGTGAAGGGGGTAATCAATAACAATAGCAGCGTAGGAAAATTAATGTTCAAAATGAAGAATTGAAATATAACTCTGAATGAAGAAGTTGATTCCTCATAATCTACGTCTATCATTAGAAATAACACACTAGTCCCATTTTAAGTGTAGATTTAGTTTTAAATTGTG